>NC_090934.1:564654730-564963778 GCF_040938575.1 Ambystoma mexicanum | reverse complement strand
ATATTGCTGAAATAGGAGCATCTGGAATTGATGCTAAAGAGATCGAAACAATTTCCCCTCCGAAGGCTAAATTAAATTTAAACAGCTACTTTCTGAACTCGGGAAGAAGCTGTACGACCAGGAAAGATGCCATACTCGAAAAAGCTTGCTCTAATCATGAGCTTAAAATCACAAGTGTGTCCAATTTATCTATGAAAAAATCATATAGTGCTGCATGCACCGAGGTACAAGAGGCACCATGTTGTTCAGGGACTACGTTAAAAATGAATGAGACTGGAAATCCTAAGCCTTCATGTATGGTAAATGGCAAGGGTAAAGTCACTCAATTAGACATTGTATTAGGGCAATGTAATGCCTATCCTTCACTAATAACAAATGATAAAGGCACAATTTTTCTTCCAGCAAAAGAGTCGACCATCGGACTCCTTGCCTCCCCTAAAACGAATCATACAACTGACAGTGAGGCAACAAACATTACTTTTGCTCTCAACCGTATCTCGATACATGGTCCAGCACTTGCTAGATTTCTACCTGAGAACACCGAGAAGGCTCTAGTGACGTCCCATCAGGACTCACTAGAAACATTGAAGAAAGCATTTCAGGATGGTTTTCTCAATGTTGAAACATTAATGAAGGTGTTACCTCCTACTCCATCAAAAATGGTTAAGGTGGAAAGGACACCTCCACCCCGAGAATTCCCAACATGACATATTGGAAAACCTAAGAAAGGCTTTATTTGATGGCTCTTTGAATTTAGAAACACCTTTTAATGCACTACCGTCTCTTCCATCGCAGACGGCAGGAGTAGAAGTTACTTTCCCTACATCAATCGAAGAAAAAACCATGAGATTCCACCCGACATTGCGAACAAACCTTACCTCATTGGCCTTGAGAGAGATAGGAACTCTACTGCGGGGAAGCGCATTAACCGATCCTTCATTATGGCCCTATTCTCACGTATTCCTCAATTGAGAATGGTGAAATCAGGGTATATTTTGAGAGTATCCGTAGCCCAGACTGACAACTGTAGAGCTATATGTTATCTGGGCTCTGAGACTATTCTAAAGTCTCTGTGGTTCAACCGTGATGAGTTAAAAAAACCAAGAATTCAAATTATCAACTTTTGAAATAGAATCAACCGCCAATGACTTCCTGGCATATTCCAGTCCTGCTCTTGCTGAGACCGCAGGGTCTGCTGAACTCGATGAAAAATCTAACCTCAGTGCTGATTGTGACTTGCATGCGTTATTAACTCAGGTAGCTTCGACAAAAGGTATTCCATGGCTGGAACCAATGATTACCGCTATTTTAGGGTCCAAAATTTCGCCCTCTACCTCATAGCAGCCTGAATTTACCTTCTTAAAAGTCCTTTCATGGAACTCATGTGGTTATGTCAATCTCATGGGTTGGTTTTCATCAAATTTGCCTGAGGATCAACCGACGATCTTAATACTACAGGAAACTATGAAAATGAGCTCTTTTACTATACCAGGGTTTACTACGTATTGTATGTCTGCAAGGAAGCCTCTCCAAATACGACCGAGCGGGGGCTTCGCAATAGCAGTCAGCAATTCGGTCGATCTACACTCAAAGTGGATATGGGAATCAGTGAGTTTATTGGGTGTATTAGTAGAGACTTTATCGAATAAACACCCGCCAATTCTAATAATATCATTATACTGGAATCCCGCCAGTGTCACGATTGATGCTATGTTGGACGAAATTGATGATTGTCTGGAAAATATATCCAGCAAACATCAATCCCTAGAAATTATCATTGGGGGAGATTTTGATTGTACAGATCCGACTGTATTTGGAGCATCCAAATCCTCCCAAATATCATGTGGAAGGGGTGCGAAATTTAGAGATTTACTTTATGATTGGGACATGGATATGATTGTAAGTGACAATATGAAGTCACACACTACATGGTCACGGGGTTCTAAAGTATCGACGATTGATTTCATATACGCCACTCGAATCCTTGCTTCTCTTGCGTCACCCTTACAGACCAGTTGCATATTAACGAGTGATCACGCACAGATTTCTTGTAAGTGCAATGTAAATGTTTGACCCCTGAGCCAGCTTTGGCTTTAGTAGAGATTGATCGCCCCCAAGTTTCCATTAGATGGAGTCAAGGCCTGTGTCATCAATTTGTTAAGCACGTTTCGCATAAAATACGTCTACTGTGTCAGTCAAATATCAAAATTGAAACACCTTTGATAAATTTTTACTCTGAATCGATCAATAATGCACTTGCTCTCTTTAGTAAAAGGTATATTAAGGAAAACCATCCTCATCCCTTTGATTTTACCTGCAAGCTTCTAAAAAGAGAGAAAAACAAGGCATTAAGACAACTTAAAATAACTGACCAGGGAGTATTGAATCGTAAGAACATGTGGTTACAAATTTTGAAGGCATACAAACAGAATCTCAGACATGCTTGTATTCTAAAATATAATAAGGAGAACTGTGACCTGATAAGAGCAATATCATCATTTGACACTCGCACAATTTGGTGCCCAATTAAAAGCGGTGATAAAAGCGCTGCATTGGCCACATCTTACTGCATATCAGATCAAAAATGGCATGATTATATAACAGCAAAATATCATATTCCCAAAAAATTCTGGTCTGTCCCAGGTGTACAGTTGTGTTATAGTAGGATCGCTCACTTGGAATGGTCACTGGAAGATCTTAAATGGGCCATTTCAAGATTATGTTATTCTAAATCGGCTGGCCCTGATGGGCTTCCGCCTTGCCTTTACAAAGCGGATCCTGAGTTATGGACGGGAATTTTGAAAACCAAATTTGATGCTATTATTAACACTGGCTCTATCCCCCTCTCTTGGACCACCGCGAATATTGTTCCAATATTCAAAAAAGGCGACCCTGCCCTACCACAGAATTACAGGCCAATCTCTCAGATTGATATCGATGCAAAATTGTTTGCAATTCTCCTCTTATACGAACTGGATAAAAATTCATTGAGGCAAATAACCTCTATTCAAAATACCAAACAGGCTTTAGGAAGGGCATGAGTACTGTTTTGAATGCTACTATCATGGCTCATATGAGGGTACAAGAGGAAAGAATTCTTACTCTGTTTATGTGGCCATGATCGATATGTCATCAGCATTCAACAATGTGGTACGAAACCTGCTGTGGAATAAAATGAGGGCCATGGGAATATCTACAGTGTTACTATATTGGTTCATTAAATTCCACACTAATACCTCGTACAAAATTAAAATCTCACTTGATGGCAGAACTACAGAGCCAATTAGAACATCTATTGGGCTTAAGCAAGGCTGTAACCTTGCGGCAACATTCTTTAATTTATATCTTACAGATCTTGACAAGGAATGGGATCATAGAAATCTGCTTTCTGTTAAAATTGGTTCCCTGCGTATGAAATGGATTGCATTCGCAGATGATATTGTTTTTGACCCCACTCTGGCTGCGTTGCAAACAAAGTTCCAACTTTTTGAGAACTTTGCAGTCGCACACAATTTGACACCAAATCCCGCAAAAACGGCTATTATGAAATTTGGCACAAAACAAAATAGCAAGGGATATTGATGGGAGATTATGAAAACTCAAATTCCAATTGTTTCAAGAGCGATTTATTTGGGATATAATCTCTCTACTCAAAATTCAATTAAAGCTTGGACGGACTTTATTAGAAATAAGACACGTCCTTTATTGTCCCAGCTAAAAAGGATTTACACAAAAGGAACAAGTTACTTACCTGTAACTGTTGTTCTCCAGCATGGGTCTGGCATGGATTCACATGCTCATGAATATTCCCCGTCGTCAGGCTGGGAATCCTCGGTAAAGAAAAAATCAGTATCAGTTTCGTTTCTGATCTGTCTTTCGTAGTAGTAACCAATCACTGATCTCTGCGTCATACTGACCACAGCCAATGACTGCCATCTCCCTAAGCCCCGCCTCTGGCAGCCATCTTCAGATTTGGTAGCACGTGAAGTGGCAGTATGACCAAGTGAAGAGCCGCAGAGGGGTAGGCGGGAGGGTTCGCATGTGAATCCATGCCAGACCCATGCTGGAGAACAACAGTTACAGGTAAGTAACTTGTTCCTTCTCCAGCATGGGGTCTGGCATGGATTGACATGAATGAATATAAGAATAAATAGCAGTACACACATGCACAACCACGGGCGGTGGCAAAGGCTCAACATTAAGCAATACAATAACTCAACATTAAGCATCTCTTACCTCCTCACCAGGCTCACCTTAAGCGAACAGGTTGCGCAGCACTGCTTGGCCGACCCTGGACTCCTCCCTGGAATCCCGATCGACGCAGTAGAATCTCGTGAAGGTGTGCGTCGACCGCCACGTAGCAGCCCTGCAGATGTCCAGCAGGGGCACACCAGATAGGAACGCCGTAGTAGCAGCGATCGCTCTGGTCGAATGGGCTCTCGGACAGCCTGGCAGCGGTCGGTTAGCCAACCGGTGGCAGTGCATGATGCAGCCGGAGAGCCATCTGGAAATAGAAGACTTCGAGAGAGCCTTCCCTTGATTCACAGGTCCAAAGTTCACAAACAGCTGTGATGTCCTCCGAAAACTCTTTGCGCGGTCCACGTAGAACTTCAGCGCTCTAGCCACATCCAGCGAGTGCAAAGTCCTCTCGGCCGGCGACGAAGGAGACGGGAAGAAAACAGGTAACACCAGGGGCTAGTTAAGATGGAAGTACGACGGCACCTTGGGCATAAAGGAGGGGTGCGTCCTAAGCACCACCCTCGAGGCATGGAAAGTCAAGTACGGTGCTTTGCAGGATAGGGCCTGGATCTCTCCCACTCGTCGTGCGGAGGTAATGGCCACCAGGAATGCAGTCTTCCACGACACAAACTTCATCGGTGCGGAGTGCATCGGCTCGAATGGGGGCCCCATGAGCCTAGTAGCACCACATTAAGTTCCCACGCCGGGGCCTTCACCGGTGGGAACGACCGAAACAGTCCTTTCATAAACTCTTTCACCAGTCGAGGGACCACAGGGACATCCGTCCTGTGGTTCTGGTATATCTGGAGATCGCCGCCAGATGAATCTTAATGGAGGCATGGGCTAGCCCAGCCTTTGCCAGCGATAGCAGGTACGGCAGCACCTGAGGGGCCGTAATCCGTAGGGGGTTCATCTTCTGTGCTCGGCACCAAATAGAACCTCTTCCACTTGTGAAGGTAGCATTTGAGAGTTGAGGACGCCCTGGCCTTTGCAAGAACCTCTCTGCAGTCGGCCGGTATATCGTACCCTCCAAACTCTAGTGTTGCAGGAGCCAAGCCTGCAGGTTCAGCGACGCCGGGTCGTGGTGGAAGATGGCGCCTCCTTCTCTGGAGAGAAGATCCGCGTCCGCCGACAGCTTGATGGATGGGGAAGTTGACAAGTCCAGAAGGTCCGGGAACCAGATCTGCCTCGGCCACGCCGGTGCAACGAGGATCATCCTGCACCGGGACCTCTTGAGCTGGTTGATGAGTCGAAGCAGCAACGGCAACGGAGGGAACGCATACAGGTATAGGCCGTCCCAGGGGAACGAGAACGCATCGCCCATGCTTCTCGGCTGGGGAAACCTGCTGGCGAACCTCTGGCACTTCGAGTTCGTCGCTGTTGCGAACAGGTCGATTTGGGGTTTGCCCCATCGTCGGAAGAGTTGATCCACCTGATCCTGGCGCAGCTCCCACTCGTGACACGCGCGCAGCTCCCTGCTGAGCGAGTCGGCGATGGTGTTTCTTTCTCCTGCCAGGTGGAAGGGATCCAGGAACATCCCCTGGGCGACCGCCCAGTGCCACAGATCCCCTCCTTGGATAGGGCTGGGGATCTGGTACCTCCCTGCTTCCGTATGTAAAACATTGTCGTGGTGTTGTCCGTGAAGATCCGCACCACCTTGCCCTTGAGCGACGGGAGGAACGATTTGAGAGCCCAGAACACGGCTCGGAGTTCCAGGATGTTGATGTGCAGGAGCTTCTCCTCCGGGAGCCAGAGGCCTCTTGCGTGGAGATCTCCGGTGTGGGCGCCCCAACCTTCCAGGGAAGCGTCCGTCGTCACCGTCTCCTGGTACGCCGGCGTCTGAAAGTCCTTGCCCGCCGTGAGGTGCGCTTGAACGCCCCACCACTGAATCGCCCGCCGGAACACCTCGTTGAGGGGGACCCTGTCTTCGAAGGTGCCCGTCGCCTGCGTCCAACGGGCGTCGAGAAATTCTTGAAGAGGACCCATCCGTAGTCTGCATAGGCGCACCAGGTAGATGCAAGAGGACATCATCCCCAAGAGGGACTTGATGGACCTCACCCTGGCCACGTCGGTGGCTAGCAGGCGCTGCACTTTGCCCAGAATGGTCTTCGTCCGTTCTTCCGACGGTGCCGCCAGGTGCCTCACTGTATCGAGCTTTGCTCCCAGAAACAGGGCCACCTGCGACGGCACCAGGTGGGACTTTGGGTAATTTATGGTGAATCCCAGGTCTGTGAGTAGCTGGGCGGTCCTCGCAGTGTGTTCGACGGCGAGTTCCCTCGTCCTTGAGCGGATGAGCCAGTCGTCCAGGTAGGGGTAGACGTGGATCCCCTGCAGGCGCAGCCGCGCCGCCACAGGTGCTAGGCACTTGGTAAAGACCCTGGGGGCCGACTTCAATCCGAACGGCAGTGCTCTGAATTGGTAGTGGCGTCCCTGGACGACGAACCCAAGGAACTTTCGGTGACTTCTGAGGATGGGAACGTGGAAGTATGCATCCTCCAGGTCCAGCGACGATAGAAAGTCGCCTTCCTCCAGCTGTCCCAGCACGTGCTGGAGGGTGACCATCCTGAACTTTTGTGATCTGATGTATTTGTTCAAACGACGAAGGTCCAGGATGGGGCGCCGGCCGCCCGTCTTCTTCCTGACGAGGAAGTTCCTGGAGTACACCCCGGAGCCCCGGAGCCTCTTCGCGACGGGTTCGATGGCGCCTTTCCTGAGCATCGCCCGTACTTCCAACAGCAGTTGCGGGACGTGATTTTCCTTCCTGGCCACAGGTAGAATGTGAGGGCACTTCTTCAGGAATTCGATAGAGTGTCCTCTTGCCAGGGTGTACAGCACCCAACGATCGGTGGAGATGGACTTCCACACGCCGACGAACTTCGTCAGCCGGCCTCCCACCGGTGTGCTTCAGTCCTGCGTGGAGGTGGTGGCCTTGCCGCCCTGGCCACCTTGCCGACGGCGGCGAGGCACTCCCTGCTTGCCGCGACCCCTGGTGCCGTGGAGGGTTCTTGAGTACCGACAGGCCCTCCTCCCAGATGTCATTGATTAAAAGCACCGCGATGACAGTCTTCCTCTTGGCCTCCCGGCGCTGATAGAGGAAACCTTCCTTTTTCTGCTCCTCCGGGCAGAGCTGGAACAATTCGGACGCCCTGGCGATCATGGCGTGGAATGAGCCAATCTCGTCGGGCGGAGATGCCCGTGCGACGGGAGACGGGAGACCTGTTCCGTCGTCGTCGCCGTCGCCCTCAGAACCCGTCGTCGAGCCTACGCACCCTCATCTCCCGACTCGTGGTAGGATGAGGAGGGAACTGCAGGCCTTACGGGGGCGAGCGGAGGAGAGAGTTGGGTCCTCCGTCGTTTGTTCTGAGGACTTCCCGACGGGCCAGGTTGCGTGTACTCCGGCCTGGGCCGTGGAATCTCGCCCTTATCTCAGAGCATAAGGACTGGATCGCAAACAAAATGGCCGCCGAGCTATCATGAGGCCTAGGTTCCGGCTATGCCGGAAGGGAAGGCTGCTCTTCATCGCCATCGTCGTCTTCCTCGGTTATCTCCCGAGGATCTTCCTTGCGGGACCGAACCTTCTCGAAATGTACTTTGAGATTCCTCGCGACCTCGGTCAGTTCCCCCTCCGAGGCTGACTCCGAGCTCGAGGAGGCTACCGTGCCCCCCCCCTTGTTCCATCATGGGGGCCATGACGATGGGCTGAAAAGAGGATTCCCTCCTTGGCGGCAGGGAAACTCTAGTCCCGGAGGAGGCAGTCTCCGCTGGCGCGGTCTCTGCCGGCTTGGCCAGAGTCGCCGCGATCGCCTCGATAGAGGCCTTTGCCTGCTGGGTAGGGGCCTTCACCACCTTAGGTGCGTCCTGGGCCTTCTCCTTAGGGGGAGGGGCGACGCCTCGCTCCCCCTCTCCCGAGATCGGACGGGGCTTCTTCCGAAGCTTACCCGGGGTCTCGGACTTCCTCTTCCCCGAACCGGAGCGCTGGCTCGTGGTTGACGGTGCCGGGGAAGGTGCGCCCTGCCTGGCGACCGAAGAGCCCGACCTTTCGGCGCTCCCGGAGCCAGCGGACTTGCGGCGCTTGGCCTGGTGTTGGGCCCCCGTCGCCGAGGTGCCCGCACAGGACTTAGAAGCCCGCTCTGACCCTTTCTTCTTCTTCTCACCCGTCGAGCCCTTCTCCAACCAGCTGGCGAGACGAGATCGACGGTCCCTCATGGTCTGCTCCAACAAGTTCTTGCAGAACTGGCAGTCCTTCTCTACATGGGTCTTGTCCCCATGAAGACAGTAGAGGCATCGCGAATGTTCGTCCTCCTTAAACACATTCTGCAGCCCGCATCCAGGGCAGCTGCGAAACAGCTTGGGTCCGGGTGACGAACTCTCGTCCTGGGCCATCTCGAAGTAGGCCGCGAATCTTCTGGAATCCTCCAAGAGGTTGATTCAACGAAATCTTCACCCTTGAGGGGCGTAGGAAAATCCCGCAACTGGTACCCGTTAACGAGAGTAGAAACGGTGGAGCTTGAGGCTCGATTAACCGAAAAAATGTGAAAATTCACCTGAAAAAGCGCGAAACACGCAGTAAAAGCTCGAGAGCTAAGCACAAGGACTCCCAACACTTGAACGTGCGGTAAAAATCTGAAGATGGCTGCCAGAGGCGGGGCTTAGGGAGATGGCAGTCATTTTTCTGTGGTCAGTATGACGCAGAGATCAGTGATTGGTTACTACTACGAAAGACAGATCAGAAACGAAACTGATACTGATTTTTTCTTTACCGAGGATTCCCAGCCTGACGACGGGGAATATTCATGAGCATGTGAATCCATGCCAGACCCCATGCTGGAGAATACTGCAAATTCTCATTGACCCCGATGATTGACTTCTTGACGTTAAAAATTGAAAGCGTCATTTTATATTCCCTCGATATGTGCCTATGCGACTTGAGTGCAACCGTAGATTCTATACAGGGGTCATTGATTAAATCTGCCATGCATTAACCAATGTCTGTACCAAATGCACTGATTCGCCATGAGTTTGGGCTTGTGGCATTATCTGGACGCTGGAAATGGCGGCAATTCAGTTATGTAAAAATTCACTATCCTTCTAAAAATTCACTATATGAAGACTTGAAAGGTACGTTAGATTCCTCTAATTCGGCTTCCTTCAATCAATTCCACCATAAAATGCAACAATTACTGAAGTCTCTATGTATTACTATTGAAGATGTCCATCAGAGTCCAGATTATGCTAAAAAGAAGCTATTTGAACAGGACTGGTGGCTAACAATAGAAAGAATATCTTCCTACAAACTGTATAAAGAATATAGCATGTTTGTTAAACAACATATTCCAAGATTTGACCATGTTCTGTTGTTTCCATGTAACCATACTAGAAAAGCGTACATATGGTACAGAATGAACCTATATCATACCAGGGAAAGAACAGCTAATTGGGGTACCAAAGACGAAAACAATCAAATCAAATGTTGTTTCCCTTCTTGCAATGAATCCATTGAAACTATGAAACATCTTATTTTGGAATGTCCACACTTCAATTCAATGCGAAGCAACCGATTGATGAAATTTGTAAACATTGATTTTGAGGACTGTGCGCAATCGTTATGGGTGCGAATGATGCAAGGTACGCATAAGCCCCTGGTTTTTGAATTGGTCAGTCTGTGCAAGTACATAGAAAAAGAGCTTTTCAATTTTAAAAAACTAGAGGATACCAATCATTAGATGTGATATCCTGTTTTTTTTAACCTGTGCTATAAAAGTATTATGTTTCTGTAAATTAATGTAAATGTAAATATTTTATTTTTCTAAATCCATTTTGTAAAGGTTCTACATTTTGTACTTGAACCATGAACAAATAAAAAAATAAAAAAAACATATATAGTAAAATACCATCCCTCAATAAGACAAAAACAATACAGGATTTATAGCATACAATCCTTCACTGTAGAACAATAAAAAATAAATAAAAGCAAGTTAAATATACCCTTTGTCCAAGTGCAAAGCTTTTAAAAAACCAACTACTTCCACCACATCTGAAGTCATGGAACCCCTCAGACATCTTTTCCAAAAAAGAGTCCATATCAATAAAAGCTGTAGAATAAAAGAATCGATTAAAGTATTTAACGCAGAGCTGGGTCACAGAAAACCACTCAAGTGTGAAATGTTGCAAAGTTTCATCTTGAGACGAACAAAATCTATAAATATTTTCCTCATGTGAGATTTTCTTATATCTACATAAGATCTCCCTTGTTGAAATATAGTTCCATCTAAATCTTAACAAAATACCATGTACAGCTTTACTTTTACTCTTTAACTTTAGACTTAGTAGTTTCACTAAAAATAGGAAAACATAAATAAAATGAGAAATCAATTCAAGCTTAATACCACCAAAGTAAAAGGATACATGTGTTGCAGTTCTTTTTACTGTACTGTGCATAACCTTTGATTTTTTAAATATTGATATGGAGAAAATTATGAACGGCACAAGAGCTAAATGCCGTAATTAGCCTCTGTGTCTCCATCAAAGTAAAATCAAACAATAAAAAATCATCTGCGTATAAAAGCCAAACTAATTTCCGATTGTTGATCTTTGGGAAGGCAAGAGCAGCCTTGTCCATGGCATCTCCAATGTGAGATACATAAAGATTAAAAAGGGAGGGGGCAAGAATGCTCCCCTGCCTTACTCGCGAGAAAGCAGGAATTTCCTGTGTCATCCGACCACGATTGTCAAGGCGAACCCTCACCCTATTGTCAAAATATAATGACATAATTGGGATAAGTAAGCCCCATGGCAAACCCCAATCAGCAAGTTTCTTCCACAGGAGAATCCTTTTATTTTGTCGAAAGCTGCTGTCAAGTCAAAAGACAGAACAAATAAAGAATTAACTTTTTTTCTCCTAACCAGATCTTGGGCAGACTTCAAAATAAAACCATTTAGTATAGTGTCATGATTTTTTCTAAACCCAGTCTGCCATTTTTGCAGCCTCCCAGTCTCTACAGACCAAGCCGAGAAATGTTGTAAAAGACTTGCATTAAAAATCTTACTGTCAGCATCAATAATTGAAATTGGTCTGTAGTTACTGGGGTCAGTATGTTTACCTCGTTCAAAGAGAGGAACAACATGAGCAATATGCCACGACTCTGGAATAGTCTGTGAAGGCACAATGTGTGCAAAATAAATCAATAGTATCATTGACCACATGGAGGGATTGTGTTTAAACAATACATTTGCTAATTTGTTCGGCCCCCAAGCTCTAGATCGACTACATCCCCGAATAATTTCTAAAATTGTGTCCTGGTCAAACGCGACAGCCCATTTACTATTCACGATCTCTGAGCAAGTATGAGAAAAAGTTCCATCATCCACCAGGGCTCCAAAGATAGAATCAAAGTGACTTACCCATGTGGTGAAGCCGGGGCTGGAAAAGCCTGGCAAGCTGTCTGTCGCTGTAATCTATTACTCTTTGCCTCGGAGAAGCTGTCTTACTGAAGCCACGCCCCCTGTAAGCAAAGCCAGCACCAGTACTAAAGGGGAGCATTTCCACCCATGTGGTGAAGCCGGGGCTGGAAAAGCCTGTCAAGCTGTCTGTTGCCGTATTCTATTACTCTTTGCCTGGGAGAAGCTGTTTTTTGGAAGCCACGCCCCCTGTGAGCAGAGCCAGCACCAGTACTCAAGGGGGGCATTTCCAACTTTGTGGTGAAGACCAGACTGGAAAAGCCTTTCAAGATGATTGTGTCTGTTTTGCGATGTTGGCAATAGTGGCTGAAGAAAATATCTTTACTGAGCCCCGCATGACTCCTTTGCTCTCTAAGAGCCCAAGAGGTTCTAGTAACTTAAGTTAATTAAGTGGGCACAACCGTGCCTAAGGGCGCACCTGTTGCTGGCGCTGTTTGACGTTGGAGCGGCTCATTCTCCGAGGGCACACTTACTCTTAGCCCTTTTGGAGCTGAACCGAGCCTATTGTTCGCATATGTCAGTTTATTGACAAGGGATCTATGTGATCACTGCGACAGTCATAATTACGACGGCTGAAAATGCAGACTTTTTTTATTATCATGTTTTTAAACCCCCTTTACGCCACATATATATGTGGGGGGAGAGGGGTCTAAAAACATGTCTGCATTTCTGGCCGTCGTAATTGTGAGGGCGACATTTTGGGCCATTACCTTGACAAGGGATCTGTGTCCTACTGTGTTTTGTCGTGTTGCTCGCATTGGTGTAAGCAGGTGAGCTGTGAATATATGAACACTTTGGAGATCCCAGCTACTAGTTACTGGGAACTGTTCCACAAGACTAACAGGACTGTATCAACCCGGTAATCTTTAAATTTGAGGGTATTTGGGCGCTCACGGATTTGTTTGAAAATACTTTGAGAGATTGCAACAAAGTGGACTGATTTAGCAGCCTGGTCATTTAAAAAATGTGTAATACTCTTCACATTTTTGTCTTTCTTTCTTTCCTTCTTTCTTTGTATTTCTTTTGTACTCATGTACAGGCTCTATAAGATCTCACAAGTCTTTCCATTTTAATTGGATAGGGTAAAGGACGCACAGTGATCCTACCAGCAATCTGTAACTATGCGATCTGTGAACAGGTTGAGGGGTCTCCCCCGCCTTTTCACTGCATACTATCTTGTTTCACGTTATTGTAATTCCCTTGCATTTTATCTTTTCATTTTTGTGCTGTGAAGTTTTAGCCTGGTGGTCCGTATTATTGACAACGGGTGTGTAACTGTACCTCATTGCATTTTATGACCATGTCTAAAAAGAAGGCTTTGAGCACCCCTTTAAAGGTGTCATCTAGGTAACGCACCTCTACATTCTTAGGAAGAATAGATGTAGCAAATGCCATGATAAAAGAAACAGCAGGGTTTCTTAACGAAATCGACCCTAGTAATAACAGTTGGGATGAGGTAAACATTGGGCATGGAGAATATTGAAGCAATTAGTATGGACCTCTGTTGGGTGGGTGTTACTGAGGCACAAAAGAAAAGGGTGGGACCTAAGAGTAAATTGAGTCTAGAGGAGATGCGAGCTCTGGCAAAGGATAGTTTGGGGCGATCTAAGGCCAGCTTGTGGCCGTTGTTGATGTGGGTAGGATTCTCCCGGAGTATCAGGTTCAAAGCACTGTGAGAGGATCGAAAGGGTTCCATTACAACATCCTGGTGGAGGTTGTTGCTTCCTCAGAGGAGGACACAGAGGAGGTTGAAAAGAGAGGGAATATTTGCAGTTACCCCATGGGAGTGTTAAAATTAACTTCACTATTACAACAGCCTTAGTTCGTTATAATGAAAACACTAACTCTAGGCTCTCGCTGGATCCTGATGGCTTATTCAGATACGTGAGGAGCTCAAAGTGAGAGCTGCTTAACTAGGTAGAGTACTAACACCTCCTATTGCAGCCTCTGCTGTCTACCCGTTTCAGTGGTATGTGTTTATTAGAACCACTTTCTTCAGGACAGTCTTCTGCAGAAGCCATCAATATCCAGATAGTATTATCCAGCGAAGAGGTGAGGAAAGCACTTTTAGGCCAGAAATAAGGTAAGGCACCAGGCCCGGACAGGGTTCCTATTGATTATTATAGGAACAAGCTTAAGGTCTGGGTCCCTTACTTGACCAAACTCTTCAACTCAATTTTGAGCAGAGGGCTGGTACCAGGATCCTGGACAAGTGCTGAATTCGTCCCAATCCACAAGAAGGTTTCACGTGATGATGTGGCTAACTTTAGACCGATCTCCTTATTAGATGCTGGAGGTAAACAGTTTGCACGGGCACTCCTATGCCATTTGGTAGAATGGGAAAATAACAAAATCATTGTCCACCGCCAGGCTGGCTTCCGCGAAGGGTTGAGCACAACTGCCCACCGATACTGTTCTACCTGTTCACCAATGGTGTCATAAAGGAGCTCTTGGGCCCCCACACTGATGCCCCATCTCTGGCTGCCGAAAAGATTCCAGTCCTGCTGTTCGCGGACGATGCAGTGTTATTATCGCTAACACCTTTGGGCATCCGCAATCAGCTGGAGATCTTCACCTCCTTCTGCAGGAAAAATGTGCTATTGCTTAACATTAGTAAAACCAAGTTTATGATCTTTAATACGATGGCTAGAAGGAAACAGAATGGCATTAGGCTGGCACTGGACAAAGAGAAAATTGACCTTGTATCCAATTATGATTATCTGGGGGTGAGAGTCATGGAGTCATGTGGCTGGGCATTGCATCTGGAGAAGGCGAAAAGAACTCTGCGAGGTATAGTGGGGCTCTTGCCATATTTAGCAATGAACAAGGTAATGGGGCTGTACGTTTCTCTCTTGTGGCATATAGAGAACAAGCAAGGAACAAATTACTTGCCTGTAACTGTTGTTCTCCAGCATGGGTCTGACATGGATTCACATGCTCATGAATATTCCCCGTCGTCAGGCTGGGAATCCTCGGTAAAGAAAAATCAGTATCAGTTTCGTTTCTGATCTGTCTTTCGTAGTAGTAACCAATCACTGATCTCTGCGTCATACTGACCACAGCCAATGACTGCCCTCTACCTAAGCCCCGCCTCTGGCAGCCATCTTCAGATTTGGTAGCACGTGAAGTGGCAGTATGACCAAGTGAAGAGCCGCAGAGGGGTAGGCGGGAGGGTTCGCATGTGAATCCATGCCAGACCCATGCTGGAGAACAACAGTTACAGGTAAGTAACTTGTTCCTTCTCCAGCATGGGGTCTGGCATGGATTCACATGCTCATGAATAAAGAATACATAGCAGTACACACATGCGCAACCACGGGAGGTGGCAAAGGCTCAACATTAAGCATTACATCAAACTCAACATTAAGCAATTCTTACCTCCTCACCAGGCTCACCTTAGGCGAACAGGTTGCGCAGCACTGCTTGGCCGACCCTGGACTCCTCCCTGGAATCCCGATCGACGCAGTAGAATTTCGTGAAGGTGTGCGTCGACCTCCACGTAGCAGCCCTGCAGATGTCCAGCAAGGGCACACCAGATAGGAACGCCGTGGTAGCTGCGATCGCTCTGGTGGAATGGGCTCTCGGACGGCCAGGCAGCGGTCGGTTTGCCAACCGATGACAGTACATGATACAGCCGGAGAGCCACCTGGAAATGGAGGCCTTTGAGAGAGCCTTCCCCTGATTGACAGGTCCAAAGTTCACAAAAAGTTGTGACGTCTTCCGAAAACTCTTCGTGCAGTCCACGTAGAACTTCAGCGCTCTAGCCAAATCCAGCGAGTGCAAAGTCCTTTCGGCCGGCGACGAAGGCGACGGGAAGAAAACAGGCAACACCAAGGGTTCGTTGAGGTGGAAGTCCGACGGCACCTTGGGCATGAAGGAGGGGTGCGTCCTGAGCACTACCCTCGTGTCGTGAAAAGTCAAGTACGGGGGGGCTTGCAGGAAAGGGCCTGGATCTCTCCCACTCTTCGTGCGGAGGTGATGGCCACAAGAAACGCTGTTTTCCACGACAAGAACTTCAACGGAGCCGAGTGCAGAGGCTCGAACGAAGGTCCCATGAGCTTGGTCAGCACCACGTTGAGCTCCCACGCCGGGGCCGGAGCCTTCACCGGTGGGAACGATCTGAACAGTCCCTTCATGAATTCTTTCACCAGACGATGAGACCACAAGGACGTCCGCCCCGTGGTTCTGGTGTATCGGGAGATCGCAGCAAGATGAATCTTGATGGACGCGTGCGCCAGTCCAGCCTTGGCCAGCGTCAGAAGGTACGGCAGTACCTGGGGAGCCGTAATCCATAGAGGGTTAATCTTCTGTGCGTGGCACCAGACAGAGAACCTCTTCCATTTGTGTCCATAGCATTTAAGAGTTGAGGACGCCCTGGCCTTTGCAAGAACCTCTCTGCAGTCGGCCGGTATGTCGTATCCTCCAAACTCTAACGCTGCAGGAGCCAGGCCTGCAAGTTCAGCGACTTCGGGTCGTGATGGAGGATGGCGCCTCCTTCCCTGGAGAGAAGATCCGCGTCCACTGGCAGCTTGATTGACGGGGACACTGACAAGTCCAGAAGGTCCGGGAACCATATCTGCCTCGGCCACGCAGGTGCGACGAGGATCATCCTGCACCGTGACCTCTTGAGCTGGTTGATGAGCCGGATCAGCAATGGCAATGGAGGGAACGCGTATAGAAACAGGCCCTCCCAGGGGAACGAGAAAGCATCGCCCATGCTCCTCGGCTGGGGAAACCTGCTGGCGAATCTCCGGCCCTTGGAGTTCGTCGCCGTCGGGAACAGATCGATCTGGGGTGTGCCCCACCGTCGGAAGAGGTGGTCCACTAGATCCTGTCGTAGTTCCCACTCGTGGCACGAGCGCAGCTCTCTGCTGAGCGAGTCGGCGATGGTGTTTTTTATCCCTGCCAGATGAAACGGCACCAGAAACATCCCTTGGGCGACGGCCCAATGCCACAGATCCTGCGCCTCCTTGGACAGGGCTGGGGATCTGGTCCCGCCCTGCTTCCTGATGTAGAACATGGTGGTGGTGTTGTCGGTGAAGATCCTCACCACCTTGCCCTTGAGGGACGGAAGAAAGGACCTGAGGGCCCAAAACACTGCACGGAGCTCCAGGACGTTGATATGGAGGGACTTCTCCGTCGGAAGCCAAAGGCCTCTCGCATGCAGATTTTCGGTGTGCGCTCCCCACCCTTCCAGGGAGGCATCCGTGGTCACTGTCTCCTGGTGGCCGGGGGTCTGGAAGTCCATGCCCGCCGTCAGATGCGCGCGGGTGCCCCACCACCGGATCGCTTGTCGGAAACTCTCGTCGAGTGTGATCCTCTCCTCGAAGCTGCCCGTCGTCTGGATCCAACGCGCGTCCAGGAACTCCTGCAACGGGCGCATCCGGAGCCTGCACAGGCAGATGAGATAAATGCAAGAAGACATCATTCTGAGGAGGGACTTGATGGACCTCACCCTGGCCGCGTCCGCAGCCAGCATCCGCTGCACCTTGCCCAAGATGGCCCTCGTCCTTTCCTCCGACGGAGAGGCCAGAAGCGACACTGTGTCGAGCTTCGCTCACAGAAACAGTGCGTCTTGCGCGGGCACCAGGTGGGACTTGGCGTAGTTTATGGAGAATCCCAGGTCCGTGAGCAGTTGGACGGTCCTTGCCGTGTGCTCCACGGCGAGCTCCTTCGTCTTTGCTCGGATGAGCCAGTCGTCCAGGTAGGGGTAGACGTGGATCCCCTCTCGGCGCAGCAGCGCCGCCACCGGTGCAAGGCACTTGGTGAACACCCTGGGTGCCGACCTCAATCCGAAAGGAAGGGCTTTGAACTGGTAGTGCCGCCCTTGGACCACGAACCTGAGAAACTTTCGGTGTCCCTTTAGGATGGGAATATGGAAGTAGGCATCCTCCAAATCCAACGACTACAGGAAATCGCCCTCCTCCAGTTGACCCAGGACGTGTTGGAGGGTGACCATCCGGAACTTCTGTGCCTTGATGAATTTGTTCAGTCGTCGTAGGTCCAGGATGGGACGCCATCCTCCCGTCTTCTTCTTCACGAGGAAGTATCTTGAGTAAACTCCGGAGCCCCGAAGCCTCTTTGGGACGAGCTCGATGGCGCCCTTCTTGAGCATCGCCTTTACCTCCAAGAGAAGTTGAGGGACGTGATGTTCTTTTCTGGCCACAGGGGGAACGCGCGGGCACTTCTTTAGAAACTTGAGCGCGTGACCCTGAGCTAGGGCGTCCAGCACCCAACGGTCGGTGGAGATGGACTCCCAGACGCTGACGAAGCTCGCCAGCCGGCCTCCCACCGGGGTGCTTCGGTGGGGGCCCGACCTCACGGCCCGTTCAGTCCTGCTTCGACGAGGCTTTGCCGCCTTGTCCTCCTTGGCGACGACGGCGGGGTCCGCCTGACTTGCCTCGTCCCCTGTAATCTTCCTGTGACGACGAACGGGCCGCTTGACGGTAGGTGGAAAATCCGCCGCTGGAACCTTTGGAGGCACCCTGTTTGCCTCCGCCGCTCCGAAAGGGCGGCCGCCGCTGCTGGAGAACCCCAAGAGCCCGGGCCGTCTCCGTGTCCGCCTTGATGGCTTGAAGGGAATCGTCCACTGTTTTCCCAAACAGGTTGTTTCTGTCGAACGGCATGTCCAAGACTCTGGTCTGCACGTCCTGACGGAAGTCAGTAGCCTTGAGCCATCCACGCCGCCTAAGGCACACGCCGTTGTCCAACTGGCGAAATCCAGTGTCAGCGATGTCCGTCGCAATCGTAATGGCGTGGTCCGATGCCACCTCTCCTTCCTGCAAGATCTCTAGGGCTTCCGCCCTCTTGTCGTCTGGTAGGAAGTCCAGCAGGGGGGCCAGTTTGTACCACAACTCCCTGTCGCAGCGGGCTACGATAGCCAAGGCGTTGGCCGCCTTAATCGTCGTCGCTGCCGACGAGATGACTCTGAGTCCCATCGTGTCTAATTTCTTTCCCTCGCCGTCCGGCGGGGAGGTCGACGTAGAGGCCGCGCCCCCCCCGCTTTCTTCCTGGCCGCCGCGGAGACGACCGAGTCCGGGGTCGGCTGTGCCCGAAGGCACAAGGGGGCCGCGTCCGGGACCCGGTACTTCTTCTCGTACCGATCCCTTCTAGCCGGCGTCGTGGATGGGTTCTTGAGGAGGGCGAGGCCCTCATCCCAAATATCGTCTAGTAGAGGTACAGCGAGGACCGTCTTCCTCTTGGCCTCGCGCCGTTGATAAAGGAAACCTTCCTTCTTCTTCTCTTCCGGGCAGAACTGGAAAAGCTCGGATGCCCTGGCGATCATGGAGTGAAACGATCCAATCTCGTCGGGCGGGGAAGCTCGGGTGGGAGGTGACGACGGGAGATCCTCGTCGTAAACCTCATCGTCTGTACCCGTCGCGGCTGTGTCAGTCCCCATATCATCCCCACGTGTCGTGGACGGGGAGGAGGGCTGAACAGGGCGCGATGGCTGAAAAGGAGGTGGAGGATGAATCCTTCTTCTCTTAGGGGGAGGGCTCCCAGAAGGGCCTGGCTCCAGGTCCCCCGTCGGGAGCGGTTCCTCCGTTGGTGGTAACGGCAGTCTCGTCCTTATCTCCGAGCATAAGGACTGTATAGCCAACAAAATGGCCGCCGAGTTGTCTTGCGGCACTGGTTGAGGGGAGTCCGACGGGCGGTCAGGAGCCCCGTCGGCACCCTCGACATTCTCGTTGCCCTACGTCGGGGTCCCTCCCGATGGGCTGGTCTTCTTCCACGCCAACGCCATGGCTTAAGACTTCGATCAGCTCCTCCTCAGAGGTTGAGGCCGAATCCACGACGACCTCCTGCCCCCCCTTTTTCTTCTCCGTCGGAGGTTTCACGGGGGTCCTGTCGATGGGCATGAAAGAGGACTCCCTCCGCTGGTGGCAGGGAGACTCTGGGCCCTTTGGTCGCCACCACTGGTGTAGCCTCCACAGGCTGAGCCAGGGCCGCCGCGACTGTCTCGATAGAGGCCTTGGCCGGATGGATCAAGTTTTTCACCACCTTAGGTGCGCTCACCGCCTTCTCCTTGGGGGGAGGGTCACCGCCTCGCTCCCCCTCCGATGGGGTCTTCGAGCTCGACCGGGGTCTCTCCAGGAGCTTTGCCGGGTGCTCGGCCTTCCTCTTACCCGAGCCAGAGCGTTGGCTCGTGGTTGATGGCGCCGGGGAGGATGCACCCTGCCTGGCGCCCGTAGAGCCTGACAGTTCGGCGCTCCCGGTGCCAGCGGACTCACGGTGCTTGGCCTTCTGTTGGACCCCCGTCGCCGGGGCGCCCTCAAAGGTCTTAGAAGACCGCTTGGACTTCTTCTTCTTCTTCTCGCCTGACGGGCTCTTTCCTTCCAGCCAGTTGGTGAGACGTTGATGGCGGTCCTTCATGGTCCGCTCCGACATATTGCCGCAAAATGCACAGTCCTTCTCCACGTGCGTCTTGTCCTCATGTAGGCAGTAAAGGCAAAGGGAGTGTTCGTCCTCCTTAAAGACATTCTGAAGCTGGCATCCAGGGCAGACCCTGAACAGCTTTCCGGGCGTCGAGCTTCCCTTCTCCTGGGCCATGTCCGAGATGGGCCTGAGAAACTTCTGGAATCCTCCAAAAGCGTGGCTCGACGAAATCTTCACCCTTGAGGGGCGTAGAAGAATCCGACACGGGTCCCCGTTGATCGGATGAAGAAACGGTGGAGCTTGAGGCCCTTTTGACCGAAAAAGAGAACATTTTCCTATGAAAAAGCGCGAAAAAAGCACTAACGCTCGAGAGCAATAGCATGAGGATCCCAACACTTGAACGTGCGGTAAAAATCTGAAGATGGCTGCCAGAGGCGGGGCTTAGGTAGAGGGCAGTCATTGGCTGTGGTCAGTATGACGCAGAGATCAGTGATTGGTTACTACTACGAAAGACAGATCAGAAACAAAACTGATACTGATTTTTTCTTTACCAAGGATTCCCAGCCTGACGACGGGGAATATTCATGAGCATGTGAATCCATGCCAGACCCCATGCTGGAGAAGGCAGCCTACAGTGTACGGTGCCGAACTATGGAGCCAGATGAATTCCCACCCTCTAAGAGTGGTGGAGAATACATTCCTGAAAAATATACTTGGGCTCCTAGCTAGTGCACCAAATATCCCAGTACTTTAAAAGACAGGCATGCAAGGGATTGTTTCAATTTAACAATTGCGACCAGTGCTTTATTGGGTCAGTTTGTGGACTAACAGGAATCTCTTGAACAAATGTATTGTAGCTGTCAAATATGGGACATTCCAATAACCAAGTCTCCTGAAGTAGGATTATAGTGTGCTTCTTTAGAATTGTTCTTAGCGTGTCATTCATAAATAAATTCCTGTGGCCACAGCTATTCCAAGATAGCACTTTTAGGGTTGGGTTATTCGTAGCAGTGCTATCGATATGTCGTGTCATTGAGCGACGCAGCAACCAGGGCCCAATTATCATTATCATTATCAATAGCCCGATATGTGGGCTCATTAACCCATTTTACTTGTCACACTTTATTATTGTCCTGGGAAACATGAATCCTCAGGTCATTAGTATACGGTCCAGCCATCTCATTGAATATTTATTACAATGTGAGGAAGGAGGGTCCCCCCATGCTGCTTCTCCAGAATCAAAATACTTATTGTTAAACAGCATGTAGGGATTAACTGAAGGGAATTCATAACCATACTTGTGCAACGTCAAAGCTTCTTTCAAAATCAAGTCAAACACTATTTTGGAATGAATATCTACTATACAATGTCTAGCCTTACTCGATCAATATCTTTTGTGCAGATTGCACGTAAAAAAGGTATTTCCGAGAGAGGAGAATGAATATATGAACGATTCAGTACCACATTGCGATTCTCAGGTAATAAGCTTTCGAACCGGATTTGCCACCCATGCATATTTTTAGTCTTAATTTTTTGAGTCCAGAGAGGGTCAGATGAAAATTGGACATTTTGATTCTTACTACAAAAACTCTTAGCAGCAGTATTAGTGTTTTGCTTCTTACCGCCAATAATATTAGCGGCCATATTAATGTCATCATTTGGACTATACATTAGATCAACACTTTGGGCCCCCCCTTAACACTGAATTTGTTTTTGTTTTTTTACTGTCTGAATGACCATACCTATTGCCATCACTGGATTTAATGTTCCTTTCCCCGCTTTGCGGTGCCACTATTGGCCCTCTAACCGGTAGGCCTTCATTCACAACCACCAGACCAATGTCCATATTGATCGTGCCGGTCATTGCACACTGGGTTTGTTTGTGTGTTAGCCAGGCAGTTTGTACAGCAACATCTTTCCCTTCACCCACACCCAATCCCCTCATTGCCATACACATCGTGCTTAGGACACATTGATTGCCCTCCCCAGAGTATCCTTTTCCTCTGTAACAGAAGACTCTCTCTGCACCCGCTTTTGTTGCCCCTGCACCCTAGTGGAAGATATAGGCATGGTTGGTGCAGAAAGAGACTCAATGAAGAATCGAAAGCCTCTATTATTTACTCGAGGAGGTTTCTGATTTTCTGTTTTCTTTTGTAGACTAATCTCTTTTGCCTTTTCTGTGCATTTCTTAGATACCAGGGCTTGAGCCTCTATTGATTACACCTTTTTGTCTTCTACCTTTGTCGGATTAATTGAAGTAGTACTTTTATGCCATAGTAATCCATTACAACACCCTCCGCCCACAGAGATATTTAAAGTTATCGTAGAAGAACACACGGACTGCAGTCCCTACCGCTCAGCTGGCAGGTGACCTCTTTCCTCCACCCTTGTCACGTCTGATGTTGCCGGTATATTTCCCCTTGAACATACATTACTTATACCCGGATAAGCTCCTTCCTTCTCCACAGTAGGGTTTGGTTTTAACTTTGCCAACATTTCATTTTGTTTAACAAAAACCAACTCAATCAAGGGGAAAATGTGTGCTATGAGGGAGTTGTTTCCAGTCACCTGCCATTAAAATTAAGTGTGAAAAATACAAGTACCAGAATCCTCAGAGTCAATTAACTTGCCACACCTGAAAAAGAAATGTAGACACGCCTGAAACAGCAAAGAAACTCAGCCTCCCTGAAGATTGATGGAGTCAGGAAAACGTGCGTTTGGAGGAGAAGCTAATGACTGGTAACAGAGTGCCTGCCTTACCAATTTTTAAACAAAAACCAACTCAAGAATGGCCCCATGAGTTTTAACATCATGCTGTAGTTTTAAAAACAGATTCGGCAGAGTATAGAACATCTGATTAAGTTCTTGAAGTAAACTGTCTCGGGAGCTCCCGCCTGATCGATATTATTTACTAGCATGGAAAGTCTTCTCCGTTGCGCGGGGCTGCAGTTAGTATAGGAAGTAAGGGAGGAGTCTGAGTCCGTTTCAACTACTTCCGAAAAGAATCAGAGGTGTATTCAAGTAAAAGTCTTTCTGTTCCTGCGGCAAATCCCAAAAGTTACAGGCTTTGTTAGATATCAAGGCATCCAATGCACAGAATTCATAATCCGTGCTCAAAAGAGGCTGCAAGGAAACAGAACTTGTTAAATGCACTGCCCCAATTGCAAGGCCTGAGCGACCCGGTTTAGAGCAATTTCCATTATTTGTTTTTTGAATCGAGTTAAAGTAGTCTGTAATAACTTTAGTGATCGAGTGTTTGTCATTTTCTTTCTGTAAGGCCGGAGCCTCGATAATAGCGTCAGGGATTAACAAGACACCTTCACTAGGCGGTTCCACATAAGCTTTGTCATTTGGAGAAAGCGTAAGTGTGAGTCCAAATGAAATGATATAAATGAAATGAAAGTATATTTTATTTATATCGCGCTTGTACACAAGTATTTCAGAGCGCGACCAGGAAAAAAGGGAGGGGAACAAGGGAGAACAAAAAGAAAAGAGCGATCTTACTAGGAAGTGCATGGAAGGGGGAGTGGAAAGTGAGGAGCAGAGGAGAGAAAACAGAAATAATTATTAAATAAAATAAATAATAAATAAGGGCTATAAACCATGGTAGTGCAGCCAGCAAGTGGCAGGTGAAAGTTAGCCAGATAAGGTATATCTGAAAAGTGCAGAAAGAATGTGGAGGGGGACTGTATGGGTAAAGATACAGAGCCCTAGTGCAGCGGGTGGCCTGGAAGGGGTGCAGGAGGGTGGCAGGGTGAGTAGGTATCTGGGCCCAAATGACAGAGGGTGGCCAGGTGCACGATGCCAAGAAGAGGAAACAGATCAACAGGTGTGAAGGGGGCAGAGGCAAAGAGGAAGGTATTGAGATGCTTCCGGAACCGGAGATAGTTTTCCTCACGTTTCAAGGTGGCCGGGAGGCTGTTCCAAAGGGAGGTACCAACCGAAGATATCTACCCCCAGCTTGTTTCTTTGCAAAACGACTAACCCTGAGGGAGTTAGAAGTAGAGGAGTGAAGGGCTCGAGAGGGGAGGTATTTACGCAGGGATAGTTGAAGGTATTTTGGACCCAGGCCCCAGAAAGCCTTGTGGACAATGCAGAGGGTTTTAAATGTAATCCTTGCATCCACTGGGAGCCAATGAAGAGATTCCAGGGCTGGAGAGATACGGTCCCACGGCTTGAGGCCAAGGACAAGTCTTGCAGTCCTGTTCTGGATTAGTTGTAAAAGGCGGAGAGTGGAGGCTGGTAGATTTAGAAAGAGGCTGTTACAGTAATCCAGTCTGGAAAGAACCAGAGCATAGGAGACAGTGAGCTTTTGAGGGAAGGAGAGGAAAGGCGAGTACCTCTAAGGAGGTGCAATAAAAAGTTTGACTTTTTGGAGACGTCAGAGAGGTGTGCGGAGAAGGAACGTGTAGAATCAAAGATAACGCCCAAGGTTCTTAGCCACGGAGGTGGGGGTAGGAGGATGGCCAAGGGAGGCCGAAATAAGTGCTGAAGGGGTGTCTAAAAGCGACTGAAAATCCTGTTTTATGCTGCTTCTAAGGTCATATCCCATTTAAACAGAGTTAACTTTCACCACCCTCTTGTTACCATATCAGGAGCGAGTGGTACTCCCAAAAAATTGAGACTTACTTGTGTCCTTATTTGTCACCGTCTGGCCGGAGGAGTAATAGAGGGACCCGGGGGCCAAAAGGCCATAACCGTCGCAGTCGCCGACTGCCACTTACACTCCACTTCGTTTCCGCTTCACGGAGGAAGTGATGTCATATAGGAGGCAGGTCTATGGGTCCACATACCAGAGTCTCTCCCAAGCAATATAAAGCTCCTTCCACCAGTGCTCCAAGTAGCTGACTGCCATTTACACTCCACTTCACGTCTGCTTCGCAGAGGAAGTGATGTTATGTGGAGGCGGGTCTATGTGTCCACACACCAGTCTCTCCCAAGCAACACAAAGCTCCTTCCACCAGCAATATGTGGGGTGTAAATTCAGCCCCCGAGTGACAGAGACTGAGAGGCCATGCAAGGCCCAAATGTGAAAATGAAGCTGGCTGATTTTGAAACCCATTGGAGTATGCAGGCCAGTTCAAACATTGATTTCCGACAAAGCTTAGAGAGGAACACAAATAGGCCTATTTCAACTTTCCCAAAATGGACAGGTGCTCAAGTGATGGAAAACATGCCTCAGAACCTTAAACTGCTGGATGTGCCCAATGCATGGCAAAATACCTGTGTGGCTGAAAATGCTGTTTTCATAAAATATGAAAAGCTACCATTTCATTTACGGAGACAGATAGCAGCATTTCACATTGACCTCAATGCAGCACAAGACTGTGATCCAGAAATCAAAATTGAAGCCAAGCACTTTGCATTTGTCACAAATAAAACACTTACTTTCTTTTCAGCATTCAAAATGACAATGTAAAAGGAGAGGCCTAAGGTATCGAGTATTCGGGAGGGTGACCTGCGCTCTACCAATGGAATGGTTACAAGTCTGATGAAATCATGAAATAAATTTCAACATATAGTGTCCTCAAAAGAAACTGTTTTGAATGGGCATTTATTGTCCTTAGATCAGCCGACACGTGTTTCGATCCAGTTGGTCATCCTCAAGGCGCTCGTAAAGAGTTGATAGTTCCAATCCTAAAGTTATAAAATCCCGTACTGTTTTGTTGTTAGCATTTAGATGTCTGAAAACATTTGTCTATAACAAGATGCTTGAGCGTGAAATCTGATGTTAAGAAATCAGGTTATTGGGTCAGGTCATGGGTTTTTTAACGCCATGAACACAGCTAGGATCTGCAGCAGGGATTGATCCCAATGAATATACTTCAGGCACCCGCCATCATCATATAAGTTTCTGACATAGATGTCTTTCAAATTCAAAAATGTCAGAAACTTATCATAGCTGTGTTCATGGCGTTAAAAACCCCTGGATTTTTTAATGCCATGAACACAGCTATGAACTGCAGCAGGGATTGATCCCAATGAATATACTTCAGGCACCCGCCATCATCATATAAGTTTCTGACATTTTGCGATATCCTTTCCTGTTGGTGGGAAGGCCCAAGGTGTGAAGGGTTCTCATGGAAAGAAGGCCTCTTGAAGTTTTAACTAAATCAGATTACCTTCTGGTCAATTGCAACATAGTTCCTTGTAAAACATACATTTATAAACTTATAATAAGCAACATCTTTAAATCAAGTCTTTTTCAACAATGAAATCACTGTGTGGCACTCTATATGGCATTTTGATGGAATTTTCTTTGGCATAGTTTGGGTTCAGTTGTTCAATTTTACACAACATAGTTTTAAAACGCCGGTTTTCTGGTAGAGGTGAGCAACGGTACTACACCCATTTTTGACAGCTGTCTTTCCATCAGTATCCTTAAAATGGGATTTTGTTCTGAGAACATATGATTTTTTCTGACATTGTATTTGTGTGGATTCTTGCAGTAAATGATGTGGAACACCCAACAACAAGGTTGGATCTTTTAGGGTGGTTTGTGAGCCATGATTTTAGCACTTTGACACCCAAGAAAACAGATTTTTGAAACTAGCTCTGTTTCTTTTTCAATCAGCATTGCTATTTCCAAGTGGTTTCAGGCTGCTTTGTGGGTAGCCCAATGCTGGTCTTAGGCAGTTATCTCCTGTGCTCACTAGGATAGGCAAAAGTGGATGGCAGCCTATTTTTCAGGTTTTCACTGCACATTTTCTGGTGATTTCTGGCGAGCAGCATGCTTTCCAGTGGCCATTATGATGTTTCTGCTACCAGCAATGCACAGTGATGTTGCAGGGCTTGGATGAGTGGGTTGATACATCCCACATGGGACAAATAGAAACTCATCTGGGGTTGAGCTAGATGTGGAGCTCAGTGGCCCATATTATGCATTGCCATTGGATTAACATTGGACTCCTTTCATTAATAAAAAGGGAATTGTGCGTCCTAGTGAGATCATCCACGACTTATTGGATTTCACAAAATGGCCGTCAGTTCTATGTAAATATTAACCATATATGATGGATAGAATTTGAGTTAGGAAGAAAACCATGATCCTGTCCTGCTCGTAATTCAGAGGAACTCGAAAGTTGGTGAACTGACAGAATGCAAAGTTTATGTTTGGTTTGTGAAGTGTCATATTTGTAACTATTTGAGCTCATGAACAAACCATGAAAAATAATAGCTTCTCCCAGGAAGGTCGTGCCGAAATAAAATTTGCATTCCCCGATTCGCCATAAAATGTAGAATTAAAAAATATGTTTATGCAGTTATCTGAAAGAAGAAGATGCTATGATTTGACGTTAAAGGAAAATCAAACCTGTAAAAAAAAAATAGTGTTTTTCTTCTCCCCATTATCAAAATACAGACCTCTAAATTCCTTGCCCTATCAGCTGGCAGTGGGTGGACTGGTGGGAGGGGGAGAAAGAGAGATTTGCAATCCATAGCATGGGAATATTCATAATATGTAAGTGTCATCAGCACTATATAATAGAAGTCTTCAATCTAAAGGGGAGAAGGGCAAAAAGAGGAGAGCATACTGAGAACAACAGAAAGCTGACAAAACGGAAGGCTGACACCAAGGGGAGCAGATAAAGAGGAGACCCTGGGACACAGCTGAGAGCCCTATCTGGGATAGAGACCTAAAATCTGGCTGAAGGGACCTTGTTGTGAATAGAGACCAGAGGTGTGAGCTGCCTACCTACTCCTGAAAGATGGTCTGAAATCTGGCTGGCCTCCTGAGCTATGAACAGATATAAGTAGATGTATCCCAAAGCAATCAATTGTGTGGAGAGCTACCTGCCCTAATCCCTTTCCATTAGTGGGTGGGTGGAGGGGGGGCAGAACTGTGTAGACCCTGGCCATATTTTACTAAAAATATCACGTAATTCCCTTATAGAAAAACACCATATCTGTTTTAACAGGAAGTGTGAGTGGACGCTGTCTGTTTTAACCTATTCCTTTTCATTAGGTGGTGCTCTTCCATTAGTGGGAAGGGGGGTACAAGCGTTATACCCTTAACTTATTTATTGATCACTTGTTAGGCGCTTATACAATTAGCAAAACTGTTTCAAAGCGCCCACAATGTAACAGGGTGGGGACAGGGGAAGGTAGACAATGAGTTACAAAAGGATAAATAGTTAAAAAAAAATAGTACAAACAAATTATGAGAATGAAGGGGGGAGACAAACCTACAATGCAAGTGCAAGTGCAGAGGGGATGGGGGTGTGGGCTAGGTGCTGCGGTGCACATGGAGAAAAGCAAGGGGTGAAGTGCTTAAGAAGGGAAAAGGTAAGTGCAACCTCCCGAGTGAGGGTGAGCCTAAGTAAGTGAAGTGAAAGACAGTGGCTGGGATGAAGATGTGGGGGTTCAGGGCCACGAGGATACATAAGGGCCCTGCACATCAATCACATTACTGAATGATTAGCAGGGAACAGAGGAGCAGAAGGAAACTGTGAAGAGAAAAGTCTTGAGGCTTTTTTGGAACTTGGAGGTCCTGCTCAAGACGCAGAGGGGGAGGGAGGATTTTTTCACAGTAGGGAGCCCGCTGAGGAGAGAGATCAACCACCATCTCTCTGTTTACCAAACAGCTTCACACGAAGAGAGTTGGTGCCAGTGGGGCGCAGGAGTCTAGAAGGAGAATATTTGATCAGAAAGCATTGAAGATAGAGTGGTCCCCGGCCACAGATAGCCTTGTGGATGATACAAAGGCATTTTAATTTAATCCGTGCTGAGACCGGGAGCCAGTGAAGGCTTTGTAGGCAGGAGAGATGCAGTCCCTGGGCTTGAAGCCAAGGATAAGTCTTGCTGCCCTATTCTGGATTAGCTAGAGGGGTCGCAGGGTGGATGAAGGAAGATTAAGGAGGAGGCTGTTGCAATAGTCTAGCCTGGAGAGAACCAGAGCACGGGTAACAATGAGTCTCTGGGGGAAGGTGAGGAAGGGTAGAGTACCTTTGAGAAGGAAGAGTTGAAAGTGGGACTTGTTGACAATGTCCTGAACATGAGGGATGAAGGAGAGGGAGGAGTCGAAGATGACTCTGAGATTCCTGGCTTCAGAGGAGGGGTAAGGGGGAGAGCCCATGTAGGAAGCCCAGAGAGAAGAGAAGACGTAGTGTGCAGTGGACCCAATGGGGAGAATCTCTGTTTTGCTGGCATTGAGGCAGACGTCATTAGCAGTGCACTAGGCCTGGATGGCAGAGAGGCAGTCGGGGATGAAGGAAGGTGCAAGGGCATTGGTAGAAAGTTTGAAGAAGAGTTGTGTGTCATCAGCGTAGCACTGAACGTTGGGGGAGAAGGAGGCAATGAGGCATGCCAGTAGAGAAAGGTATATGTGGAAGAGCCAGGGTGAAAGGATGGAGCCCTATGGAGCGACACAGGTTGAGGCGAAAGTAGGGGAGGAGAAAGGGCCCCGAATAATTTTGGAGGAACGGTCAGATAGAAAGGAGGTAAGCCAGTCCAGTGCCCGCTCCGAGATACCCAGGATGGAGTGGTTCACTGTGTCAAATGCAAGGAGAGATCAAGGAAGATGAGGACAGCGGGGGAGTTGGAATCAAGGGATGCAAGCAGTTCTTCACAGGTGTTCAGAAGAGCAGTTTCAGTGCCTCTGGATGCTCTGAATCCACACTGGTGGTTGTGTAGACTGCCAACAAGATCGGTGTGTGAGATGAGTTGGGGAAGGGCCACCTTCTCAAGCAGTTTCCTCAGGAAGGGGGTGATATAAATGGGTGGTAGTTGGCTGGGTAGGAGGGGTCTGCAGAGGGGTTTTTAAGGACGGGGCACACAAGGGAGTGCTTGAGGAAGGATGGAAAAGAACCAGCAGCAAAGGAGTGGTTGCAGAGATCAGCAAGAGCAGGGGCGAGAGAGGAGATGGTTCTGGAAGAGCATGGGGAAACCTGTTTTGAAGAGACCTACATAGAGTTGACAACTCTAGTGACTTCTTCAGGGGAGACAGATGCAAAGGAGGAAGGGGGAGAGTGAATGGTGGGGGGCACACTGGGGGGAGGGTTAGGTTGGAAGTGTGTGTGACAAGGCTCTTCAGTATGACTTGGGTTTTGGAAGTGAAGTGAGAGGTGAGTGCATTGCAGAGGGCCTGGGAGGGAGTAGGGGCAGAAGATACTTCAGACGTGTTGCCAAGTTCCCTGCAGATTTTGAAGAGCTGAGCCGTCTTGTTGGGTGCATTGGACACTCGTGCCTGAATGTGTGCTCTCTCTTTGGCACAGAGAGTCTGTAGTGTCTCTGGAACATGCGGCAGGCCAATTTGTCAGAGGATGAGCCTGAAGCGTGCCACTTCTATTCAGCAGCCCTGCACTTACGTTTATGGTCTGCAAGTTCGGAGGCAAGTTTCAGGGGGATCCTCAAGACTGGGGCAAGGATGTCAAGGGTGTGGGTAATAGACAGATAGAGGTTGCTGAGTGCAGAAATCAGTGCAAGAGTGTGTTTGGTTGGCAAGGTGGAATGAAGGTGGAAGAGAAGGATGCAGCTGACACTCGTTTCATCGGACAGATGTTCGTAAACCAGGGTGGCAGAGCTTTAGGAGGGGTTGTCACAGGCCCATAGGAACCGAGGTGAGGAGAGAGTGGTCAGACCAGGAGAGAGGGGTGGCCAGGGGAGTACAGAGAGTGAGGTTGGAGTTGATGATGGAGTCTAGCGTGTGTCCAGCGGATTGGGTCAGACCAGAGGGAAGAATGGAGAGGGAAAGGGAAGAGCAAAGGACAGTGAAGAGGGTGGTTGCTGTGTAAGGGGAGTCTAGGTGGATGTTGAAGTCACCTAGTAGTAGCAAGTTGGAGGTGGCATAGAGTAGGGAGGAACAGAAGTCCGTCCACTCAGAGAGGAGCAGAGAAGAAGTGCTTGGGGGCCGGTAGATGATAGCAATGGTCAAAGTGGAGGAAGGAGAGATGACCAATTTGCATACTAGGCTCTCAAAGGACGAATAGGGCAGAGTGGGTAGGATGGAAGAAGGAACCCACTCTGAGAAGATTAAGGCAACCTCACTGCCAGCATGGTGGGGTTGGGGTTTTGAGGTGATCTTAAAGCCGTTGGGTAGGAGTGAGTCAAAGGAGGTAACTGAACTGGCACCTCAGTGCAAGTATGTCCATGTCAGCGTCTTCAAGGAGAAGGCAGATGTCAGCAGAGTGTTTGATCGCAGAGTGTGAGTTTAGTGTCGCCAGGTGGAGACTATTGCTGCCTTTGAAGGTTTTCTGAGGTGGAGTGTCAGGGTGGGGCTTCCGTCAATGATGGTGAAGCAGAGAGGGAAGAAGGGAGAGAGGCAGAGGAAGGAAGGAAATTGATGAGAGAAGGCAGGATCCGGTCAAAGAGAAGGATGTTGGCCTGAGGGCCTTGAACCAGGACTGTGCCAGTGAGGTATATACTGATGCAGCAGCGGGAAGAGAAGAAGCCTGCAAGGGGGACTTCCCACTTGGTGTGGCCATTAATTGATCTGGAAGAGTAAGGTAGGATAGTGGCATTTAGGTGACAGGTCCATAAGTCAGGAGATGGGACAGAGAAGAGGATGTCAGTGAAGATTTCTCTTGAGGATGCACGGACATAGGTGTCTGCAATTGGGAGGCCAGGGTTTGCAGCAAGGATGTTATTTTAAATGTTTTTTTTCCATCCAGATTTTGTGAGAGAGGAAGGATAGGTGATGGTGTAGCAGTTGGAGAAGATTGGGGAGATGAAGAGTGCCATCTCGGAACGAGAGGGGGAAGTGGGAGGCAATGAGAGGCGAGAGGGGGCTGGGGATGAGTGTGCTGCAATGCACAGTTCTGAACCAGACGCACAGTTGGCCAAGTGGGTTTTAGGATTACAAAAAAGAGGCGAACCTGTGTTCAATATTTACACTTACAGACACAATCAATGCGGGAGGAATGCACACTTAAATTAGATTTTAACAATTACAGACAAACTCAATGCAGGATGTATGGATACCTAAACTCGATTTTTACAATTACAAACTCAATGCAGAAAGACACAGGAATTGCAGCAAGCAGAACAGAGATGGGGTCAGTAGGAATGTGGATCAGGGGGTGAAAGAGGAGAAGTGTTACTGTAGTCCAGGGAACATCTCCAATGTGGATGACTGAGTCGGGAAGGTGAAGCAGCCACCAAGCAGCAAACCACTCATTTAATAGCAAGAGGGGTGATTTCATAATACGGAGGTGCATGGATGCAGAATTCTACATGATGAGACGTCTTTGGCTGTAATTGAAGACAGTAGGGCCTAAGGCCTGGCCAGGCACTGACAGCAGCAGACAGGGCCCTTACATGTGGGCCTTAGCAAAGGGGGCCAACTAAACCCTGTTGATTCCCCATAGACTGAAAAGAATGCTGAAAAGGCCAATAACGTGCTGGGACGCGGGCACAAAGTTCACTCAGAGGAGCCTGCAAAGTATCAAGACAATGCGGCAGCCATCTTGGAAATGCCTTGTGGTGCCAAATGGACAAGGGCACACTGGATGCAGTGCCCACTAACCACCATGCAGTCTGCCCCCAGAACGCTGAGGGGCAGTGATTAGGAATGCAGTTATGCCCCTTAGCTAACACCAGAAAATAAAGTAAATTACAATTATAATTGCAATTATTTTTCGTTTGTCTTGATTAATGATTGGGAATTAGCCATACCGCAAGTGGTGTGGAAATAGCAGGCAGCAAATGCAGTGGCATCAGGGAAGAAGTTTGAAGATTCAAAGCAGAGCGTAGCAGGACGGAGCAGTTCATAGATCCTCAAGACTACCATAGGGCCAGCTACCACGAGGTGATGTTTTTCTCAAAATTCAAAATTGACAAAGTTTATCCGAGTGTACAGTAAATTACTATTCTTTAATGTCATTGGGTAACCCTGCTGTTCATGTGAATGAAGTCCCCAAAACGAAAATCCCAACACCCTGTATTCCCTGTGAAAATGAATTGTCCCAAACAAATTTTCTCCTTCATTCCAAATTCCCCAAACACTGCATTTCATTTGAATGCGTGTTCCCAAAAAAGATTTTCCCATTGAATTAATTTCCCTGACCTTGCATTTCAAAGAAAAAGCCCAAAGGAAATTCCCATTATATTCACCCCTCCCTGTACCTTTCCTTCAAACCAAAGAGGTAATATATAACTGATGCATTGGGTTTGGGGGTTGCTGGGAGAGAAGAGCAAGCATTGTGATAAACCAATCAATCACTGTGCATATTTAAAGTTTCCTATCTGTTAATGTGCAAAGAAATCCTATGTGTGTTTTGACTTCAAATTCAACCTGTGTTTGTTGTGGTAACTGAAAGTCTATTAAGAAATACATGTAAGTCAATTGATGCAAGTAATTTGCATTTGTGCTTGTGTTGTGCCATGGAGTTGGTGGCTGGTCGTGTTGCGAGTTATTGTTCATTGTGGAAATTTAAATAAATATACACTATTATTTCTATACACCGGCCTGGTTTCCAGTTTATTGGTGATACGGAGGGTATCTGCTGAATGTTGTTTTACAGGTGGGAGGCCTAACCAAATTTGAATCTGCTAAACGCTTTGTTGTGCAAAACCTTCCTTGGGGGTGGAGGCTGGGGGTGTGGGGGGACAGGATGGACATCCTGAGTTGAGTGAGACCGTCCAATAAATCGTGACAACTCCAAGTAGCCGACTGCCACTTACACCCCACTTCTTTTGTGTCACTGTTTATCACAGTAACATATTTCCTGCGGTGCTTGCCATATTTGCCTATGTTAACACTTGCTTGAGTTTTCTCCCACAGTGGCATCTCATGCTTGCTTATGGTTTCTTGTTGAACTTTGTCTCGCCAGCATTCAAATATTCTGCTTGTCGGATATTTGAAATAGGATAGGACTTTATCTGCATTCAACCACTTTGGCATATTGTCCGTATTCGCAATCTTATAGCACTCAGTCCTTGGTTCACACGCATGTCGGTACGCCCCGAGGTGGCCAACAACTGTGGGCAGGCTCACCAGTTGTTCACGGCATCCCCGACTCTTGGCATGCCTTTGCACTGAAACATATTCACTGGATCGGCTTCCCGCACAATGCTGACCATCCCCCAGTGTTTCCTGCAGCTCGACGATCACTTGCCGGCTTCCCTCTGGCCTGAACTGGAAAATGCTGCCTCCTGGAATGACCTCACCTCTGCTGCAGCTCCCAGTTCTCCCGCGGTCCCTCAGGTGTGCCTGCTGCGCCTCTCTTTCTCTCTCGCCATGCCAGTAGGTGAGCCTCGCGCTCTCGAGCTGCTGCCAGGCCTCGGACGTCCTCTTCCATGCTGTTTTCTGCCGCACACCGACGATTCTCCTTGCCTCGGTCATTTTTAAATATATAGCACACATTGGGCCCAGTTGAACAACTAGCCTACGCGTTAGGCTCCAGGCCTCTCCTGATCTGCATAGACTCCTTCCTCCGCGTCTCAGTACTTATGGTTTTATGGGAATTAAAGTCCACAGCTGTTATTGGACTTCTTGGATGTTGTTCAAAAGTTGCACAAAAAGCCACATCAAAACCAGAAGATGTTATACATGAATTGTGAATGGCTTAGTCAGGGGTTTGAAAAGAGGGATTCAGAGAACATTTTTTTTTTTTTTACTATAGGAGGGAACTGTTAAGTGACAACAAGCCATTAAAGACTTGGCTATTAGAGGGTCTTCGTCAGAGGAAATGGTGAAATACAGAATCTCACCGAATGGAGTCACCACCTACTCCCAGTCATTGTCTCCTCCCATGTGATCTCCCTTAATATAGATGCCCCCAGGGTCAGTATGAGCTAGTGGCTGCCGTCCCCTGGCCACATGTGAGGTGGTCAACGTAGTGAATCAGTGATGACTCCACCGGATTCTATGTATCAAGTATTCGATTGGGCTTTTTCTAAACTTGCACTTCTCCTTTTGGAGTGTCATTCCAGCCTCTCCTAGAACTGCCAAAACCTTACTAAGTCTTTAGTCATGTTCTGCTAAATCTCTATCTGTAAGTAAATCATCCTGGAAGTAAACCACCCCTTTCATCCCATGGAGCAAACTGTGCATGACCCTTTGGAAGCACGCAGACGCTAGCCCAAACGGCATCCTTTTTACAGCGAAAAGTACCTTCGGGTGTAACAAAAGCAGAACCTTTTAATGTTGCCAAAACATGTAATGGCCATGTTTTGACCCAATGCAGAAGTATGACAAATATAATACATCAACATATGGGAAAATATTCGCATGACTCTGCTACAATCCCTAAGTCATTATTTTGGCATCACTGTATAAATGCTGAAAATATTCATATTTTCACTGCTTTATACAACATCTGGCTGGTCATAGAGGGAAAGTTGGATATCAGGATTTGAATAAGTGGCATTATCTCCACCTTGGTATGGAGTTCGGACTCTTTTTTACATCTTTACTAGTATCTCCTTTTGGCCATATGAGACTATGTAAGTGTGTATCCTGTAAGTAAGAACTCCAACTCCTATCCGCTCTTTTAAATATTTTTAGTCTTCTGTATCCTGGTGAGTTTCGATGTGCTTCTTGCAGGGTCTGATGTAGGGCGACTATGGGTGTGTTTGATTCTATCATGCACGATGGTGTTTAGGCCAGATGCATCTGTATATTGTGATTTCTGTGAATATGAATTCTAAACTGCCAACTTTAGGTCCTGATCCAAGGCGTTCTTGGCTGCTCCCGGTCCTTTTATGCTCTACTGTGCCTGGGTTAGAATTATTTGCCTATGCTGTATTCTGTAAGCATGTATTTTAATTTGTTAACCATTCCCCGGTACATTGTCAATATTGTCAATTATGGTGAAACTCTGATGTAATTCCCATAGGGCTGTTGTAGGATGATTCTGGTTGTTTTATAGATCCTTTAGGTTATTGGGTTTTAGGTATTTGTTAGAACTAAGTATGAGGTATTAGTATGATTGATTGTGTCTAGTCTAGATAGATAGATAGACTTAATTATTCATCATATATTTATTTATCTATAGATATTTTACTAAAAATGTTAAATTTTAGTTGTGTAATCTTAATTTTATAAATGCACTATGTTGTTACTCATGTGTAAAGTTTATTAGCTAAACTGCAACACATTAAATAAATAAATAAAATATTGTCGTTATGGGGCACAAGTGACAAAATCTGAAAAAACCTTGGGAACAGAAAGACCATTTGAGGCACTTAAGAATAAAAATCCTCCTTACGCCCAAAGGTATAATGGAAGGGAATTAAAAAATGTCACCTTAAATAAACTGTCTTCCTCTTTAATAATGAATTCTGATGATCCATCCCTGAAAACCTTTAAGGGAAAGGAATATACCCTTAAAACCAAGCAGTTTTTAAAAAGATCCAAGGAAGATGGCTGAAGAGACATGGTGCAGCAGTATCCAGGCAATTAAGCCCGATAGCCCACACCCGAGGGAAGCTGAGAGACTTAAAAAGTACCCCTCAGTTGCAAAGGAGCTGAACTGTGGGTGGAGTGTATGCAGCAGTAGCAGAAGCAGAAGGAAGAAGGCACAGTGTTGGCAATCCATGCAGAAGTGGGAGAACCGAAGGGGCGCTGAGACTTTGATACCACAGATTTCACCTGCTTGTTCCTGTGGGGGTCCCGTTACCCCAAACTCTGATGTGCAGAGGTTGCGCAGCAGACAGCGTGAAGGAACACTGCCTTTCCCCATGTGAGCTTGATTGCAGAGATTGTGCAGCTTGAAGCCAATCAGAGACCGTGACCAGAGGTTGGCGTGAGGCTTAGAGTCTTAGGAGCGAGAGGGACTCCTTAATTACATGGCCGTACCGGAGACGCCTTCAGCGAGGAAAGGTGTGGGTCCAAAGTGAAGCCAGAAGTCAGAGGTTGTGCAGCCTGCAGAAGAAAGGAGCACAGAAGTCTGAGTTTAACCGGGTGTTCCGATTCCTTGCACGAACACTGCTGGCAACAGTATCCAGCCAACAATTCACTCGCGTATTAGTAGAAGTGATGCAAAATCGATTGTCGATCTTTTAACAATGGAACACTTGAATTGTGGCACTCGGATGTGATCAGGTATTCTCTCTTTCACTTGCGTAAAGAGAAAACGCAGTGAAAATCAATTGTTGAACTTGAAACTTGTAAAAGCACACAAAGAAGAGGTTGTGTGTGCCTAATAAAGATTCTAGGAGGGAGAGTGACCTCTGAATCTTTGTAATGCAGTCAACAATTCTAAAACGAGAAGCCAAGTGTTTAAACAGTGTTATTACAAGTTGGAAAGAGCAAGCATTGGCCAAGACAAGAGTGAACAAGTTGTTTCCCCAATTAAGACTGAAACCAACCTTTCCCAGAGCCAAAGAACGATCTAAATATTACTGTGAGCCAAATAGAACATCAGCATTGCCTAAGAGAAGAGTGTGCAAGCATTACCTGAAGAAAAGAGTGGCAACAAAATGGCTGGGTAATTATCCTGTCTTACAGCAGACAGAGAGATAAAGACAAGATTGGGAAAGGGAAATTTGCTATGTGTAATTCTTCTTAGAAGCTGATACAACCTACTTTGCCAAAGCCAATAGGAACAAGTGTGTCCTAAAGGTAATTCTGCATGGTTGTTGTAGATGGACAAGAGTGGCAAAGAGGCTGCCCCTCTGGAAAAGGGCTATTCTGAAGACGAGTACCTAGCTTACTTGAAGGTGTTGAAGTACCCTGAAGTTAATCTTGTCATAACTGCTAACAGAGTACTGAAGCTGTGGAGGTGTATTTGATTGTAAGTAGATTTGATATTAAAGTAGTACAGTTGAAGTTGTTAAACTATGGGGCAGAGGAGTAGAGCCTCCTGGTAAACTCGTGTAGAAGTTGTTCAGAGTTGCTGAAGTGGAAGTAGAAGTGCTGTGAGGTCATCCTAACAAATGATACCTCCTGTGACTCCTAATCTTGTAAAGAAAGAGGTACTAAGTGTCTACCAAGAACTGGTGTTCATTAACATTTGCAGAAGTTGTATTTACTTTAACCTAACAAAGAACGGTTTTATTTCTTCTTGGATAAGCGTGACAAAGCATTGTGACTGGGAATTATATTGATGCTATTTGGATGAAGTGGAAAGTCTATTTCACCAAGAAGAGAAACATTTCTGTTGATTGAACATTGATTAAAAGAACTTTACTTTGACAATGAAGGAGCCATGAACTGAACTGAGACTGCATTAAACACACTAATTTCCTGTTTCTTTTTGTTGAACATTGGAGATGAATTTACCTTGAAACCGGGGGAAGGCGAGTTCACCCAGGTTACCAAGAGAGACTGTGAATATCATGGTTGATGTTACTAAGAACTGCCATATATTTCTTGATGTATTTGATGTTTAAGTGTGTGGGGTAGATATCCTATGTTAGAGTGTTTTCCTTTAATTTTGATAGGCAGGGAAATCCTCGGAGTAGGGATAGTGAGGCGTTTGATGGCATTTATAATTTAATAAAATGGCCTATTTTTAAAAAAAAAACATCCAAAAGTTGTCTGCCTCACATTTCTGACCCCTCAAGGTTCCCCTGTTTGTACTTTCCTTTCTAAAAGGGGTGCCTTTCCTCGGCAGAGCTTTTGTCTGTTCCCTCTTTTCTGTGATGTCATCACATGCACTATAATTCAGCTGATTGCCTTTACTGTCCAACTCCTTCACGCAAGCCCTCATTTGCTCCATTTTCTTAGCTATTTACAAGACTTCATTGAGACTCCGATCCCCTTTTGTCCAAATCTCATGCTGTATTTTGTTTCCCCTCACCTTTTATAAACTGGTCACACAGACGCTCATCATATGTCTCTCTAAAGTAACATTTGTTGGCCACCTCCCTCAAACCAGTTATGAAATCTTCAACTGATTCTCCAATTCCTTGTTTCCTAATATCAAAGTACTATCTTTCTAATATGATGCTAGATTTTTTTCAAAGTGGATGTAAAGCTTCTTGAAAATCGTCTCATAGAAATTCAAAACTTCTCCATTGCCACCTTCTCATCCACTTTGGATGGGCTCAAGTAGACCTTCAATAGCCACTTCCCTCAAATCCTAGGCAGTGCATCAGTAGTGCTCTGAGGCAGTCATTGCTGTATGTAGGACCATGTATAGCCAGGACATATTCCTGAAAGTCCTCATTCCATGTTTCCCATTTAACAACACAAGTGGCATGATTGGGCACAAATGGAGGTGGCAGACTACCCATTGCTTCAATATGTTGTCCTTTATAATATCGTCCAAAACAGTCGCTTCTCCATAAGCACTCCAGCTGCTCACACTCGCAAACAAAAGGAAAATAAATAAATAAACCCAAACAGCATGCGTCGTACGCAGCAGGGTCCTTTTGTCAGACCGTGGGTCTCCTCCTTATCTCCTACACATGCCATGTATGGACAGGTGGGCAGAAAGCTGCCCGATTGCCCAAATGTCACGTGTCTATAGCGTTCACTATGCAAGCATATTACATTTGCTTCTCGACGTCCTTGCCCAGAGAGGTGGGTCCCCTCATTCGGATTAAGAGACAGATTGTTTTGTTTTATTCATTTTGTTCCCTTGGTGCACACGGGATATGCTTTAACAAATTATGGTATGTACTTCATATTTTGTTTCAATGGTTAGGAATGCATTATCTTTGTTTTATCCTTTTGGTATTTGTTTATGATATGTGACATGTGTAGCCCTGAAGATGGTGTTCACACCGAAATGCATTGGCTGTATTGTTATGTGAAGACCATAGTCTTTCCGCCTGCCTGAACCATTGTGTGAATTAAACACAACCTGGCAATTTTACAAGAAGGACCCTGGTATTTTTGTTGAACATTGCAAATGCCTACAAATTAAGGGAAACACTATTTAAAGAAAACAAAGAAAAAGAAACAATTGCGTATATACAAAGGAATGAAAAGCACTTCTTATAGAGCAATTTGAGAGCAACAGACACTGCTAGATGGTTCCCATTTAGTTATTCTGTATTCACTGTTAGCTTTTGGTCCTTGTGTCATGGGACCATATTAGTCTGTTAGTTCCTAGTATTAAACAAGAAATAGTAGCATCTGGTACTAAGTAGTATCATTGAATTGAAAACAACAAGTGGTGCCCACCTCTTTCTTTCTTTTGGTTTAGTGAAATATAACACAAGTAGGATATAGTTTGTTTTCCTCACGCTGTAGGGAATTAGTGTTACAATATAGGGAAAGTTAGGTTGGGGCGTGGCCTGGGCTAATGCAGTGAGGACGTGCACTGCTTTAGCTCCCACTGAGATGCTTAAATTGATCCTGTATGCAGTGACATAGGCGAAAGTGCGTGCTTCTGCAGATCCCTGGTAAAAGGATAAACCTGAAAATACTGATTGAGCACTTTGCAGGTGGAAATTGATGCCCGTTTGCTTTGGGAGAGATTACATCAGACTGAGTAATGCACTCCAAAATGGCAGCCGAACTATCTGAGCAGGTCTGAGAGAACTAACATTTTCGATTGCAGCTGCGGCGCAGGTGAATATGGTGGCCTAGGGTGTGCGGAAGAGCCGTGAGATCGCCAGTGTACTCCAACATGCTGGGTGCACGAACCGCCTGGCTTCCTTGATGTGACACCCAGACGGAGCTCGGCAACAGAAACCAGCAGTGACTGGGAGCTGATATAACTGAGCCTCACTAATGTTGCAGGAGACATGAGAGCGCCTGCCGCGGCATTGCTAGAGAGCATTGATGGGATGCACTGAGGTAAGCGCACTGCAGCCGGCTCACATATGGAAGAGGTCGGAAGCGGAGAACACCGATCACTAATGTAGCAAAGTGTGACATTGCTGTGAGGGATACATGCTGGGAGTCGCGTCTCCTACATAGACGCTGGTAGATATTAGTGCTCCCATGTGGGCTGCCACAGAAGCCTACACTAACAAATATCCCGTTACTGTGATGAGCGTGGAGCTGCTGCATGAATCCTGCTATACGTATGCCCTGAATGGCAGGCATATGGCTCCCAGGTGTGTTAACTGAGAACTGACCGAGGCGAAATACATTACTGGATCCTGCACCAACGACATATTTGCTTTATCTAACTGGAGATGTTCTGAGAGACACTTCTTGGAGCACTGATACGCAACTGGGTTATTGCTTGCCCTGATCCTTATGGACGCCACATGTATCACATTGAATTTAGAGTCCCAATTGTACTGCTGGGTTGTCCAGAGATTTGAGGCGCACTTTCTTGACTCCTACAAGTGGTCCTGAACATGACAGGCAAGTGAGCGGGGATCAGTACACGCACCATCGTTACTGGAACTTTCAGCAGTAAATACTCTGATTTATTGTTGATTAACCATGCCACTGATGTGACACAAGCCTCTACCAGCACACGCTCCTGGCTATGTCTCCCTCCAAAAATAAGCAAAAGGGCTCAATCATGGAATCCTTTATGAGCCAGGGATACCACAAATTCCTGAATCAACCACAGAAGCGGCACAAGCTGGGGCCCAGGCACCACAACCTGACCCTCAGGAAGATAAAGTGCTTGCGGCCATATCGGCTTTACGGACCTCCCTGGAGAATAAGATAGGGGAGGTGAAGGTTGATATGCAACTTCTCCGTCAGGATGTGAGATTGCTTGCTGAGAGAGTGACGACGACAGAATCACTGTTAAAAGACACGGTTACCAACACGAAATATATGGTTACCCGGATTAAATCACTGGAATCCAGAAATACTATCCTGGAATGGAGAGCTGAGGACTCAGAGGGTCGATCTCACTGAAACAATGTCAGGGTGTTGGGAATTACGGAAGGCATCGAGGGCAGGGAGCCAATGACCTATATCGCGAACCTGTTCCTACAGGAAGTGGGCCCTGGGAAACGGTCACAGAGATTAGTTGTCGAACGAGCCCACTGGTCCCTACAAAAGAGACCTCCTACTGGATCGAACCCCCGCACAATTATAGCAAGGATACTAACATTCAGAAGTGCTTCTTCAATTTTCGAGAGAGGGAGGGAAGATCCAGAGAGACAGTTCTAATATTGCCATTTATCCGGACTACACCCCTTTGGTACAACAAAAGAGGAATAGGTGTGTGCCAATTAAAGCAAGGCTCCGGCATATGGGGCTCTAAATATATGCTCATCTCATGTATCCAGCAAGGTTGAAAGTATCATACGACGGGAAGGCACTCTTTTTTGAACGTCCAGAGGCAGTGGCCATGTAGATGGAACACAAAAATTTGGAAGCTAAAGATAATGCAGAAGTTTAAGATGGGGGTGCCTAGACCCTCTTAGAGATGGTTTCAATAGTACACTTCAGACATCGCAAAGAGCTGGACTGTTACAAGATGGAACTGGGAACAGGACGGTTGGACTGCACAGAATTCTGAGTGATATTTGACCAAATCTGCACCATGGGATAGTAAGTATATGGACAGGGACATACAGGAGGATGGACACTTGAGAATGGATCTGCGATGGTTTCTGTTATTCACTGCTGGCAAAGCTGTTTATCAGTAGGTATCACATGATACCATCTCACATTAGGGTACTGTGCACTCATATCACCTCAAAACAGGATGCTTTTTTTATATGGGGCAGTGATTTTAATTGTGTGCAAGATACAACGCTAGACAGATCTGCCCTTCCTCGGGGTGGCCCATCCCTGGCTACTACTGCCCTGAACAATGCGATCACTAACTTCGATCTAGTGGATGTTTGGAAGGAACTTCACCCGGGTGACCGAGGGTACTCATTTTATCATCCCCACACAAGATATACACCAGAATAGATTATGTTTTTGTAGGGGGCGAGACAGCTAGCCAACTTCAGTAGTGCAGAATATATGGGCCATACAATCTCCGACCATTCCCCCTTTGTGGTCAAATGGGATAACAGGACACCCCAAAGTCCTATCCCTACATGGTGAATGCCCACGGAAGCCTTATCAGATCCCCCTTTTATAGAACAACTTCGCGCAATGTTGGTTTCTTTTTTGGAAAATAACATTGGTAGTGTGGATAGTTGGGGGGCTGTTTGGGAAACCCTGAAAGTGGTGACTAGAGGTGAGATTATTGCTGGAGCCAGGCGCATCCGCAAGAAGCTGTGCGAAGAACTTGAAACTTTGGAGACCAAAGTAAGAAGACTTGAGAGGTTGCACTCTGGTTTGCAGTCGTGTGAGGGAGCACTTCAGGAGACCAGGTCCCAATGTCGACTGTCATGGTTTGATTATGCCGCTCGAACAGCTTGGGCACATACTGAAGGGGACAAATCCAGGAAGCTAATAGCTTGGATATGCAGGTCGAGAGTAGCCTAGATTACCAATCACGTTATTACATGAGGACTGCGGGGCTCCTTGGCAAGCCCAGACGGTAATTAATGATATATTTGCCAATTATTACACTAAATTGTTTAGACATGACTCACGAATACCTCCGGAGAAAATAGCTGAAGTTTTTGCAATGATTCGACTCCCGGAACGCACTGCTGGCTAGATGGATCTCTTAGATCAACACTTTACACTGGAGGAGTTGAGCGAAGAAATAACTTCACTTTCCATAGGTAAAACACCAGGAAGTTATGGCCTCCTTGTGGAATTTTATAGAACTTATCAATTCACCCTGGCCCCTGTGCTATTGAAGGTATTTGAGGAGGCCTTCGATAAAGGTGTACCCCCCCCCCCCCCCCCCCCCCCCGAGTACCATGTGGGAAACACTGGTGGTCCCTATCCTGAAACCTGGAAAACCTGCTGAGATCTGCGACTCATACCGGCCTTTAGCCATGTTGCATTACGACGTGAAACTACTCACCACTATGCTGGCTGTGCGCCTCCGCCAATGTATTCCAACTCTGATACACACTGATCAAAACGGGTTTGTGCCTGGCCGCAACACCACTCGGAACCTGCGTAGACTGCAGCACATCATTGATCAAACCAACGCCTGCACTGAACACTATGTGGTGGGGTCACTGGACGCTGTTAAAGCTTTCAATTCAGTGTATTGGGAGTGGATAGATGCAGCGCTAAAGAGTTTTGGGTTTGGTGGGAATTTCATTCACCGGGTTACGTTAGTGTACACTTCCCCTACAGCCAGAGTAAAATCTGGCCGGCCGATATCAGGACAGTGGAATAATCAGAGGGGGACGTGACAGAGATGTACACTTCTCACCTTTGCTCTACATATTAGCCCTAGAACCAGAGGCTGCATATTTGCGACAAGAATATTTGGAGGTGGGTATTAACATAGGGGGCTCCATGCACCTTATTTCTTTATATGCAGACGATATGCTGCTTTATTTATGTGAACAGCAGCACAACCTTCCAATATGTTTTTTTAAAAAAAATATTAGATGTCCAAGATGATCTTGCTAAGCTGTCAGGGATCTCCTTTAATAAACAGAAGTCCTGTATTTTCCCCCTGGCAGGATTACGCGGGCAGATACAGCAGTATTGCGCGAGTGGGGGATGAAATGGAAAGTATATTTGTGCATACAAATTGCACACACCCCTGAAGACATGCACATACTCAATACACAAACGGTAGTAGACGGTGTCAAGAAATCAATAACATTCTGGTTTCCGGTACCTCTTTCCCTTATGGGCAGGGTTGCTATGACGAAAATGATTATTCTCCCCAGATTCCTATATGGCTTCTCTGATGTACTCTTTTGCATAAAAGCTTCTTTTTGTTCCTCGCAATCTTGAAGTCATACACAAATTGGCAATCACTGTCTTATCTCTGCCTTACAAAGAGGGAGGTGTACAATTTTCACGCCTGGAGTTTTACACTTGGCCACCGAGTTAAGCTTCGTCACGAAATGGCTGTCAGATGAATTCACATCTGATCACGAGTTACTTAACACATTGGTGAGAGCTGCCTGGCATAGGCAGGCCCTATTGCTCCTGATTGGTTGGAGTGACACCCAGCCTTTGGCACTGCTAGTGGGTAGACAGGGCAGGCTTAGAACACTAAAGTTACTACGAATCCAACACTCATTTTTTTCAATTTATTTTTTAAAATTAATTTTCCACAAAATATCTTACAGACATTGTAAATAGCATCCAATGAAACATCACATTGTTGTCTGTTCAAACCTCCGCCCCTCCCACCCCAGCCTATTCCACTAGCAATGTCTACCTATATTGTACACCAGACTACTTTGGACTCATTTCTAAATCTCTACTCAGCAGATTGTATTGGTGCTTGCACCTGCGTCAGGGTGTCCTCCTGTGCAGGGGCTATCGGTTCTTGTAACATATGTATCCAAGCCGCTACATCTACGTTTTGTTCCTCTTGGGCCAGACGGGATGCTTCCTGCCAGTGACCATTTCTGGAGGTCCCTCAACAACATGCTTATCACTGGTCCGTTGCATGCTTTCCACCCCATTGCTATCCTACGCTTCGCCAAAATGTATGCTAGGTCTCTCCATTTAATAGCATGTTTTGCATTCTTTGGTCTTGGGAAGATTCCTAGCAAGCACGCCTTGGGGAACACTGAGTCGGGTGACAGTCCAACCTTAGACGGGATCCGGGCCACTTCCTCCCAATATTGGCAAATCTCTATGCAGGCCCAGAACGTATGCACCAGGTCTGCATTGGTCAGGCCACATTTCGGACAAACCCGTTCTGCTGCTTTACTAAATTTAGCAACTTTCTTCAGAGTTAAGTATGCTCTGTGAGTGACATAATTGGATCAGCTATTGCTTCGCATTTCTGGACACCTTCTTGTGATACCCCATGGCCCTACTCCATTCTGCATCCAGCAACTGCTCTTGCAGATCTGCTTCCCAACTTCGCCTGGTCTGTATTAGATTGCATTCTGGCCTTTCCATTAGTACTGCATATAGTCTAGATATTGCGTGTCCCCCTTCAGAGATGTCAAAGAATGTTTCTATGTTTAATCTCCTACCAGTATTCTATCTGATCCCGGCCATGTTGATTTTATTTTATGGAGAACTGAGGCGTAGGTTACGTGTTGCCCTTCCCGTACTCCCAACTACAAGGTGACTGCATTAAAAGTAGTTGGTATATTGCCTAATGTCACCACCCCTCTAAGCTCCCAGTATTTCCTAACATTCAACCTAAGTTGTGTATCTTCACTCTTAAGCGTCACCATGGGGATTTGGGGTGAGAAGGGGGGTGTATCTTTGCCCAAGAAGCGGCAGGCTCTATCCCACATCGTTTTGCCTAGCCTCAACAATAATAGGGGCTTGGGGTCCTGTAGTGCCAAGATCCACACCATCAGCGTCAAAAAGAATGGGGTGCATGCCTGCCGGTTGTAGGACTCCAACACCCTTATTCCCCCATCCCAATCCTGGCAGGTACATGTGGCAACTTAGACGAATTAAAAGATATTTGGTGCTGGGAACGGGCAGGCATAACCACTTGGGGTAACATGCATGAGAACGGAACATTCAGAGACCTACCTAGCCTTATGCAATGGGAGGGATTACTTAGAGTACAATTCCTGTGATACATGAGGGTCGCAGATGTTCCTAGGCGCAATTGGAGCGAGTGGCCTGCTAAGCCGCGAGAGAACGCTTTTCTGGCCCTAATGCACACATTAGAAGATGGCTGGAGGCCTGTATCTAGACTATATATGTGCTTTATTAAATGAAGCTAGTGTTAAATCCACCAAACTGAAAACACGCTCGCAGGCTGATTTTGGTTTAGAAATCACAGACAAGCAGGCTTTGCTAAGAATGTGACCTGCAACGCCAGATTCAGGCTTATACAAGTCAATGTCTTTCCTCGTACGTATATGACCCCCCCTCCAGAGTGGCCAGTTAAAAAAAAAAAAGATGCGCCATCTACCTGCCCATGGTGCAGCCAGGATGACGCCCACCTCATGCAAATGTTGTGGACATGTGCTGTAGTGCAGCGCTTCTGGTCCTGAATCAAATAGACTTGTGAGGACGCTGGAATTAAAAGGTATCACTGGAATCTGCTGGAAGGACTACTGGGTATATACCCTAGATTGCGTAAGCATAAACATGTCACCAAATTCATGGATTTAGCATGCATATTAGCCAACAGATGTTTAGGAATGACATGGAAATCAAAAAAGGGCCCGCATTTTGATATATGGTTCAGAGAATTTGCACGCTGGTGTGAGAGAGAATGGACTTGGGTGACACAGGTACAGAATGGGGACTCAGCACTTAACTTAGAGACCTGGAAAGCCCTTATTGACTCTGTCTCATTCCCCTCAGATGACAAACCTCCTTGAATGCTCCGTACCTGCCACTGTTTAACCTTTTTCTTCAACTTTTACTACAAGCAGGCTGTATGCACGGCCCTGGACCCTCTCACAGATCCAACTGACATGGACCGTTTAATTGGCTTACACGGAACCAACTGCGACAATCGCCAATAACCGGCATAATAAAAAGACAAGCAATGGGTATTTGTTCAAATGCTTTGTTTTGTTTATGTACATTGGTTGAATTGCTTGACATTGAATGTAACATCAAATGTAGTTGTAGATTACTACATTGATCTATGATCTTGCCATTGTGTGATGTAACTGTAAAATTCACCAATAAACAAAGGAAAAAGAAAAAAAATATATAGGTAAAGTTAGTTTGCTGAATACACCGAGTGGGAATGTAGTGAATGGGGGCAGGCATAGTAGATACGAGAATATTGAATATGACAAGAGGATTGCCATTTTGAGTGAGCAAGGCCCTGCAGGATTCTTAGTAAGAATACACAGCCCTGGCAGTTAAACTGCTGAACAGAGATTTTGTTGCTTCACAATGGTGTCCGGAAGGCTGAGGATACCAAAGTTAAGAAAAAAGGGATGACGAGATGGGGAGCAGAAACTGCATGAATTGGCCTTCCCTGGGTTTCAGCCTAGATATGCAACAATTAGTTTCTGTTGATGGCAGAGTAAAACATGCAAAGCTTTGATCACCAGGTGCACACAGTAACGTTGACAAAGATACTATTGCAAGATGAACACACAACACCCCGAATAGTAGAAGAGGTTTGGTGTGTGCACAGGAAACAGTAGCAAGATTAATAAATCAAAGAAGTAGGCCTAGCACATTGGCCATGCACAACGATAATGTAACAATTCTGATTAAATTATATCATGCACCTGCAAGCAAAACAGTGTGTCCCGCGAGGGAGGACATGAGGAACTGTCCAAGGTTAGCAAACAGTCAGGGAGATTGGGGCCCGGTGTGGGAAAGCGATATTGGTGCAAGATTGTTATTTCTGCTTACGGCAATGTTTTCGATCTCAAACTGCACATTAAAATATAATTGGGTTGTTGTGGACAAACGCAACATCCAATGCCATTTGAGTAACAACTGACCAATGGCGCACCATTTTTTAAATAGTGTCAGCACATTGTGGTGCTAGCCAATCAAAAATTATCCCGATTATGTTCATGAAATGACGTCTCATTTAGCGGGAAGGACCATGGGCGGGTCCCAGAGATTAGGGATTGGCCAATGAGCATCTATAATATATATAATAATATAGGTATTTTGCTTCCTAATATTTAATCAGCAGTCTTTACTATTGTGTTTTAGAATCATGGCATTGTGTTGCATTTGGTACGTTGTGTACCTTCATCCAGCCAAATTAATTTATGAATAGAGTCATTAAAGCTGATTCTTCGTGCACTTTGGTCCACTCCATTATTTATGTATAAGTGAGTGTTTGGGAGGGTGAATTCAACTGGGGTTATCAAGATGAACTACATATAAACGGGTAAACCCACCTTTCAACTATACACATGCTTGGCTCCGTCACCAAGGTGATGGAGATCATATGTATACAAACAGCTTCTTCGATAAGTACTATAAAACAGGAGTTTACTATGACATGGGCATCTAGCCATCATCGATTCATAATACCAACTACAATAAATATCAGTGCAAATAGACAAAAAGTCAAGAAATATGTTTGCTGGGGGGCGCTGTTGCGCGGCACGCAAAAGATGGCTGCAGCCTGAAAGTGCTCCATCGGAGGCTTTCACATATGGAACAATATCCTGCGCCTTGATGTAGCTGCCAGCCAAGATCTCGACCATGCACCGAAGCTGTACTCATTCCGCACCCGCTGGTGCCACTGCGGACCCACAAGACCCCATAGATCCAGAGTTACCCACATGAACCCCCGGGCCCTCTGCACGAAGTAACTGAGGTTTGGCGGGAAGACCATCCCTCAACGGCAACTGCCTCGGCACTAATCCGGACTGTGATGACTGGCGCTGGAGCTCCCGCTTGCATGAGTGACCTTCTTCCACAACACCCCCATCTGGAGGGGATCCGACCTCAGCCGAGACACCTGAACCGTGTACCCTGTTGGGGACCAGCCGGGAGCATCAGAGGTGCACAGACTGCCTCCCGACACCACAGTGCCCTGCCGCCCCGCTCCGGTGCTGGGAGACGTCTGGTGTACCTTGCGCCCCATTCACACGTGGACCTCCGAACCCGTGGACCATACAGGGGGGCTGTGGGGCCACAATCCCAATCTGTAGTGGGCGCATCATACTCCGGTGCGGCGGACAGCGGGAATCGCCCTTGCGGCCCAATCATCGCGATCATCTCCCCCTCCTCTCGCCAAGCTGAACCCGACCTCGAGCTTCCACACCTGCAACGCAGTGGGACCTGGCCCGGAGCGGAGCTGAGGCCAATGTTCCCCCCTGGAATTCACGGTGAGTTGGGGTGCTGCGGCAAGGGAATATCCACACTAGCAACCTACCCCGCAACCTGCGGCCGGGAAGCCATTGCCTGCCTTGACTGGGAGAACCACTGGCTCACCATATGGGTCGTAGCACTGGGGGCAGCAAACTCAACTCTACTGGCACCATAAGGCCTCATACTCAGAGAACTGCCGCTGAACATACACCCAATTGCCCGCAACCAGCGGTCCTCTTCTGCGGGCCATCCAACGGGGGAGCACCCGTCGGGGGATCGAACCGGAGCCAGAACACACTGGGCCCGCTCTCACCTGCCGTAACCAGAGCTGGGAGCACGCAGTCCGCCTTCTGCACAACACAATCCCCATCACACCCCCAGAGGGTTGCTGGCCCACTGAGGGCACCGGATTGCTCCCGGAGGCCCCCCCGGTGGGCAACCTCCACATCTGCTTTGGGAAAAACACAGGAGTCAGACTAAGGCTAGAGTAGGTGAAACAAGTCTGTGGCTGTCACCCCTATTCACCTTACTGTGCCCCCCCCACAAAGCAACCTCCTCCTGTCCCCAGGAGCACTGACCGCCAACAGAGCCTAAACATCACCCGCTCTTTAACTCTCACTCTCTGGGTCAGGCCCTACCGCGGCAGAGTATTTGCCGACACCTATCTGCTTTGTCTCCACCTTGGAAGGGACAAGCCATAACGCTCATCTTCCCGTGGGGGCCGGTGGAGCCTCTGGAGCCGTCCAGCGGTATCTAGTACCATAACACCCGCCTCAACATCTGTGAGACCGTTTGAAATGGGAAACCAGAAGAGACAGTCGAAAATGGAGCAGTTCGCCAGATCGGAGCGAGAGCCACCACCACAAGAGTATACCCCGGGCCCTTCCCAGATTGATATCTCGGCTCTGCTAGCGCTAAAAGGGAGCAGAGACAACCTCAGGGCCTAAATTGACACCTTAACATGTAGGGTGGACGTTTCAGTGGTACAAATCGAAAAGTTGTGCGGCAGGATGTCCGAAGCAGAACATAGAATCGGAGAGGGTGAGGACAAAATTGCTGTACTTCAGCGCGAGGTCCACTCCCTACAGCAAACGGTACAAAAAGCTGTGGCCAAGAACGAAGATCTAGAAGGGAGATCAAGGAGAACCAACATAAGGATCACAGGGGTGGCTGAGTCCACTCAGATAGACAATATGGAACAGTTAGTGAAAAAACTACTCCTAACTATAACCCGTTATTTGTGACTCGTGATTCGTGACTCGTGATTCGGAGAAAGGACAAACCCATACCATTACTTCTACGTCGCGCAAAGGTAAAATACACTCGTATACCCCAACGGAAAGCAAAAGAACCACGTTTAAGAATCCGACAACGTGGAAAGGCATAGGAAAAACAGAGCAGGCTGTACAACGCGGAATAGACAACAGACCGCACGCAGGCCGCATGAGCGAAAGATCATCATGAACCTCACGAATCCGAATGCATGAAAAATCGATATGCAGGGTATGTGGAAGGAAACTTAAAATGTCTGCCAGAGAAATCCTGAGACGCTCTCCCGAATCCACTATGTGGAAAACAAGACAAGAATGAAAATACTGTCTTTTTATGTTTGTTTGTGATTATGACTAATTAATGTCATGATACATGTCCTGAAGAAAGCGGTAAAACACTATGGCCCGCTGAAACCGGTCGACAAGATAAAGGTTTAGGAGTGATGACCTGAACCCTGAGACACACAATACATTTTTTGTGAGCTTGGCGAAAGTATACCATCTTTTACCCTTATTAGACAACTAAAGAAAACAGAGTTGTGTTTTAAAAACACTTGATTGGATATAATCGTATTTTGAGATAAATAAGACACACATATTGGAAGCGATACTAATAAAGTCAAGAATCGACTTCCAAATAGTGTACACATTGTTTTAGAATGTAGCAAAAGCAGTGAGAGAGGATAGGGTGAGCTTCTTGTCTATCCCTCACACTAGATAGGCAGCACAGCAGCGCACTCTAGGGATATAAGATCACAGTGAGGGACAGCATTCATCTCTTTGTAGGGACATTAACTTAGATGTAGGGACCTAGACAATAGGAATAATCGGTCAATGTTATGTCAAACTGTGAACAGAGAGAGACACAGTTCAACTTAACACGCTCACCTCACAGCAAACCCAAGGACTACTGGGTGCCCTTCAGGAGTCTAATGTCTGAGGAACGGGTCCTATGCGACACCCCTCAAGGCACGGATACTCCTCCACACCGACCTACGAGGTCCCCCGCCGAAGAACTCTCCAGTGATCACTAAATACCAGTATAAATGACTGCCCCACCAGCCCAGACGCCGTCGAGGGGACTGGGCCCCCTATACCTGGACAGGGTTGCTCAGAGAGAGAATCCATTGTAGACGAGGCAATGGAGTAGACACCAAAGTGGCATCCAGCACTTACATGTTGTACTGCTGTAACTGCATAATAATTGCTTTTTGTTGTGGGTGAGCATAAGAAGCAGTCGGGGTGGAGGTGTGGGGGGAGTTCTTCCAGAGGTCATGTGCCCCAGATGGGGCTTGGAGTTCTGATGTTTGTATGTTATACCGAAACAAAGAAAATAGTTTGAAAAAAAAAAGAAATATGTTTTGAAGAAAGTCACACCACTGAATTGGTAGAAGTCATGAGAGAACTGTAATTCAGAGTCTGTTGAAGTGATAATCTCACTATTAACAGAAGCAACATTTCTGCCATTGTAGAAAGAATATGTCATTCCAATGTATTCCAAATGGAGAAATTGTTTGGCACCTGAAAAGGCAAAATGCTTACCTTTTCCAGATTAATAACAAACAAGAAGATGAAGGTAAAGATGATTGAGTTAGCAGCCAAAGCAAATATTTTAGGTTTCTCATGTTGACCTGGCTGACAGGGGACTTTGTATTGTTGATATTTCATTTAACTATTCTACTTTAAAACTTTTTAAACATAACCAACTTGATTTAAAAATAAACTTGAATGTTTAATTAAATTAAAAAAATCATAGGTTTGTTGAGTTATAATATTAGGTTTGCTGTAGAAGAACAAGTTACTTCTTACCTTGTAACGTTCTTTCGATGGGATGTTCCTCCGACGTATTCCTTATCTATGATATTTGTATCTCCAGCTTGCTGGCCTCGGAAAAAATGTTTTCCCAGTAGAGGGCGCTGTGCGTCGACGTCCGTCAAGTAGGTGTTCCTCGACAGCCACCGTATCGACGCCGACGTCATCATGCCTATAAATGGCCACGCGCAGCGTCCGTTGCTCAGTTCCGTTTTGTAGAGTAAAGTAGTTATTGCATGAATGGTTACTACCCTTGAAGGAGCGTAAGCTGCAACCACAAGGGAAATGTTACTGCGGGGATGGATGGGAGGGGCGATAAGGAATACGTCGGAGGAACATCCCATCGAAAGAACGTTACAAGGTAAGAAGTAACTTGTTCTTCGAAGGGATTGTGTCCTCCGACGTATTCCTGATCTATGATAGACTCCCATAGCAGTGGTATGTGATTGGAGGCGGGAGCAAGAGATGCCATATTACTCTTTAAGAATGAACAGAGTGTAACACAGCTTTGCCAAATCTAGTCTCTTGACTAGAGGAGGAAACCAGGCTATAAAATTTGGTAAAGGTATGTGCGGACGGCCATGTGGCAGCCGCACATATGTCTCTAATTGGTACCCCTCTTTGAAGAGCTGAGGATGCTGCGATACCCCTGGTCGAATTAGCCCTTAGATTTTGAGGGGGCTCTTTCCCTGCCAGTTTGTAGCATTCCAGAATGGCTAAATTAATCCATCTGGAGATGGTTTGTTTGGTTATTAGTAATCCCAATTTATGTCCTGCGTAACCTACAAAGAGTTGGTCTGCTTGTCTAATTTTAGCAAGTCTACTGATATAAAAACTCAAGGCTCGCTTAGGGTCCAGCCTGTGTAGTCTCTCTTCCTCTTTCCCCGGATGGGGAGGAGGATAGAATGAAGGTAAAGTAATCTTCTGAGTAATGTGAAATTCAGAAACTACCTTTGGGAGGAAGTTAGGCTTCACCTGTAGAACGACTTTGTCCTTGTGAAAAATTGTATGAGGAGGTTTACAAGATAGGACTTGTATCTCACTAACCCTTCTAGCAGATGTTAATGCTACCAATAAAACAGTTTTGAGAGTGAGAAACTTCAATGAACAAGAGTGGAGTGGTTCAAAAGGAGCACCCTTTAGGAAGTTTAAAACTAGATTTAAGTCCCATAAGGGAACTTGGAATGGTCTTGGAGGGTAAACATTAGTTAGACCTTTCATGTATTGTATTACCAATGGAATTTTGAAATACGATGGCTCCTCTGCAGTGCGCTTAAAGATCGATAGCGCTGCGAGATAGCCCTTAATAGTGCCAACTTGAAGGCCTGAATTTGCCAAATAAAGTAAGAAGGATAACACCGCAGGTGTACCACATGAAAAGGGTTTGATATTCTTTTCTCTGCACCAGCTGCAAAATTTATTCCAACGGCAGCGGTATAGAGTTTTAGTTGCTGGCCTTCTGGCCGAAAGCAACACCTCCATGACGTCATCGGGAAGGTCCCAATCCTTGTACCTCAACCTTTCAGATACCAAGCGTGAAGGTTGAGGGTCTTGATGGCTGGATGGAGAACCTGACCTCCCTTCTGCGAGAGAAGATCCTCTCTGTACGGTAGACGAATTGGAGGATGGATGGACATGTCCAGAAGGTCTGGGTACCACGTTCTCCTGGCCCAATCCGGGGCAATTAGGATCATGGTCTTCCGAAACCTTCTCAACCTCCTGGTCATTTGAGGAATGACGGGGACCGGAGGAAACGCGTACAGAAGTGGGAACTCCCAGTCCACTACAAACGCGTCTCCTAGAGCTCCTCTCGGGGGAAATTCCCTTGAGCAAAATCTGTCGCACTTCCTGTTGATACTGGTGACGAACAGATCCACTTGAGGGGTTCCCCAAAGGGCGAAGATCTCTTGTAGGACTTCCTGAGCTATCTCCCATTCGTGGGAGACTGTGTTCTGCCTGCTCAGAGCGTCCGCTGTCAAGTTCTTCTCTCCGGCTAGATGAATTGCCGATAGAGAGATTCCTTCCTGAATTGCCCAAAACCAGAGCTGCATCGCCTCTCTGCACAGTGGCAGTGACCCTACGCCTCCTCTTTTGTTGAGGTAGTGCATGGCCACTGTATTGTCCGTCATTATCAGGACGTTTCTCCCCCGTACAGACGGCAGAAAAGCCTTCAGTGCCAGTCTGATGGCTCTCAGCTCAGTGTGGTCTGGACTCCGATCGAGACCAACGACCGCTGATGGTCAAGTCATTGGCATGGGCTCCCCACCCCGTGAGTGAGGCGTCTGTGACTACTGTTATCTCCGGCCATGGTTGCCAAAACAGTTCTCCTTTCAAGATGTTCTCTGGGGAGGCCCACCATAGAAGGTCGTGGGCTACCTTGTCCGGTATCCGGAGGAGATCTGTCATCCTCCCTGAGAATTGTGACCACTGAGTCCTCAGTGCCCACTGAAGGGATCTCATTCTCAGGCGAGCCTCTGGCACAAGGGATATGCAGGATGCCATGAGGCCTAGCAACCTCAAAAAGTCGTAGGCTGGGAGACGTTGGGCATTTTGAAACCTGGTGACCATCTGCAGAATATCTTGAGCCCTCACCTCTGGTGGCAAGGCTTTTCCCAGGGACGTGTCCAGGACTGCTCCAATGAACTGGAGTCTCTGTGATGGTATCATCTGTGACTTCTTTAAATTGAGGGAGAAGCCCAGCTTGTGAAGGAAGTGGCAGACATAATCTAGTTGGATCCGAGCTTGTTCCGAAGAAACTGCTCTGATAAACCAATCGTCCAGGTAGGGGTAGACGTGAATCCTTTCCCTCCTTAGACTTGCAGCCACAACCGACATTAGCTTGGTGAAGACCCTCGGGCGGAGGTCAGCCCAAATGGCAGAACTCGAAATTGATAATGAGAGTTGCCAATTGCGAACCTCAGGTACTTCCAGTGCTTGGGATGGATTGGCACATGGAAATAAGCATCCTGAAGGTCCAGAGATACCAACCAGTCCTGAAGCTGGAGGGCCTGAAGGATCTGAGAGAGAGTTACCATCTTGAACTTGTCCTTCCTGAGGAACTTGTTCAATTCTCGTAAGTCCAGGATGGGTCTCAGTCCTCCGTCTTTCTTTGGTATGAGAAAGTAGGGGGGAGTACCAGCCCTTGTTCCTATCCACTACAGGTACCGGTTCTATGGCACCTTTCTCTAGCAGGTCTACAATTTCCTGCAAGAGGAGCGGATCCGGCACTTTCAGAGAGCTGTTCCCCGGTGGATGGCTCTGAGGGATGCGTAGAAAAGGCAGGCAGTAACCTTGGGCAACTGTCTCCAATGCCCAAGCATCTGACGCAATAGCCTGCCATTCTGTCAGATGGTGAGTTAACCTGCCCCCTACAGGTGTCTTGTGATGGGAGACCTCAGAGTGGTTTGGGAGCGGCTGATGCAGTTGCCGAAGGTAAAGCGGCTCCTGCTCCTGCTGATGCGGCTTTCTTTCCTTTACCCCGTCCACCACGGGTACATTTTCCTTGGCCTCTTTGAACTGGCCGTCCTCTGGCTCTTCCATATGAGGAATAATAGCGAAAGGACCTTCCTCTCCAAGAGGATCCTGAGGGACGAAAATTAGTTTGGCGGATTGCAGCTCCTAGTGACTTGGCTGCTGCTTTAGATGTTTGCAGTTTTTCCAAACTGTCATCCGCCTTTTTACCAAACAGGGAAGAGCCGTCAAAGGGCATATTTTAAAGTCTGGCCTGTACGTCAGAAGCAAAGCCGGACTTTCTCAACCACGCATGCCTGCGGATTGTGGTACTTGCCGCCGTGGCCCTGCTGATACTGTCAGCAGAATCAATGCCAGTTTGAAGGGACTCACACATTGCATCTTTACCATCTCTGATGATATTTAAAAATGCGTCCCTTTCTTCTCCTTCCTGGAGGCAGTCAGCCGCTGATGAAGCACACTCCCAAAGAGTGTGGCTGAACCTAGCGAGCGTACAAGTCGCATTAATAGATTTTAAAGCCATGCTACAGGCCGAGAAGACTTTCTTAGCCATGGCATCATATTTTTTATCATCCCTATCCTGTGGAGCAGTGGGGTATGCAGATGTACTGCCTGATGAAGTTGCAGCCTGGACCACCAGACTCTCTGGAGTAGGGTTCTTAGATAGGTATTCAGGGTCAGCAGCAGATACCCTATATTTCGCTGACAACCTCTTGTTAACCGCAGGGACAACTTCAGGAGTTTCCCAGTTAGTTAAAATCTTTCTTTGTAAAGCAGAATGAAAGGGAACCACAGGATCCTCCTGTGGACCTTTATCCAGAATATCTGTGAGGTCATCCTGTTGAAAAACAGGTGAAGGCGCAGACCAACCCATGAACTCCATAATTCTTGACATTAGGGTTCTATAAGGGGTTTCAGCATGTTCCCCTGGGTCTGGTTTGACAAATTCCGCTTCTGGGGAAGTGTCTAGGCCACTTGCTTCCTGTAATGCATCCTGAAGGTCTTTCAACCTTCTTTCCTCAGAGGCAAAAGTCTCTGGTTCAGGTGATGTGGTCCTCTGCAGCCCAAAAGGCCTTTCTTGATCAGAATCTTCCCTTTCTTCATAAATTGAAGTTAAGGGGGGATGCTCTGGCCTGTGAAATGGTATAAAACCCATCTCTAAAGCAGAGGGAGCCATCATCAGTGGCCTTGAAAAGGTCGATGTCGTCGACGCCGATGTAAAAAATCCTCAAAGGTGCCGACAAAGGCATCGAGAAAACTGGAAGAGGCCTCAAAGAACTCGAGAGGATCAGAATCCTGCTCGAGGATGTCGACGACGTTCTCGACGTCGTGTCGGAGGCTCTCGGTGTAACCGTTGGCTGTGGAGTAGCCGTGGGTTTTTCTTTTATCGGCGTCGATGTAAACAAGCAAGGTAGCAGCTCTCACTTACGAAAAGTATTTTTGCATTTTTTGTTAGTTAATAATACATTCTTTTTTAATAAAATATTTGTACATTTTGACTTAAGTGGTTGATTTTTTTTATAACAAACTAGTTGGGTTACCCGGCGTTGCCCGTGTCCTGATCGAGTGGTGTCTCATGTGCCCTGGAGGATGTTGCTCTTGTCCTCATGTCAGCAAGTCTTGCTTCAGTTGCTCTGGCATCTTATTTTTCCTGGACAAAGTTGCTCTTGTCGGCAAGTGGTGCTGCTGTTTGTTGTTGTGTTTCAGAAGCTCTTGATATTGATTTTCACTTTGCATCAGATGGAGCTTTTCCAAGTGATGTTCGTTTTTTGTGCAGCATGTTTCAATCACTCAGTGGCTTCAGCACATTTGAGAAAATGTCCAAGAAAGATTGATTGTGCTCTCTTCTCGTGAATGAACTTAAGTAAACTGTAATCTTGTAATTTCCCATATTTGGAGTGCCATGATTAATAATGGACTATTTAAAAATTCCCTTTAAAAATGCTTTAATAAACACTTTAGAACTGTATACGGTAGTGATAAATTTCAAAGGAATAACCAACACATCGAACATTTTGCTTCAGACACTTTTCAAAATGTTGCCTCATTCTAGTACCCACTGTAGTGAATCTGGGTGAGCATCAGTAAACAAGGGTGTCTACAGAGGGATTTTTTTGCATCCAAAGATACACTACGATCTTGCCCCAGACAAAAGAGGAATCCATGCAAAATGTGGTAGCAGTGGGTTCAACGGTGTGGATTTGTATAGCCGGACAAACATACACATATGCATACATTGCATTTTTTAATTAAGATGAAGCATGCAGCACATGATGTGCAATTGACTTGTCTAAAGTTTCTGAAAATAAGATGTTATCCTATGCATTCAGGGGTAGTTTCTTCTATCTTTCCTGACAGACTAATACAGAATATTATATCTATACAGAATCAGACACATACCATACCAATGAATTTTATGAATACGGTTAAAAGAACCATCATACCCTACAATTGTTCTTTCTGAAAATTGTTGGGAGTTTAGCAATTCTGCACACATCTTAATTAAGTCTGAAGTAGGCAGTTGCTTCTAATTTTCCACTTCCTTTTAAAGATGGAGTGAATACTAACCTCTTCCTTAAATCGCTTAGTTCCATATTGTCTATTTCAACAATAACACTCGCTCTCTCCTGAGGAGCTCCTGGTGGAACCTCTGCTCTCACCTCGTCCTGTCATAAACCAAAGACATAGCCTTGTTAATAGAACTCAGCTCAAACACCTTCATCAACAGTTTACATTTAATCCACAACCACTGTGCTTTCTGTAAAATCCCATACTTGTTCCACAATACAATTTTCTTTCAACAATTCAGCGGCCTTTTAACCACAACTCGGAATCTCTTAGAACATCATTACTATTTAACTGTGCTCTACCGTGTCAATTTAAAGACTGCAGTACTAATTTTGTTGGGATGGCCAACTTCACTGTCCATGTGTTCCCTTCAGCAGGTGCTGACAATATATATTTGACAAGTGCATTGCCTATATTGCCACTGAATAACTCAATCTTCAAGCATTTTACTACTTCAAATCAAATGTCAATCAGCTAGCAGACAAAATGATAGCTAATTCATATGATTAACTACAGATCAGAAAAGCGGCATAACCTTTGTGAATTGGACCTGGCAAAATGACAGAATAGAGAGCACATTGTTGACACATCAATTATGCTCCTTTTCCTTCCATGGTAGTTAATGCAAAGGAGCATGGGACACCAGCGAAATACCAGAGTTGGGGCTGTAACAGTGTGAGGGTCAGGGGATCCCCGAGACAGTCCTGATTTTACCTGGGTTTGAGGATGCCTAGGTTCTGCCAGGAGAAATCATTATACCCATCACGCCTACCAGGCGTCCAACATAAAATGAGCATTGGCAAAGCGAAGAGTTTAGCTTTGCTTGATGTAACTTCATATGTGCAGACTACCACACGTGACTAAGGCAGAGAGACCCGGAAAGGCAGCCTGAATAGTGAAGTAACATTGACGTGGGAGCGTAGGGCAGAAGGAGTGCACTTCCCAAGCCATACACACCTTCCCAGTGATTTTGAGTGTGTGCTCTCTATTGCATGCCATATCCTGAACATCTACGACCCTATTCTTTAACCATCTCCTGATAAAGCACCCCCTAGGTGACAAAAAACGAATGGTGGTGCTAAAGTGCTAATAACTCTTTAGTTTGAAAATGGAAAGTTTGAAACACAAAAGTTAAAAATTAAATCGTAAAGTGTGAAAATGCACCTTTAAATATATTTCACATAGAAATCCATTTTTTAACTTAAGTACAGCATACTACAGCATTTTTGGGGTACATTTAATTTTTTTTTTTTACCACCCTCCTGATCCTCTCTGCCACGTCCTATCACCCATCATCTAATTCATGTCCACCCACCCCGTAATTCATGGAATTCTAATTTGAAATTATAAAAAAAGGGCTGATCTACCTTTACCGACCTTATGCATGTAGAACGCTTCCCCTCTTTCTCTTCCGTAGTCTTTGTGTCCTTCAGGTGTGGCGATCACCAGCCAATCCCTAAACCAGCTGCCTGAGTTCCCTTGGCCCAGATAAAGGCTGGATGGCAGGGCCAGGGTGTGGCAGGCATAGAGGTGATCACCAAATGAAGGGATAAGCCAATCCCCTGTGCTCAGCTTGGCTATAAACCATCCCCAGGTGCATAGCAGACAGCCAATCCCCATACCAGCTACAGTACATGAGTCCCCGTTAACCAGAAAGAGGGTGGAAGGTGGGACTAGGGCTGTATGAAAGTCCACAGGATCAGTCTGGCAGTCTGGGTGTTTGGAGAAGGCAGTGGAGACATGAGTTTGTTTGAAAAGAGATTGGAAACTGAAGGCTGGCTGGGAGCCCCTGGAGACCAGACCAAGGAGCCCGGAGAGCTGGAGCAAGAGACAAAGGAATGGGAGAATAGTGGACAAAGATGTGGCCATTACTGAGAAAGAAGGGGATGTCCAGAGTAGTGGTTCCTATCAGAAAGAACTAGATACCATTGAAAGGGGAAGTAGATTAAGCCCAAAGGAGTGAAGAAGATACATTGAAAGGTCAAGGAGCTGGCAGAGACGTCGAAATATGTGAGAGTGAAAAAAGAAAGGAGGGTGATGCTCTGAGGAGCAATGATGGGGATGAATGGGACAAGAAGATGGGAGAGACATAGGAATCTGTGGAAGTGGAGATAAGGAAAAGGGTGGTGCTCAGAGTTGCAAATAAGGTGAAAGATGCATAGGGATCATTGTGGCTGGGTTTAGAAAGGAAAAGGGTGGTTTTCAGAAGAGCAAAGAAGTCATCCGAAGGGGTGAAGGTTTTAGAATGTGTCGTGATCTGAAGAGTATTGAGTACAGTACCCAAAGTGGTGAAGAAGGTTGGAGACATTGTAGAAACTGTGAAATTGAAGACTGGGTGAGTCGCATTTGCCCAAAGCGGTGAAGAAAGTGACAAAGAGTGGGCAGTGGAAAGAAGAGTAAACAGATTAGAGATGAGGAAAAATACAAACAAGGAAAGCTGAGCTAGGAGTCGATGAAAGGTGCAGATAAGCAGGAGCCTCAAAGAAATGAGGGCAGTGGGAGTAACCTGCTAAGCCTAGAGGCAGCTATCATAGCAGGGGAAGAGATCTAGACAGAGTAGCTATCCACCATCTCATTCTGCCAAGATCCCCTGGTCTACATCTCGTACAGTGTGAGGCAGAAAACCATGTTAAAGAGAGGAGAGAGGGGATCCTGCAGGAAGACAACCTTCAACAGACCAGTTAGACCAGGCCACAGAAGAGAAGAAGAAAAAAAGGGGAGTAAGCCCTGTGAAACCAGTACCCTCAGGGAACCGCTAAGGAATGCAGAAGAAGTCAAGTCCTGCACCCAGAGACTTTGTTGTAAGACTCTTGTTACAAAACCTTTTCCTGAATGGGAACCCAGCTAATCACACCGGGCTAGAGAAATAAAACGTATGAACCTTTATTCACAGCCATCCACTCAATCGTGCCATTTCAGCTGTGCTTTATTTCTAGCCGATTTATTATTTTGAGTCAACATAAAGGTTTCCTAATAAAACAACTTAAACTTAAGGTTTCTGTGTTTGTCTGGTCATTTCATCCCCAGAGGAGACATAGTAAAGTGGGATTGGTGAAGCACTTTCCCCTCAGATGTATCTCCCTCCACAATGATGGATGGAGGATGAACATTTGCAAGGATGGTTGGGGAGGGGCTGGCAGGGACTTGTAAAACGAGGAACGTATTTGATTTATGTCATTTTTAATTCATATGCATCTGGCGGAAAAATGCAGATGTATGAAATGCAGGTTTACAATAATATAGACTGATAAGTGATTGTAAATGAATTGAACTAAAAATATACTGATTTATAACTAGACCTTCTATTTAATGCACCGCCATGGTACAGTTTGAGGGACTCATTTTGAATTACATATATGCTTGCTTTTAGAGCAAAGCTTTGACACTTGGAAGCATTGTATTTGCAAGCTAGCTTACTGCTTCTCTGTACATGCTTATGTAGCCTTGCTTATGCTCACAAGAGAAGAACAAATTACTTAACTCGTGGTAATGTTTTTTCTTGTCGATGTTCCTCCCACAGATTCCTTATCTATGACATTCTATCTCCAGAGCCAGCTGCTGTCAAACTGCTTCGGCAACCAGTGGCTCAGAGTTGGTCACCGGGTGGTGGGAGAGAGAGGCTGGACCCAAAGACAACATGAGTGAGTGAGTGAGAGAGAGGGAGGGAGGGGGGGTTTGTGCATGCCACCATCACTGGCATGTTGGGGGCGGCAACCCACGGAAAGGTCGTTCCGAGCTGCTGGGGAAAAATACATGCTTGGTGCAGAAGGGCAACAGCAGCATGGCTCATGGGGACCGCACCTCCCACGGCGTAACATCGAGTCAACCGGGTCCCAAGGCTGGTGGAAGCTAACTGCTTGAAGCAACGGCAGAGGCTGGCTAAGCAGACCAACCCTAGATGGACTAAGTGAGCCAAATCATTCCTGTGGAGTGCAGGGGCAAGGGTCCACAAGCAGGCTCCTCTTCCATCCGCATGCAAGTCAGCTGAGGATCTATTTTTGGCCCGGCACCCTGCTACCCGGAAAAGAAGACCTGTGTGACAGGGGGGGAAGTCTGGGCAAAAGTGTCCCAACTGGAGAATCATTTCTAATTGGCATTAATCCTGACTTAAAGAGCAGGCCGGCCATCTGGTTCTTGTATTCATTCTTATGGCCAACTACAAGATGGCTAGGCTCGAAGAGCGGCTACCGGGTGGTGGCATGCATTCCAATGCGCCTGAGCAGGAAGGGCCACTTGCGCACTGGCAAAGGAACGGCAGGCCCCCTGTGCCCCGGGGAGGCAACAAACAAGGGGTTGGCCTCGGAAAGGTAGGCCATTCGGAAGAGCTCCAAAGGCTTTGTGAAGGCTGGTAGGGCCACCTTGCCCCAGCAGGGTAGCTCAGCTGGTACATCTGGTGGGGGAACAACCGTTAGCTGGGTTGGTGGGGGCAAGGAGGTTTCGTCACGGAACCCAGGTGGGAGAGCAAGCAAGTGGAGCACAGGCAAGGCAAGGGCCCTTGGCAAAGGACTGGTAGGCCCCCACAGCATATGGGGAACTCCGCTCGGTAGGGTTGTGGCCGGCCCGCATGCGAGGCAGGCACTCAAGGGCAGGAGCAGTACCACCCTGCCATCCTGGACTGCTGGCCAAAGGAACGATAGAGCCTTGCCATCCAGGGAGGAACAGGGACCCCGTGCCAGTGTGTGTGGTGACCTCCACTGGACAGGAGGAGCAGCCGACCCATTTTGCGAGGCACGCGCCCGAGGGCTGGGGCGTTGGAGCTTTTCCCTCCAAGGAGAGACTAGACTGCCACTGGGCAGGGGGGGACAGTTAACCTACGTGGGAGGCAGGCATCTGTTAGGGGAGTTTTCCTAAAGTCCTACTGGCAGTAAGACTTTAGTAAGCTATCCCAGTGGTTTGTAGATCCCCAACTCTTAGTATCAGTCTGTACTAGCTCACGACCTTGGTAGTGTGGCAGAGCAGTCAAATTTATTTTAAGAGGAAGATGTGAGCTGTAGGTAAGTACTCTGAATCTTAGTAAGACAGGCACAGCAAAGAAGCACTTACACATATATTTATATGAAAGATATATATTTATTATATTTACACCAGAATCACTTTAAATATTTCAGATGGTAACGGTAGAACACTTAAGAATACTAGATAATACACTTCAAAGGGCACTTTCACTTTTGTGTTTTTTTGCGGTTACATTTGTAGCAATGTTAGAAAGGGAATACACAAGGTTATTTTATCATCGGTAATTGCAAGCTTATGTGGTTTTCAACAGGTTATACGGAAATGCATTCACTTTGCAAACACATTTAGAAAAGTCACTTAAAGGGAGGAAAATAAGTGGTTAGTGCAACATGAGCTTGGTTCAAGGATCTAGGGATGGTTTAATCACCTGGCAAGTCTTAAGTCCAAAAACGCAAACCTAGTAAAAGGCAGTTCGGAGAGGTCTTGAAGTCTTTGCAAACAGCGAATAATGAGAGTTCTTTCAGATTTCTTCCAGTGTCTAAAGTTATGGAAGCAGCAAGTTAGCAACTAACAAAGGAGAGCGAAAAACAGACTCGTAAAGGGGACACAAGCTGCAGCCTGGGTCAGAGGTAAGAGGGGATTGCCCTGGACACCTCTATGTGCACTCCAACGCTGTGGAACAACTTCACAGAATCAGGTAAACAATACCTTTTTCCCCACAGTACCTTGAGTTTGAAGAAAGTGTTTGTGTTGGCTCCTCCGCGATGTGGCAGCTCTGGACCCAATTTCATGATTCCTTGATATGGTGATGAAAGGCAGGACAATAGATGGTGTCTTCCAGCAGCAGTCTCTAGGGGGGGACCTGTGATACGACTCTTAGCAACTTCTTGATTCACTCTGCAGGTTTGGCACCTTTTCAGCAGCACCAACAAAGGGCATGGATCGTCAGGTCCATCTTCTTTGCTTCCTGAAGTCCCACACCCTGGTGAGTGGGTCTGGGCGAGTTGGATCGGATCTCTGACTTGTCCTTACGGACTCAGTACAGATTTGGACGGATTCAGCATTTCCACGATGATGCACTCGAAATGGGCAGCAGGTCTCCTGGTATTGAGGTTCCACAGCTCTGGAAAGTCCTAGGACCTCGGGAGATGGCTTGTTTCAAAGTTCGTCTTGGGATTGGTTGTTCCCACCAGCCAAAGGAAAGGAGTCCTCTTCAGAGCTCCCCTTTCGCATAGAAAACGGGGTCAGGACAGCACTGATCACTTCACAGTGTTGCAAAGGGTCTTCAGGCATCACTGGTCGTCGTCTTCTTCGGTTACTTCTGTTTCCTGTGGTCGACTTGCTTGACACTCCAGAAGCCTCACCTTTCATACAGTTCCAGCACACACTCTGCAATCTCTCTCAGCATTTTACATAAAGGGGCATTTGGTTGTCCAATCAGGACAGCCAGACCCACTATGGCATGTGGCAGACAAAGGACAGGGAGGTGGAAGACTCGTCCCCCACTTCCTGCCTGTCTAGACTCTCTGGAGGCTAGGCGGGGATACCTACTGGTTCCTGCCAAAGGCAAAACACACACACACACATACCTCCCCCTCCCAGAATGGTAGAAGGACTAACAAAGAACAACCACGCTAGTAATGGCGAAAAAAGAAGGGAGGGGAGGCCCCAAGTTGGTACTTGGGTGCCCCTATTGTGCACCACCGAGGCTATGGACATAGCCTGCGGTATAAAAAATACACAATAGTTCATAGAACACATCCACTGCCACCAGCCATAACTAGGTGATTGTCTACGCGACTAAAAAGTCATAAGAGCAGAGAGAAGGGGGATACTAAGTATCCCTTTGGCACTCCACTGAAGGTGGTGTGTGCCAATCTCTCAGACTATAGAGTTTTGGGAGAGACGCTAAGTAAGGAGGACCCTAAGGGTCCCCAGCAACACTGCCCATAAGAAGCTGTGTGCTGCAGTAGGAAAACACAGATGCCTTTAAGAGCTATGGAGCAGACAGACTCCATAGTACAGGAAGAATACAACGAATAGAGTTCCCAAAGACAGATCCCATAAAAACGAATGAGTGGAAAAAGGCTCCACTCATTCAGGATTAAAAGAAAAAAGTGTCCAGAAGTCCATCAAAAAGCGCTGGGGTCTCACTAGGAGAGGGGATGAAGCACAATAATGATACATCTCCCTAACAGCGTCCAAGGGCAGTGCAGCACCGCCGGTGTCCTGGAGATCTGGCCTGGAAGTGATAGAGCTTTTTCATCCAGGGAGGGGACTGACACCCTTCTGGGGTGCTCCGGGACCTCCGCTGGGCATGGGGTGTGGCCAACGCATCATGCGAGGCAGACGTCCAAGGGCTGGGGCAGAACCCCCAACCGTCCTGGAGCTCGAGCTGGCGAGTGATAGACTGTTTCCCTCCTGAAAGGGACAGGGACCCCAGCACAGCCCCCAGGACCTCTGTTGGGCAGGGGGAGTGGCTGACCAGTGTCCGAGGCAAGCAACCAAGGGCTGAGCTGTGTTTAACATAGCACTCAGTTTTAAAGGCTCAATCGCAGTAAATACTGCGCAGTTAGCAAATCCAGCACAAGTCAACACACCAAACTTGTGAAATTCTGCCTCAAACCTGTGACATTCTGCCACATTAAAAATATTATACAAGGTAATTGACAAAACCAAGACAATCATCAATGTACAATATCACATGGTGCAGCAGGAATATTTCTAAGTCATTGACAGTGCCACTATTTCCTGCGTTAATCTTCAGCCTTCTACTCCATCTCCAACTCGTAGTTGACCCTCAATGTCCTCCACGTTCAGCGCACTGTTCCCCTTCTTCATCACTATTTTCCCCTGTACATCTAATGGCTTTACCTTCTCTTTCCATCATTGGCAATTCTAATCTTGTCCCTCACGCTCTCCCCACGTCGCCCATCCCATTACCCCCTCTAATATTTTTCTACCCCTTTCAGGCTTCCTTTTCCTCACCATCTCTTGCATATCTTCTGCCCTCGCATCTCGATAAGGCCCATGCTTTCTCTGTACTTCTTGCTCTCTGTCCATATCTTTCTCTGCCTGGCGTATCTCTCACTCTACGTTATGCTCATGCCCAACCATTTCTATGCGGATTCAGTTCCGAGTGCCTGGACATTACCTCGAACAAAGGAAAATTGTTAGAAGGTGGGAATGGTGCAAACGCAGCAGGTCTCTGCATCAGCCTTCTCACTTTGGTACCTTTTGTCCCTTCATCAGGTTCGCTTTCATTGAGGTTCTTTGTGCAAAGATCAGCTGTTAAAACAACACCCCAACCACTCAAATAGGATCCTCTTCCAAATAAATTATCCCTTCCCTACCACACAAAAGCCCCCGGAACGTGACTGGCAGATTTTCTACCCATATTACATGACATGGTAATTATTGTTGCAGCTCATGTGAAAATATTTGGCTCACTATATTATTACAACTTAATTGCCCCATGGGTGTAACAGAAGTGGATTTCCAGCACTACTTTACAGTACAGCATGAAACCCTGCAGATCACTATTGATACCCTATAAAAATCAATATTTTTATCTGCTTGAGCCTACTTTGTCACACCTTCAAGCACCCAAAATAATGTTTTACATACATGTAAGGTTGCATTGTCAGATTCCTTCACAAGTAATAACATAAATAGTGTGCAAAATGTTGGGGTGCTTTTCTAATTTTTACCTTTACCTTACTGGTCGAGGTAAAGATAGGCATATTTTTTAAAAGATGTATTTTATCTCATGATTAGGCAGTAGTTAATGTATGCAGTATTTCCAAGAACTACTGTATGAGGGATATGCCCCCAGGTCCATAATCGGGCACTGAAAACAGGATTTTACTTAAAATACAGTCTATTCTTACCACTAACATCATAATGAAGGGCAAAGTAGAGTCAGCAATGTGCACAGAATATTTTATTGTATTTGTTTATGGTTCAAAAATAAACCTTTACAAAAATATAGAAAACATTTCTTAATACATCATTTTAAAATCGTTTTGAATAAAATTGAACAAGGCTTTCTGGGGCCGGGGTCCAAAATACCTTCAGCTATCCATTCACAAATACCTCCCCTCTCAAGCTCTTCGCTCCTCTACCTCTAACTCCCTCAGGGTCAGTCGTTCATCAAAGAAACGGGCTGGGGGTAGATCTCGGTCTTCGACTGGAGCCTCCCTCTGGAACAGCCTCCCTGCCACTCTAAAACTTGAGGAGAACCATCTCCGGTAATGGAAGCACCTCAAGACCTTCCTCTTTGCTTCTGCCTTTGCCCCCCTCTCTCCTGCTGATCTGGTCTCTCTTGACACCGTGCACCTGGCCACCCTCTGTCCTCCGGGCCCAGGTTTCTGCTCACCTTGCCACCCTCCTGCACTGCCTCCGGGCCACCCCTTGTTTTAGAATTTGGGTCACTATTTTGAAAATTGCTTCCTTAATTAGGTTTTGATTATTAGGGGGCGTCTCTGGCAGAGGTATACTTACTAAGTCCTGAGCAGATGATTGACAGGGACCAACCCTCAAATCACAATCTCCCTGTAAAGCGGCCTTCTGCCCTTGGCCAACATCGGGAATCAGGTCTTTGAGCCCCCCCCCCATCCCCATTTTGTTGGCCTGTAGTAAAATTGGCCTCAGTTTGACATTCGTTATTGACCCCAATTGGGTTATTTCCTCTAGGAGGAAACCCTACAGGGGTGAGGAGGACATTTAAATATGTTGAAGACTTGTTCACTTTCTGTTTAATAATAGCAGACTTAGCATTGCAACCTTTGTGTAGTCCCTAATATTTAATTGAGTCAAATAAACCTTAAGTTGCTAATTCATAGGGGTTTGCGTGCACTTTACCCCCTTCCTTCTACAACTCTTCCATGAACGCCAGGGTTTCCTTATCTGTAGCGCTATGATCACCCAGAGAGCTATCCAATACCTCCGAATAGTTAGTAGACTGATCTAATATGTCCACAGAGGGACTTTTAACCATTGTGTCCTTGCAAATGTATTGGTGTAAGTATTTCCTTGAAGACTTGTTCTGTTTTTTTTGTTTTTTAGTCAAGATCTCACATTGGTTAGTTTGAGGAGAAGGGGCCCTGGTCGGGGACTCATCAGCGGACAAGGCTTTCCGAGGTGGAGGATCGGAAACCAAGTCTGCCGAAGAACTCAAATCGCAAACTAGAATCTCCCCAAGCTTATTCATATGGGGCGGGAAGACCGAGCCAGTCAACTCAGAATACTACTGCCTATTTACAGTATGATCGTTTAACATAGCTGTTTCTAGCGCATGTAGTATGCTCGCTTTAATCTCTAGGTATGCAGTATGATTTTTCAATTCCCTACTCATATCTTTGCAGAGGTTTTGTACAGACGAAAGAAATCAAGGTCACTTCGGTCTTTAAAGGAGAGGTAGAACAGGGTTGTGCCTGCTCAAGGACAGAGCCACTCTCTCCTTCTTGTGTGTATAATCGGGGGCCTGAGAGCTCCAGTATAGATGGAGCACCTTCTAAGAAAATGGAGGGGATATTTATAAGGGAGCTGTTGAGACCTCCTTGTAGTATACCAAATGGCTCAGAGGATTCTAAGCCCAGGATCTGACTCTGAGTAGTTTGTGGGAGTTTAGGAAAATCATCATAAATAGATTGGGCAGAATCAGTAGCCAATATGGGGACAGAAAAGATCTCTCCAGAATCCTGAAGAATAGTGTCTTTGCTTCTTGTCTTTAGAGAAGCCGTATCCAGTTCCCTGTCCATTACTTGTATGGGATCATTTGTTGTTTCCTCAGGAGAAAGGGGCAAAGGCAGTATCAAGGCACGAGACATGTTATCTCTCCTTGGTGAAAATACCAAGAGAGCAGTTAAAATGTCAAGACGCGGTAATACAGATTTGACTCTTTTACGCATCTTCTGTGCGGTTGAAGAAAAGAGAGGAAAACAAAATCCAAATAATCCAAGCACCGGTCCCCAAAAAGCGGTAAAGGTTTGCGAGGCCGAGAACGATGTTCCAATAGGACACAGCTCAAAGGGTGAGAAACAAAGCCCCACCCCACAGTCACCACTACTCAGAAAACAGGAGCAGAGTAGAAATTTGCTGCACAAAGATAGTAGAGATCAGCAATTCGCCCCACCACAGGGGCTGGAAGCACTACTCCGATGGGGGAAGCTCAAAGGGTAATGCAAAAATAGCCTACCCCACAGTTACCACAAATGAGGACGGCTCAAAGGGTAAATCGGGAAAGCCTACACCACAGACACTGCAAATTTGAGACGTGCAGCACAGACGGGGTTCAGTTCAATTAGTGGATGCTCAGGGGTACGGCAGCTACACACGCACTGCACCAAACTATAGATGCTGGTATGCCAGTGTGCAACCAAAGTAAAGAGAAAGTTGCAGAAACGGAGAAAGTCAGGAGAATTAGACACCTGGATATACAGGACCTTCGGAGGCACAGTCAGTGTTTTAAAGGAACTGGATCCGGAAGCATGCAGTTAACGTTGAGTGAGCCGAACATAAAGGGGCAAGTCCCCGAACACCAAACACTCTGCCGTTACTCCGCCTCGCTCCGCTCAAGAACAGGGTTTTCGTGTAGGAAGCTCCTCCTCTCTTCAATAAACACAAAAAGCAGACTTGAACTGATGCCGACAGGAGTATGCTCCTTCTCTCAGTCTCACTACAAACACTCTGCTGTCACTCCGCCACACAATATATCATTTACCAGCAACTATTGCACACACAGCTCAGTTCCCATAATATCTCAATTCACATTGGAATTGCCAGATTCCATAGAGCCATAATGACCACACAGTGTCAGATGCCATAAAACGTCATTAAGCAGATAGCTTATATTCTAGAACTTAATGCCAATTTGCACACAGAATCCACAATACCTACAAGTACCACACAGTGAGACTACATAACACTTCACTTAGCACAAATAGCTTTTAGTTACCAACGCAATGCCCATCAGCAGGGAAATCTGTTTTAATAAATGCGAAAAGGTGTGTTTTCGTAAATGCCCCAGTTGGCTGTCATAGAATACACATTTCATAAAGCCCAACAGCCATGCTGTTAAAAGCCTTCAATGGTTCCCTTTATGGTCTTCAGATCTGCTATGGTGGAGTGAAACACCAAGCTCTCTGGCAAGGAGTGAGAAAAGACGGTATCCAGTGATATTAACGAATAGAAAACAGAGAATGCATTTAATAACGAATCTTTGATACATATATTAAATAAATAATCTTTAATACATAATTTAATACATCATTTTAAAATATATATATGGGGTGGGTTAAGGTATTAAAACGGTGGGTGTAAAAGCGTAGGGAAACACGGGTTCAGGGAGCCACCATTTAAAATTACAATTCAATATGTTTTTGTTGTAAAACTTTTGTTATTAATTCATTCTGTTATTTAATTTGGTAAAATCACATGGATCCGAAAAGACAACTCCTTGATCCAAGGGAGACAGACAATGCTTCTTGGCGTCTACAGCAGGGACACAAGCTTCTCCCAAGCTGCCTAAAAAGGTGCAGCCACCGCTTGGTTGGACAGCGAAAGAGTTTCTCATGTAGCACCCAGGTCCAACTTGTCTGATATGTCATACCAGACTCAGCGTAGTTGGGGCAGACAAATCCATAGTTTCCACTACCTTGGCAAGGGTCCTCTGATATGAGCAGCGATTTTTCCAACGCCTTGGAGGCCTGTAGCTTCTCTAAACTCTCATCAGCCTTGGAGTCAAATAGTTGGGAGCCATCAAAGGGCAAATTAAAAAGTCTTGCATGGAGGTCTGGAGCAAATTCTTATCTGCACAGCCAAGTAAACCTTTATGCAACAGGACTTGCTGCCATCGCCCGACTGACACTATCATCCGAGTCCAAGCAAGACTGTAAAGACTGACACGAAGCATCTTTGCCATCCTTGATGATATTAAGGAAACCTTCCCTTTCCTCACCTTCGGGAATGTGCTCTGCGGCCATTGCCACCTCTCACAAAGTAAAAGTGTACTTAGCTAAGGCACACGTTGCATTAATGGACTTCAAAGCCATGCTGCTTGCCGAGAACAGCCTTTTTCCTAGGGCATCAAACCTCTTGTCGTCCCTGTTGGGAGGGATTGTAAGGTAGGCAGCTGCTCGTGAGGTGGATGTGGCTGCCTGAGGCACCAGACTTTCTGGAGGAGGATTTGACAGAAATTCGGGATCCACAGCAGAAGGCCTGTATTTCTTTTGCGAAGTCCTTATTGGCAGCCGTAGTAGTGTCTGGTCTCTTCTAGTTTTCCAGTGCTCTGCACTTCATCGCTGAATGGAATGGTAGGACAGGATCCTTTGGAGGACCTTTATTGAGGATGTCAGTGAGATCATCCGGCTTAAAAGCAGCGACAGGTCTTCCCCAGCCCAGGTATTCTGTCACTTTACCTATGACAGACCTACACATGTAGATGGATCTGCAGTGGCAAAATCAACCTCCAGCGAGGTATCTAGCCCACTAGCATCCTTCAATGAGTCAACAAATTTCTGTAACCTGGACTTCTCAGATACCAACTCTTCAGGCACATTAGGGGTTCCAAATGCCAGACCAAATGGAGGAGTATCATCATACTCCTCACCCTCCTCAAAAATCGAGCTCATGGACTTAAAAAGTTCTTCTAGGCTAGATGTTTATAACTCTGACAGATCCTTTGAAGACGTTGATGGTTTTGACTTCGAGGATTTCAGTGTCAAGGGACCCGAAGTGATCTCTTTTGAGGGAGTGGAGGGTAGAGACTTAGGATTTGATACATATCGAACCTTCGAGACTCTAGATGCTTCTCAGGGAAGCTTAGCTAATTTCTTACCCAGGCTCAAATGCGCACAAGCAGCAGCTCCAATAGACTACCTGTCGGCCTTACAAGGTGCAATGGGGTACAAAGCCTTCTTCGGTTCTTTTGAAGGGGTGGGAGAAGCCACCTTTTCAAACAATATCATTGGGAGGTGAAAATCCACCTATTCAGCTTTTGTTGCTGACTTACCAGGGAAACGTACCCATTTTATATCGGGTGAGGAGTCTGAAAAAAATGAGCGAGATTGATTACACCTTTTCTTCAACTTCTTATGGGAGGCCGACAATGACGAGTGCCAAGAAACACTTCTCGACCGAGAGCGCTTTGAATGCTTCAAGTGCTTCTTCTACTGCTGAGGTGAACTATCCCTCACGCTTCTCTCGTCAGATGACCTCCTCTTGGATGGTGTAGTAAAAGAAGATTTAGATGGGGGCCTAGCCAGGGCGAGCATGCCCTTCAAGGCCTTAAGGGTAAATTGATTGGCATGAGCTGCAATCATCAGCCTTTTGGCTGGTTCCAAGACACCAAAAGCATGTACGATGCAGATCGGTGATAGACATCTTCGATCGGCAGTCGGTATACCTTTTAAACCCGGTCTTCGGAGTAGACATTTTTCAAAGATTAGGCCAAAAACATAGTTGAAAAATCACAGAGCCAATCCTGACCTGCTAGAAGCATGCTGTGCATTTGGAAAAACAGAACTGAAGCAACAGACAGTGCATGCTATTTATACCAGTGTCGACGCAGGGGTCGAAATTTAGATCAGATAAGCAGGAGCTAAAAGCAGCTCAAGGGTACCCGGCATTAACCAGTGAGCAGGAGCTGCCACTGAGGAAACATGAGCTAGTGCATAGCGTTCCGCAAATCTAATTACAACATAAGATGCAAACTTAACATGTTCCTTATTTATTAAGACCCCTTATGCTTTATGTCATACAGAAGTGTCATACAGTTTATGTACAGATTGTCCCTCATCCACAGAGTTAACTTCACATACTTGTGTTTGTTTGGTATCAGTTTAATGGGGAGCCAAAAGTAGCTTCTGGTAGCTGTTGGTGAAAAGCTAACCAGGCTCTTCTAGGCTAGAAGCAGGAGCTAAATAGCTCCCATCGCCCCTCCATTTCGAACCCTGCAACATCAAAGTAAGAGGGGGATGGAAATCGCTGAGGGACTTTTGGTAGTTGACGCATGGCGCCCTCTGCTGTGAAAAGTTTCCAAAGGTGCTAGGAGGATATTGGATATATTAAAGATGAAGAATACGGGGGAGGACACAACCATTAGAAATACCCAGCTCTGGAGATGTCTACACCACTGGCAGAGCCCGAACTAAGCTAGCCAGCGTGCAGCTGCACTGCAATGAAGTGATTCTGCTGGCTTCATCAAGCACACTATGCCCTGTAGCTGCCACTGGCGCCAGGGCCGAAGTCACTGTTGCCTTGGCAAAGATGTCAAGCATCTACTGCCAGAAGCACTGGACTTTGTGGCAAAGGTACCCTTCAGCAAAGGTGGCAATTCTTATGAGGAAGACCTGGGATGAGTGCTGACCCTGCTTCCTGGAGGACATGGAAGAGTGATACCTGCTGCTGCATATTCCGGTTGTCCTTACTCATGTTAGAACGATCCTTCATGGATTCTTCAACTATGACCTTCTTCAACCCAGTGAACTCTGAAGGCGTTCTCTTTACACCTCTGTAGAATTACATAAACAGTTTTGTGGCGTGCTCATTCAGGGCCTTAGAATGCAAAGACTGAAAGGAGCCACAGCCTTCTGTGTTGTGGTCCTCCCAAAGGCAGAAGAGGCACGCCTTGTGATCCGACATGGACATTTGTCTATCTTAGTCAGAGCAGGGCTTAAAACCCAAGGCCTTCAGATGGGAGGGTTAGGCAAGAGGCAGCGATCGAGAAATAGTTAGATGATTTTCCATAAGTGTACTGAGATTGTGGAAAAAAGGAACTGAGGTCATGGATGCAGCGACTTCACAGTTACCGGTCCCAGAGTTACATATGGATGCAAAACACTGTCAGGAGCCAATTCACAGAACTGCACTGAGCTCTTGATGGTTGAAAACGTTTCCAAAGACAGCTGGTGCTGGAGAGAATATCGTCTAAGATGAGGAATCTGTGGGAGGTCAGAATTCATTAGAAATATTTCGATAATTAGGTTAGGTCACAACTGGCAGAAACTGACCATTCAGCACAGAACGAAAAGAAGCAAACAGGGACAAGGATGTAAGGTTTCATTTTTATTTGGTTACATTTATTTGCATTTATCATTATATGTGACGAATGGTGTCGGACAAGGAATAAGGAAGGTTTTGGAGGGTGAATTGAGAGCCACAAGGCAATAACTAGGAATGTAGCAGTCAGAGGTCCACAGAGCACTGCATCAAAGTCAGAGAACCAAGGCAGAACCACTTACGCTGAACACAGAGATGCCATCAGCTAAGAAACAATTTGCAAATCATAATGCTGAGTGAAGCAGCTCCGCTGCACCTTGCAAACAAACAGTACTGCTGGTATGAGAAAGGAGGAGAGGGGATATGCAACTGATCAAGACCATGAGCCAGGGAACAGACTCTGATAGAGAGTTTATCAGTGGCTGAGAAGAGAGAGGTAAGCACACAAAGATTTCCAAAAGCAAGATCCGAGCATAACCACTGCTACTGTATTTCTGTGTTTTGGCCTCTACTTCTACAATCTGTCAGGTAATGGTAACTCTAGAGATCCAATACCCTGAGAAGTATCAGGAATTACATTCTGTGGCCTTCTTTCTTTAATAGATGATTGTTCTTCATAGTCCTAGTTCTATGATCAATAGATTACGGTTCTTCATATATCTAGTTTTATGTAATCCAAACAATCATGCTTCTGGATAAACCTCAGTCTTGTAAAGGAATGAAGCTATTTAAATCCTGCATTCATGATTTTTTTTTTAACAGTTCACACATAAACTAACATACTTAAGTGTGCACTATGCAAAGTATGAGATGAAAAAGTGGTGCATATCGTATGATGTAGTGATAGGTATTGAATGTGGAAATCATCTTTGGAGTTGTAAGCATATACATAATATCATGTGGCATCAGTTGGTTAATACAACAGCACCTGCATCACTTTTCTAGCATTTTCACATTAAATGTCAGCTATTTTCTACATGCCATTAATGCTTTTTAAAATCTCGTATAAGCCACTTCCCTTTCCATTATCATGTAAACCGTTAGGGAACAGAGAAGCAAGGATGGATTGCGTGATGAATTGAAGAAGAAATAGGAAGAGAGTACAACACCAAAGCTACCTTTAGTGAAAAGAATGTGAGGTGTGAAGCTCCTCAGCAGACAAACAAACAAGAAGGGAGGCCACAGAGAATGATGCACACATGAGAAGTCCAGGGGAGAGGGAGTGGGGGGGGTTGACATAATAGAATAAATGCATATGGAAAGATAACCTTGTGAACAACCATCAAATTGATTGGCATAGTCATGTCCAATTCTTTCAGCTTGTTGAAGGAGAGCCAACAATTTGAAAACAGGAACATATCTGCAAAAGCCCCTTTCTCGGCACATTTAATGCTTCTTGATGATATTTAATGATTTCTTACCCCAACATTCCTCTTCTGCTCTCTCTGGTGCATCTCCTGCAAGCAACGCTGCATTTCATTTTGAAGTTGGCTCTTTTCTGCCAGCAGTTGCTTCACTTGGTCAGGGATATTTACATTTCCAACCAACACAGATGTTTCCATTGCCTGCAGAAAGGAGCAAAACAAACAATCAAATATAGTATCTTCAGAAACATATGCTAAATTGGATTGGCGTAGAAAAACAAATATCTGCAACAGTTCTATATTCCCAACCTTCAAATTAAAGTAATTGCAGATCTTTAACAAACATAATGCAAAAGATGGAATGGAACACTCATGTGTGCCAAATGTCCAAATATAAACTAACAGGCTGCCTGGTAAAACAGACATCCTATTGCTGATATAAAAACGCATCCAGTTGACCACCAGCAGAAATGGTCTTGCAGTTAATGTGTCAAATGGAACAATGATATAATAGTTCTACTTTCAGTTCCCCCATTAGCTAACATTGTGCAATATTTAATTTAATGTGATACAGTTTTTACAACGAAAACTTTTCACATGATTAAATCTCAATACAAAAGAATCTAAAACCAAACTAAAACTTGAATAAAATGAAATAATCAGATTTACATACAGTTAATTAACATTCATATAGTCTACTGACATTCATACATATATTCCAAATTTAACAACTAATGATGATTATCCTTAACAGCCGCTCAATTCAAATGACCCAGCATACTCTTGGTTAAATCACTAAATGGTTAACCCTTCATAGTGTTCCTTTATTTTGACTCCTTCATAATGTCCTTAATTGATGGATTGAAAGATTAATTTGGACAAATTAGTCTTACTTGGTTAAATTACTCAGATTGCATTTCCCTAGTGATGTATAACCTCCCCTGTCTGGGTTTAAGGCCTATTAGGAGATTTCCACTTTCATAATTCGACCACTGCAAGGCCATTTCATCCGTGTCCCATAATATTTTCTGCTGTTAACCAAACCCTATATAAAGTAATGTGCAGACTCGTGTTTTACGTGTTAATGCACTGATACCAAAAGGACAATTCTTTGATAGACTCTAAGCAGTGCACAAATCTACCATAGTAGTTTATGCAAATATTAGCCATCCTTGGGCATTCGGTTAGTATGTGCTTTGAAGTTTCACTGACCTTTCTATTCCTGCATATTCTGCATGAACGTTCGCCCTTATGGATCTGACGCTCAGGACCAATTGTAGCCAATACTGGTAGGTGATCGATTCTGAGCAATAGTATAAATCTCCTGAGATTGGTTGATGGACACAGATTCAGATATTTGTGTGGCCTCTTGAGCGTGGTAAAGCACGTTCAGAACAAATTTATAATTTTTCAGACTATCACGATGGACAAAATTTCCATGCCAATCCCAGTGGTCTACACTTTTTCCCAAGGTATATTTCATATTAACAAACTCATCACCCCATTTAGGGGTCCAGCCAATGTCTTTAAACAATGTGTCCATGCTTTTCTTGAACAGGGAGTTCCCTCTTTCTTTTCGAATATCTTCTCCCATACTATCCAGGAGTAGATTGACTGGGGTGTTAAGAGTTTTTATATACAATTTAGCCCTCTTTTTTAAGACCAATGACTAATGAGAGGAGACTCAACTCTAGCCTTAGAATGGCAATATGGACACACTGTGGAAGACCCAATAACTTTCTCCAGAACTTTGCTTCAATCGTTTGGAGCCACTTCAAATCAATACTTGAGGGCTTCCAGTCCATAGGTTACAGCAGGAATCACACATTGTATGTACAATTGCTGTGCACCCCATAAAGAGTACCCACTCTGTTTACGAGTAAATTGGTATATCAGTGCAGTTAGCTGTGCTGCTTTTCCCCATGTGTGACTGTATACAAGAAGGTAATCCCCTTTCACGTCAAGCTCCAGCCCCAGATATTTATCGGATGGTGTGTAAAATATCTCGAGGGCTTTAACATACATACATGGACGGGTTATTCTTTTTACCAGAATAGACCATCGGGAGAGTTTTATCATGATTAATGACCAATCCGTTCTTATCAGCACATAGCCAAAGAGCATCAGCAGATTTCTGTAGACCACTGTATGATCTAGTATGACTAGGTCATCCGCGTAGGCTAATATCGGGCAATGGGTCGAACCAATTTTTGGAGGACTGTTGTGGAACAGCTGAAATAGATTGTGGGATGTCAGACACAAACGGGTTATAAAGTAGGGGTGCAGTAACGCATCCCTGTTTTACTCCCCTATTTTGCTTAATGGGCATAGTCATTATACCTTGATTGTCAAATTAAGACAGACTGTGGTGTTACTATGGAGGAGCTTTAGGTAATATAATATGCCCGCAGGGCAACCCATTACCTGGAGCTTCCGCCAGAGCCGCTCTCTGCACGCCATATCAAATGCCGCTTTAAGATCAATATAAAGGGCATATAGAGGTGGATTATTAGGTCGTAGAGCTCTGCTACTAAGAATGTCCATAACTAGTATATTATGGGAAGTGGAATATCCCGCTCTGAAGCTACTCTGGAATCTGTCTAGAATCCCTTTTCTGTCGACTAAATTTGGCAATTCCCATAGGAGTAATAAAGTAAATAGTTTTCCTGTACAGTCTAACATAGAGAGTAATCTGTAATTACTCTGATCAGTTTTAATTCCTTTTTTAAAGACCGGTACAAGAATAGCCATCTGCCAAGAACTAGGGATTTGTCCACTCGCTAATACCTTATCAAATAGTATTTTTAGCAAACAGGCTCAGAAATAGAAATGAGGGTTCTTTTTGAGTACACATTAGCAAGTCCATTCGGACCAGGTGCCCTAGATGACTTTAGGCAGATTATTTTAGTTTGCAGATCTTCGACAGTTACCTCAGAGGGTGGACTATTAGGCTTAATGTTCCTCTCACTCGCCATCTCACGACTTTTCGGAGCATTACGTTTCCCAATAAACATGGTCCAATCGGATGCACTAATGGGGTTAACCAGAGGATTCTTTCTGCTACCCTTGGCTTCATCCAAAAGAGCCCTTATATTGCAGGTGTTCAGAGTATCTTAACTGTAAGTTGCCATAATTAATTTCTCTTCACACCTTTCAAACCTTTTAACCAGGCCCGATACTTCTGTTTTAATTTTCTCGAGGCCACATGGAAATTTGTATGAGATTTTCGTACTTTCCGTTTGGCATCTCTGATCGTTTTATCATATGTCCCTACAGTTCCAAATTCTCTTAATATCTGACTGGCTTTGGATGTTGCATGGACACAAAAGAAGGAGGAAATCCACCTCTCAGTTTCCTCTACAGGCCTCGTCTCAAATGGTTGCAAACTACTATCGTTCAGATATGTGGCAGCCTGCCCAGCACTCAGAATGTTCTTTTCGGACCAGATTATTCGGGTTGCTGAATGGTTCACTATCAAATTACCCATGTCCACTACCATAGGAATATATTCTTGTGCGCCAAAGTTCATAATCAGTGCTTCATGATCACTCCACACATTATCGCACATGGTCATGCCATTTATCAGAGCAGCCACTTCACAACTGATGAAGATATAATCCTAGAGTACTATACAAACCACCTTTCCAAGTATATTTACCCAGGTAGTCACTACGAGTGCGCCCATTATGCAATATTGGTCGAATAGTTTTTGCCCCTCCGTGCCTCAGCTCCCTCATTTTCCTAAATTGCGGCTTTTCTAATGCAATGTAATGTGAAGTGGTCTTGAATAGTGCAGCGCCATCATTTTGGCCCTTAGAAATGTAAGATTAACTCACCTACGTGAGGGGGCGTGGCTACGAGGGCCATGTAGAGAGACACGCTCTTGGGGAGCTCCTGTGATCTGTTCATGATCCTGCGAAATTAGTGCAGTTGAAGATGCCAGCGGCTGCTGAAAAAATGCATGGACGCTTATGAAGGTGCTGGGCGCGCCTTCTGAACTTTTTGTACTTTCGGGATAAGCAGAAGCAAAGTTCTACCCACTACTGGATGGCGTGAGTCGGAGGGAGAAGAAGATACAAAATGGCCGGCGGGTGTTAAGACGGATTTCTGAACTCTGTCCTGGTGGCGCAGAAGTTCAGAAGGCCAACCTAATTACTTGGAACAGGGTAACCTCTGGACAAGCCAGACCAATCAAGGTAGCGATCGCGGCGGTCAAGACTAGGTCTCAAGAGGGGTGAGGGTGACTGAAAGCTCGCAATGAGCACACAAAGCAAGAGCGCTTACAAACTACTCCAAACAGTTGTTTATATCAAAAATAGATACACATTTATTATAAGGCCTTGAAACTAATAACCACAGTAAAAGCAGCAATATACAACGATATTAAACCAACACATACACTATCCACCCAATATATATACAGAATACACAGTTTCACAGCATTAGCAGCACGAAATATGTTATCCACCTGCAGGGGAAGGAAAACAGGCAGTGCGAACCAATGCGTGTGATATGTCCGCCTTCTGAGGCCCCTAACTAGATGGTAGTCCAATCCCTACGAAGAGTGGAGCCTAGCGCTCAAAAGTACCTGCACACGCCGGTGCCAATGGGCAGAAGGTGAAGCTCTTCGGAGGACGTTGGACAGCTCTGTAGGGTGCCCTAATGAAGGAGAACACGGTCCGCGACTCTAGCGCAGCCTCCACTGTGAGGCAGAAGTAGGGCGCGAGTACGGACAAGGCGAGCTGTATTTACAGCGGGGAAAAGCAAGGGGCACTGCAGGAGGGCGACCAGATCCTAGCTAATCTACTCACCGGTCCCCGAAGCAAGCAGGCCCGAGCTTCTCCTCGATAGATGCAGCTTCTGGCAGGTTCTGAAGAGCAGGGAACGTCTCGTCGTCGTGCAGAGTAAAAAGACGTCCCGATCGAAGAATCCTGCACAGTTTTGTCGCCACGGCAGGGCAACGGAACGGCCGGGTGTATTCAAGCCAAACGAGCACCGTTCACCTCTAGCTTAGGGTTGCTAAGCAAACGAAGCGTGTGAGCGTGCCCCGGACTCAGAATACCACCCAACCTGTCGGCGATTACAGAGCAGGAATCCTTAGTAAGCTGGTCAGTCAACTGGATGGCCCAGAGACACTTCCGAAGGCTTACGGCAGGAGTTGATGAAGGTGCCGGGAATAGCTGGTCCTGCTATTCCAATAGGTCGAAGCGCCAGTACAGGCCTTCTTGTTCGATCTTAGGTGGAAAGGGCTTCACCGGACGACAGCAATGAGGAGCAGAAGTTCTTCAGGGGGTCACCAGTGATTCCTTGGTCCAGCCTCGTGTTCGCAGGATACTTGGCTCCTGTATCCCTGGGTTCGTAAGAACTCAGGAGATCGACATGGTAGTGGTGTTTCCAGCTCCCTCTTATCCACGGTTCCCTTCGCGCCAAAACGGAGGGGAGCCAATGGGAGATCCGCTCATCAACACACATACCATACGTGGACCAATCACGGACCACAGTGGTCCCAGGCATTCACACCACCCTAGACTCTCTGGCACCCAGGATGTGTATTGGGACCAGACAGCCCAGCCCACATCCTGGGGGCACTCAAACGACATGTAGAAGCCCGCGAAAGCAACCGTGTTTCGCGGGAAACTACATGCCCAAATAAGGAAGGCCCCGGGTCGCCTGACCCGGGGGAAGGTAAAGGGAGCAAGACGGACAGTGGACGAGACAAAGGAGCCTCGTGGTCCGGCCATTTTGGGTAGCCGGGCCACCCTTTTGGGTTCGCGGCAAAAAGGTGCTCAGAACGGCAAAAGGAGCTCAAAATAAACCAAATGATCGCTGCCACCAGCCCAGTCCCTGAATGACTTGCACCGATCCAAAAACCATCCTACAAGAGTGTCTAGGGTCTGTAGAAGGCTAGAGACCCAAGAGAGCTGTAACTTAGCTTACAGTGCCCTCTTGTGTCGTGTTGCACTAAAAATGGCGACACGATAAAAGAAACTACGGGAAACAGCGTTCCCCGGTACTGACTGTCTTAAGGGCATGTCAGTTTCCCCGTAAGAAAGGAGCGAAAGCCCAGAGGAGTACGGCAGAAGGCTGCACTTCTCTGGCAAAGTCAAGAAAACAGGTTGAAAACAATAGCAAAAAGTTTAGGGGTTGCCACATGGAAGGAAAGTTCCCTACAATAACGAAATCTTTCCTAACACTCGCCCCTCCCAGACTATGGACAGGGGGAACTAATCCACCCCTGGATGAGTCTCTTGTTCAGGTCGGTAAAACATTCTGGACAACCCATCAGCATTGCTATGTTGGACACCTGGCCTATGCTCAATAGTGAAGTCGAAGCCTTGTAGACTTATGGACCACCTAAGCAACTTTGTATTCTCCCCCTTCATGTTCATTAGCCACTTTAACGGCTTATGGTCAGTCTGCACAGTGAAGTGGGTCCCATAGAGGTAGGGCCGCAGCTTCCTTAGGGCCCACACAACAGAGAAACATTCTTTCTCTACCGTGGACCATCTGAGCTCTCTGTCCTTAAGCTGGCGACTAATAAAACCGATAGGGTGTTCCTTACCCTTCTCATCTACTTGTGATAGTACAGCTCCTATCCCAGTGTCAGAGGCATCCGTCTGCACGATAAAAGGTCTTTGATAATCAGGGGCCCTGAGCACAGGGGCCTGGCACAAGGAGTCTTTTAAGCCATTGAAGGCCTTCTCACACTCGTCGGTCCAAGTTACCTTCTTGGGTTTCTTCGGAGTTGTGAGGGCAGTCAGAGGAGCAGCTATGGTGCCATAGTCTGCCATAAAATTGCGGTAATAACCCGTGAGTCCTAAGAAGGCTCTCACTTGGGTTTGTGTAGTGGGGGTAGGCCAGTCTTGTACTGCTTGTACTTTACTGGGGAGAGGCTGTATCCTTCCTCCACCTACTTCATGCCCAAGGTAAACCACTGAGCCTTGTCCAATCTGGCATTTACTCGCCTTTATGGTCAAGTGGGCTTTCTGAAGAGCCTGGAGCACAATCCCGAGGTGTTTCACATGGTCTTCCCAGGTGGCACTGAAAACTGCTATATCGTCTAGATATGCAAGACAGAATTCGTCCAACCCATTCAACACATGATTCACAAGCCTCTGGAAAGTGGCAGGTGCATTCTTCAATCCGAACGGCATTACCCGGAATTGGTAAAGCCCGTCGGGAGTTGAAAAGGCTGTCTTCTCCTTGGCATGTTCTGCTAAAGCTATTTGCCAATAGCCCGCAGTCAGGTCAAACGTGCTGAGGTACTTGGAGGCACCCAAGGTATCCACCAGCTCGTCAGTTCGAGGCAAGGGGTGAGCGTCTGTCTTGGTGACAGCATTCAGAGCCCTGTAATCCACGCAGAACCTCAATTCGGAAGTGCCTGCCTTTGGAACCAATACCACAGGACTGGACCAAGGACTACTAGAGGGTTCAATCACCCCAAGGTCTAACATCTTGTTGACCTCGGTCTTAATATAAGACCGTACTTTATCCGACATCCTGTATCCCCTACTTTTGGTAGGCACACTGTCTCCTGTGTCAATGTTATGTTTGCACCAAGGTGTCAAACCAGGCGACTGTGAAAACAGGGGGGAAAACTGCCTAAGCAAACTTTTCACCTCAGCCTGCTGATCAGAAGTCAGGTGAGGGGCCACTCGGACACCCTCAACGGAGCTATCTGAAGGACCGCTTTGGAACAGGTCGGGAAGAGGTTCTGACTCCTCTTCCTCAACGTCTGACGCCAGTAGCAGTGCTGCGATTTCGACTCTTGGGACGAAAGCCTTCAGCCTATTTACGTGGAACACTTTTGGAGCCTGTCCAGGCCTTCCAAGGTCCACTAAATAGTTCACCTCACCCAGGGGCTCCACCACTGTGTAAGGGCCTGACCATTTGTCCTGTAAAGCGCGAGGCCTTATAGGGTTCATGATCAGGACTTGCTGACCAGGGGTAAAGTGAATTAAGGAAGCTTTCTGGTCGTACCAGTGTTTCACCAGCGCTTGTCCTGCCTTCAACTTTTCACTAGCCAAGCCCATCAGGAGTACCATCCGTTTTCTGAGCCCTAGCACATAGTCAACTACATTGGTAGTAACAGGGGGAGTGGGCATCTCCCATCCCTCTTTGACGATGGCTAAGGGTCCCCGTACGGGATGACCGAACAGAAGTTCGAAGGGGCTGAAGCCAACACCCTCCTGTGGTACCTCTCGGTAGGCAAACAGTAGGCATGGTAAAAGAAGATCCCATTTTCTTCTCTGGGGCTCTTCCAGAGCCCCAATCATGCTCTTTAACGTTCTGTTGAAACGTTCCACCAGACCATTGGTCTGGGGGTGGTATGCAGAAGAGAACTTGTAGGTGACCCCACATTCTTTCCACATAGCCTGCATATACTTCGACATAAAGTTGCTGCCACGATCTGACACAACTTCTTTAGGGAAGCCAACCCTAGTAAATATGCCGAGTAAAGCTTTTGCAACTGACTTGGCAGTTACAGTTTTCAATGGGATGGCCTCAGGATACCTGGTTGCATGGTCGACCAGCACCAGGATAAACCTATTGCCCGAGGATATTTGCGGGTCAAGGGGACCAACGATGTCGATCCCTACCCTTTCAAATGGTACCCCCACAACTGGGAGCGGTACCAACGGAGCTTGGATTGTCGCGCCAACCTTACCAGACAACTGGCAGGAGGCACAACTCCTGCAGTGACTTTCTACTTGCACCCCCATCTTGGGCTAGTAGAAGTGCATGGATAACCTTTGCTTGGTCCTCTTCATACCAAGGTGACCAGCAAGGGGAACTTCATGCGCCAACTGCAGGAGGAAGGGTCTAACAGCAAGGGGAACCACCAACCTCCTATGGTCTCCTTCTGTAGACTCTGTGGGCTCACTATACAGGAGTCCACCTTCCCAATAAATCCTATGCTTCCCAGGAGGTTCACCCTCAAGCTGGGAGCAGGCCTGTCTCCTTAGGCCTTCCAGAGATGGGCACTCACGTTGGCCTTTACTGAATTCGTCCCTATCAGGACCTCCTTCAACTAACAAGTCTTTTAGTTCAGGATGATCGTTGGGGTCGAATACTTCAGGCATCGCCACCTCCTCGTCAGGCTCGGGCGATTGACCAACTTCCTCCACCGCAGTGGTAGGCGAGCTCGGGGGAATATTCTCTTTCCCCCGTCTTGACTTGTAGACTCCTTTCGCCTTGGGTTTCCCCTTCGGCTGGGGCGGCGTATTGGACTTGGCCAATGCTGCCCGTGCTTGAGACCGTGTGTAGGGTCTTTCGGCAGTGTCTCCTACGAGCCCTAAAGCTCTGAGATCATTGCCCAACAAGACCTTTCCCGGGACGTTTCTCTGAATGCTCACTGGAATCCTGACTGCTGTACCATTTAAAGTAAGATTAACAGGGATCACGGGAAACATACGGAGGGGGCCGTCAGCCAACTTAGTGGGCATCAGAGTAGCTCTGGCAACTTCCTCTGAGTCTACCAAGGTAGAATCCACTACAGTTCGACTGCACCCACTATCCCTAAGAGCTGGAGTATCCACTCCATTGATCAGCACACTGTCTTTAAAGTAGTGCTTGGTATTATCCGGAATCCTAGCATAAGCCTCTGCGACTTTAGGTTCCCAGGAACCCAGGGACACTAAAACTACCTCAGCCTCTATTCCGCTGGGAAATGAGTCTGAGGAGAAGGATGCTCCTGTAATCTCTTCTTCCTCGTAGGAGGAGAAGGCCAGATTAGCGGAGTGGACCCCCAAAGGTCTAACCTTACAACGGGGATCCCCCTTCACATGGTCAGTTGCTCCACAAGAAAAACAAGCCCCATTGGGTCTGTTTACGTAGGGAGGCTTATTGTAACCAGAGTTCTGTTTCGGAGGCGAACCTCCGCTACCCTGTGAGTTCTCGTATGGCTTACCCTTATTTTTCTTTTTGTGGCTCTTTTGGGAAGAAGATTTAGCAGATTCCCCACCCACCACATCCTTGTACTTTTTCCCTTCCTCCTGCTTATCAGGATGAGTTTTGTCCTTATGGGACACTCGATGTGACACCCATAAGTCTGCTGCAATGGCCAGCTTCTTAGGATCTATCTCCTTCGAATCGGCCAAATGCTGCTTAAGCTCCGGGGACGAAGAAGCAAAAATGTGTTCCAGCATGACCAGATTGATCATGCCTTCGAAGGTAGAAACCTTATAACCTTCAACCCAGCCAGTTAAGTTTTTCAGGGACTCAGCTACATACGACACCCAAGTACCACCTTCCTTTTTCTTATACTCTCTAAACCTTTTCAAATATTGGGTCGGAGTCTTCCCAAACTTTAAAATGAGAGTCTGCTTCAACATTGCAAAATCAGCGCGCTCAGCCTTCGACATTTCCATAATGGCACTGCAACCAGAATGGGGCAGTCTGCTGAGTAACCATGCAATCTTATCCGCATTATCAACCTCTTGAACCTCGCATGCATACTCAAACGCATTTAACCAGTCCATAATGTCATTTCGTTCCTCATACACACTGAGCAGATCTTTTGGAAACCGTGGATGAGAGGAAGCCCCAGAACCATGTCCAGGACCCTTGGACCCATTTGCGAACTGAAGCTTGGCCAGTTCCAACTGGTGATCCCTGTCTTTTTGTTTTTCTGCCTGGTCGATTTTCAGTTTGGCTATGCTGAATTCAAGCTCCTGCTGCCTAAACCGCAGCTCTTGCTTCTTGAATTCAAGCATAGCCTCCCCATCAACACTGGCAGAGGAAACGTTAGACATTACATCCTCCCTGTCCTCGTGGTCGTGATGGATCAGTGCAGCGGCAGAACCGTCGGTTCTGCCAGTGAGAGCAGCCCCACCACCTTCTGCACTGTCCTCGGAAGTTATAGCGTCAAGCTGCGCTTCTTGCCACGCCACGATTCTCTGGATCATTTCCAATTTAGTGCCTTGAGAGGAAACCCCTCTCTCCGCACACATCTTCTTCAATGTTTCAGATTTCGAAGCATTTAAGGTTAATAAAGTATTCGTTTCCATACTGTTGATAGGACTATGGCCTTTTTAACGTTATATTCAATACTTTACTGCGTGTCCTGGTTGGAATAACCTGAAAACGCCTTAGCTCGTGCGCAACACTGGATACCCTCAGTCGTATCCCACCGCTGTACACCAATTTGTTAAGACGGATTTCTGAACTCTGTCCTGGTGGCGCAGAAGTTCAGAAGGCCAACCTAATTACTTGGAACAGGGTAACCTCTGGACAAGCCAGACCAATCAAGGTAGCGATCGCGGCGGTCAAGACTAGGTCTCAAGAGGGGTGAGGGTGACTGAAAGCTCGCAATGAGCACACAAAGCAAGAGCGCTTACAAACTACTCCAAACAGTTGTTTATATCAAAAATAGATACACATTTATTATAAGGCCTTGAAACTAATAACCACAGTAAAAGCAGCAATATACAACGATATTAAACCAACACATACACTATCCACCCAATATATATACAGAATACACAGTTTCACAGCATTAGCAGCACGAAATATGTTATCCACCTGCAGGGGAAGGAAAACAGGCAGTGCGAACCAATGCGTGTGATATGTCCGCCTTCTGAGGCCCCTAACTAGATGGTAGTCCAATCCCTACGAAGAGTGGAGCCTAGCGCTCAAAAGTACCTGCACACGCCGGTGCCAATGGGCAGAAGGTGAAGCTCTTCGGAGGACATTGGACAGCTCTGTAGGGTGCCCTAATGAAGGAGAACACGGTCCGCGACTCTAGCGCAGCCTCCACTGTGAGGCAGAAGTAGGGCGCGAGTACGGACAAGGCGAGCTGTATTTATAGCGGGGAAAAGCAAGGGGCACTGCAGGAGGGCGACCAGATCCTAGCTAATCTACTCACCGGTCCCCGAAGCAAGCAGGCCCGAGCTTCTCCTCGATAGATGCAGCTTCTGGCAGGTTCTGAAGAGCAGGGAACGTCTCGTCGTCGTGCAGAGTAAAAAGGTGTCCCGATCGAAGAATCCTGCACAGTTTTGTCGCCACGGCAGGGCAACGGAACGGCCGGGTGTATTCAAGCCAAACGAGCACCGTTCACCTCTAGCTTAGGGTTGCTAAGCAAACGAAGCGTGTGAGCGTGCCCCGGACTCAGAATACCACCCAACCTGTCGGCGATTACAGAGCAGGACTCCTTAGTAAGCTGGTCAGTCAACTGGATGGCCCAGAGACACTTCCGAAGGCTTACGGCAGGAGTTGATGAAGGTGCCGGGAATAGCTGGTCCTGCTATTCCAATAGGTCGAAGCGCCAGTACAGGCCTTCTTGTTCGATCTTAGGTGGAAAGGGCTTCACCGGACGACAGCAATGAGGAGCAGAAGTTCTTCAGGGGGTCACCAGTGATTCCTTGGTCCAGCCTCGTGTTCGCAGGATACTTGGCTCCTGTATCCCTGGGTTCGTAAGAACTCAGGAGATCGACATGGTAGTGGTGTTTCCAGCTCCCTCTTATCCACGGTTCCCTTCGCGCCAAAACGGAGGGGAGCCAATGGGAGATCCGCTCATCAACACACATACCATACGTGGACCAATCACGGACCACAGTGGTCCCAGGCATTCACACCACCCTAGACTCTCTGGCACCCAGGATGTGTATTGGGACCAGACAGCCCAGCCCACATCCTGGGGGCACTCAAACGACATGTAGAAGCCCGCGAAAGCAACCGTGTTTCGCGGGAAACTACATGCCCAAATAAGGAAGGCCCCGGGTCGCCTGACCCGGGGGAAGGTAAAGGGAGCAAGACGGACAGTGGACGAGACAAAGGAGCCTCGTGGTCCGGCCATTTTGGGTAGCCGGGCCACCCTTTTGGGTTCGCGGCAAAAAGGTGCTCAGAACGGCAAAAGGAGCTCAAAATAAACCAAATGATCGCTGCCACCAGCCCAGTCCCTGAATGACTTGCACCGATCCAAAAACCATCCTACAAGAGTGTCTAGGGTCTGTAGAAGGCTAGAGACCCAAGAGAGCTGTAACTTAGCTTACAGTGCCCTCTTGTGTCGTGTTGCACTAAAAATGGCGACACGATAAAAGAAACTACGGGAAACAGCGTTCCCCGGTACTGACTGTCTTAAGGGCATGTCAGTTTCCCCGTAAGAAAGGAGCGAAAGCCCAGAGGAGTACGGCAGAAGGCTGCACTTCTCTGGCAAAGTCAAGAAAACAGGTTGAAAACAATAGCAAAAAGTTTAGGGGTTGCCACATGGAAGGAAAGTTCCCTACAATAACGAAATCTTTCCTAACAGCGGGGCCAGAGAACAAAGGCGCCCGTCCGCTCCGTGACGAAATTGCTACAGTTGCGGAGGGGAAGCAAGCCGTGCTGAGAGGCGCACCGGGACACCTTGCTGCAAGATACGAGTGCAGGCGGGCCTGAAGGTCTATAGACCTGCATGGTCAGGCGTGTGCGGTGCCTGGCGCACGTTACAGGGACCCCTGGACTGGCGGTTGCTATAGGCTGCAGGCGACCGGAGCAACGAAGGAAAAGGATCGTGAGGAGGCCGCCCGGAAGACAGACCGCAGCCTTGGAAGATTCACCGGGACACTTTGTTACAATAATACGGCACAGGCGAGCTGGAAGGTTTACAGGCCTGCAGAGGCAGGCACGTGCGGTGCCTGGCGCACGTCGCGTGGACCCCTGGACTGGCAGTCACTGAAGGCTGCAGGCGGTCGGAGCGGCGGAGGAGTGGGACCGCGAGGGGGCCGCCTGGATTTTAGACCACGGCCGCGGGAGTTTACACACAGGCGAAGTAACGTTGCTTCTGATCACTGCGTGATCCTACGAAAGCGAAACTGGGCAGGATTGCTCAGAGCTGGTGGCTGGACCCGGAGAGGTGCGGGGAGCGGGGGCTGGCGGCTCGACCTGGAAGAGTGAGGAGAAGCAGCTGAGGGGCACACGCATATGGACCAGCGGATGCTTGAAGCTTGAGGCCAGCTGTGCCCACAAGGAGCGAACAGCATCGGAGGCCACTAATGGAAGCAGGCAAGTGCACGGTGGAGGTGGAGCAGCGCTGGGGACACGAAAGACGAGAGTAGATGCGTACAGTCGCATGGAACAACGCGCCGAGTGTGGGGCAGGTGGCCGGCGTGGGACATTGGTCGTGGCTGAGTGGGTGAAAGGGTGCAAAAGCAAGTGCATGGGACAATCCCTGGGGATACTGGACTGAGGCTGCGGCCCCGAGGGCAAGTGCTGGAGAGACGCTGGCCAGAGACAATAGCCGCCTCGCGGAGAGGTGGGCAGACACGGCTGAATGCAATATATAGCGAGTAGAGGCCTTTGAGGCCCGGATGACATTACAGCTGTGAACTAGGGTGAGCAGCTGATGCACCATACAATAGACTCTGGGCACAGTGCACGGTCTGATGATACACGAGTAAGATCGAGGTGCATACCTGGTGCGAAATTGGGAATCGACAAGGCTCTGGGGGTCACATGGCGCAGGGCATACCCAGCCTGTACTTTGCATTAGGGTGGGGCCACCAGTGCGGCAGATCCCCCCCTTGGCATTCAAGTGCGGATAGGTGGCTGTCCCTAACCGAAGGAATGTCCAGTAAGCCCCTGAGAGCGAAGGCCAAACAGCCCACGCTAGATGAATATACCAGGACACCGACTGGCCCGGACGGAGCTAGGAATAAAGATAAAACCTCAGCTGGGGGAATGGCCGCTGTGAGCACGAATCAGGAGGTCCTTGAGGCGATCGCAGATTTGAAGGCGGCCTGGGAGTCCAAACTCCAATTGGCTGTGACAGAATTGAAGAACACAATGGAACTCCAGGTGGGGGCGGTACAGGAAGATATGAACGTCATCAGGCAGGATGTTAGGACTCTGGCGGACCGCACAGAGACTCTGGAGAAAGAGATTGGTCCAACCGCAGCGGACTGCGCTGCACACAAACGGGGGCTACACGCCCTGGTGCAACGTGTGGGCAATTTGGAGAGTAGGGCGGAGGAGGCGGAAGGGCGTGCTCGGAGGAATAACATTTGCATTGTTGGACTGCCCGAAGATGCCGAGGGCCACAACCCAACGGAGTTCGTGGAAAATATGCTGTTGCAGGAAATCACCGGGGGAACCCTATCTCAGGGATTTGCTGTGGAGAGAGTGCACAGGGCCCTGACAAGGAAGCCACCGCCGGGAAATCCGCCCAGGCCAATGATTGCCAAGATCCTCAATTACCGGGACAGAGAAAGAATCCTTGAACACTTCCGCAAAGGGGGAACAATACAACGAAGAGCGGCGAGCATAACTGCCTACCCGGATTATACCCTGCAGGTACAGCAAAGCCGTATGAACTTTGGATCGGTCAAGAGGAGATTGCGGGAAGCTGGTTACAAATACATGCTGCTCTACCCGGCCAAGCTAAAGGTTTTTTATAAGAACAAGACGTTGTTTTTCGACACTCCGGAGGATGCCTTGGGGTGGCTAAATATGCAGAGCTGCCCTCAAGAGCCAGATATTCAGAAAGAAGATGGAGCAGGACGAGATAAGTAAAGCTGCAAACCTGGTGTGACTTGGGACTGTGGGACTTGATTATAGTCATTGATGCAGCTGGAAGGCAGGTACGCTCTGGGTGGTAGGAAACATGATCCGTGAGCACGAAGACTGCTGCGTGGTGAAGGAGCCTCTTGGGGCCAATCTTTATATTCCCATTTAGAGTTTAGTTTGGTCACTGATAGTGAGGTGACACCCTGCCGGGTTCTCAATTTGGGCTTCCAAGGGAGAACCAAATGCAGGGATGCCTGAGATCCAGGGATGGAGCTGGGCAGTTGGTTGGGTTGGGGTTTTGGGGTGTTCAAGTTTAAACATGAGCCTTTGGGGAAGAACTAAAATCAGGAATCTGTTTGGTGTGGGGGGGAGGGCTGCTTGGAAGGGGGAAGGGGAACTATCGATGAACCATGGGGGACCTTAAAATATTAACGTGAAATGTTAGAGGGCTCAACAGTTATTTGAAGCGGAATAAGGTTATGCTGTATTTGAAGCGACAGAAGATAGACGTCGCCTTGCTACAGGAGACGCATCTGACGCGAGAAAAAATGGAGTTGGTGGGGAGGAAATGGAAAGGGATTGTGGTGGGTTCATCATACTCTCCCTATGCGAGTGGAGTACTAGTCTGGGTGGCGCCACATGTCCCATTTAAGTTGACTGAAGAAGTTGTGGAGGCAGATGGGAGGTTGGTTATAGTGAGGGGGCTGATAGAGAACAAAGAAGTATGCATTGTAAATACATACGCCCCTAACCAAAATACGGCGGCATACTTTAGGACGCTGTGTACCAAGCTAAGTGCATGTGTGGGGGGTGCGATGATCTGGGGCGGGGATTTTAATTGTGTATTGAATCCTAGGGTAGACAGGTCGGATGATAAGACGGCCAGGCCCAACCCAGTGGCTAAAGTATTGCAGACAATGCTAGCGGACGTTGGCTTGGTAGATGTGTGGAGAGTGAAACACCCTGATGAGAGGCAATACTCGCACTATTCGGCTCCGCATCAACTACATACGAGGCTTGATTATATCTTTGCCACTCCGGATTTAGTTGCTGAGAGTATCCATATACATTACAAAGCAAGAGTTCTCTCGGATCACTCGCCCCTGGTCCTCGGGCGCGAATACTGACGTGTCGCCTCCGGGCGAAAGCGCTCAAAGATCCAGTTTTCAGAGAGGACATAAGGGATGAGATTATTGCTTACTTCGAGGTGAATACTGGTAGTGTAAAGTCGGCAGGTACTTTATGGGAGGCTTTTAAGGTTGTGATGCGGGGGATCGCCATTGCGAAGTCGAAGGGATTGCTGGGTGGAGTTCTAGATGATCTACAGAAGGCTGAGACCGAGCTGGAAAGAGAGTTGGAAGGGGGCGGGGCTGATATGGAGGTAGTATTCAAATTACAGCAGAAGTGCGCAGAATACTGGGACAGGCTCTGTAACTTAAATTATAAAAAGTGTATAGAGAGGCAGCATGCAGGAGGAGATAAAACGGGCCGGCTTCTAGCGTGGTTGTACAAGAGCGAACCCCCTAGATCCCCGATTCGAATTGTAACCAGTGAGGAGGGCGAGACGGTGGACACCCAAGAAGGTGTAAATAGGGCATTTGCGGAATACTATAAGGCATTATACGAGGATGATGAGGGGTGTAGCCACGAGGAGATAGATGAGGTACTACAAGATATAGGCTTGCCCAAGGTCAGTGACGAGGAGAGGGAGGAGCTGGATGCACCAATCACTTTGGAGGAACTGAAAGATTGTAAGGCAGTTACCCACCAGCAAGGCTCCAGGTGCAGACGGGTTCCCTAGTGAATTCTATAAAGTGTACGGGGTGGAGGTGCTCCCACCCATGCTAGAAATGCTCAACGAGGCGTTTGAGTTGGGACGGTTGCCGGAGTCACTCAGGAAGGCGATCATAATACCGCTCCCCAAGCCCAATAAACCGGGACACAGTTGCGGTTCCTACAGGCCCTTGTCGATGCTGAACCAGGACAGTAAGATACTGACAGCTGTCCTGGCCAACAGAATGCAGAGAATAATCAGCAAGTTAATTCACCCAGACCAAACGGGCTATGTCCCGAGCAGGAATATCACTCACAATCATAGATGACTCCATCGAGTGGTCAAATGGGGGTGCAGTAATGACGGCGAAATGGCGATTGCGGCATTGGACGCAGTTAAAGCGTTCGACTCTGTTAAGTGGCCGTGGTTGTTGGCGGCCCTTGGAGGGTATGGAGTGGGGCCAGGTTATATTAAATGGGCTGAGATGCTATATAGTGAACCGCTGGCCAGGGTTCGTACAGGTGCAGTGGTGTCTGAAAGATGGCAGCTGGGCAGAGGCACCAAGCAGGGGTGCCCCTGGTCCCCGATGCTGTACATTTTGGCCCTGGAGCCCTTAGCAATATACCTCAGGCAACAATATGACCTGATCGGTATTGAGGTGGGAGGGGAGCGTCACCTTATATCCTTGTATGCAGATGATTTTTTACTATATCTGAAATACCCGGAAGAAAATCTTCGGTATGTTTTGGAGGTGATGGGGAGGTATGCCAGGCAGTCCGGTATAGCGGTGAACCCCTAGAAATCTAGCCTATTCCCGCTGGGTAGCTATGTGGGAATTCCTGTAGAGAGGTTGCCGGTGTTGCAGATTCCGTGGGCAGCGAGCTCTTTCCGCGACCTTGGAATAGATGTGTATCACACGACTGAGGAAGAGCACTGAAATAGCCATTGGGAAAATAGGGAAATGCATGAGGTTCTGGGAGAGGTTGCCTTTAGCGATGATGGGCCGAAGTGCTATGCTTAAAATGGTGGTCTTACCTAGGCTTTTGCATTATTTCAACAATATCCCATACATGATACCTAATAAGTTTTTTGTTAAGTTGCACAGTATATGCAGGGAATTTTTGTGGCATGGTACCCGGAACAGAGTTGCATTATGGAAGCTGCAGAACTTCTATGAGAAAGGCGGTATTAAACTGCCTAATTTTGAGGCCTACTATGTAGCGGCGCAACTGCAATATGTGGCTAAGTGGCTCTCTGATGAAGAGACCCCTGAACACAGGTTGTTCAGGAGGAACTGTACTCCTTTTTACTTGCGGGAAATGATCTGGGTGGCTAGCTCAGACATGAGGGAGCGCCCTAGAATGCTGTTGTTGGGGTGGAACGTGTGGTGCCGAGCCTGCCGGATGATGGGGGACCCCTTCCCATGTGTTCCGCAGATACCGTTGGTCGCACTGGCAAAGGGGGGCAGGCAGCTGAGGGTAATTATTAGGACCTATTGGGAATCAGTGGGACTAGTCACTTTGGGAGACATTTGGCAGGACGGGACTATTATGGAGTTGGGGGAACTAGGGGAAGTGACGGGATTGCACGTAGGCCAATATGTCGCTTATCATAGGGTAGTGCAGGAGATTCGGAGTAGGTGGCCTGAAACTATTTTGGCGGAGGAACCGGATGCTACGGTTGGGGTAATATGTGATACATCGGAGGGTGAGCATGAGGTTTCTAGATTGTATGAGATGTTGATGACTAAGGTTGGGAAGGACCTGGTGCATTTGAGATTAGAATGGGAAACAGAGATGGGAGCCCCGATGGAAGATGGGATGTGGGAACGTGCTTTGGGATATCATAAGAAGGTGTTGAGAAATGCCAGGTTCAAACAAATACAGCTATATATAACGTACAGGGCATACATGACCCCTCTGAGAATATCAAAGTTCCGAAATGTTGGGCTCCAGGCGTGCCCTAAGTGTGACGAGGAGAATGCAGACATGATACACATGTTCTGGGCGTGCCCGGTAATTGAATGCTACTGGGGTGAAGTAGCACAGAAACTAGCGGGGAAGGGGGTCATGCTCATAATAGACTCGGCCTGGGCCTGCTTGCTGGGAGGGTATCCCAGAGCGCGAAAACTTAAACATGTAGGGAAATTGAAAGATTTGGCATATGTGCTTGCGAAACGAAGGATTGCCATGGGATGGAAGGAGTGTCATAATCCGCGAGTGGAGGTCTGGTGGAAGGACCTACAACAATGGGTGGAGGCTGAAACAGTGGTGTGGCAAGAGGCTAATAACACGGGTGGGGATGAAGAAATGGGCTCCCTCATGGCATGGAAATTATTGATAGATGAAATGTTTGGAGCAGTATCGGCTCCAGCTGAATCTGAGGGCAGCGATACCCTGACACACGGAACAGATACTGAATGTGAAGAACAAACAGGCTCATAAGGGGGGGGACTGGGAGTGCAGTGTTTACGTTGTTAAATGTGTTTAATTATGTTTTGTTGTATTGTTGTTTGGTTTGAATAAAATAATAAAACATTTTTTTTAAAAACTCACCTACGTGACTACAGTAACTAAAAGTCCATTGTCCACTTTCTTCAAGATTGCTGGGAACCTGGCCCAAGGGGAATGAACCAAGCAATTACTGCGCAGCTATTACTTACATTTTAATTTTGGACCTACCATGCATGTGTGATGCTGCACCACAATGTTCATGCTCTCTACTTCAAAAGCACCCAACCAGTTGTCTTCCACCTATGCCTGGACGAACAGATGGTTATGATAAGTGGTGAAGTAAGAAGGTAGAAGTGTACAGAAAAGCTGTGTGGAGCCAACAAGACTATTGATTAGAAGTACAGTAAGTCACTATGGTTAGTAACGTTTATATACGTCCATGCCTCGTGCACTTTCCTCCATGCTATTGAGAGATTTTTTTTGGTTTTTGTTTATTTGTAATGCGCCGCAGCCCGCAGGCTTCAGAACGCAACTATTAGACAAGGACGAACATGAAAGTAGGCAGGATAATTGGATTCAAGGGGGGTGGAAGGGTGATCCCTAGTTCCAGATTACTTAAAGAGCAGGCTCTTCAGGGTTCTGCGGAAAGTCAGTATGTTTTCCTCTAATCTCAGAGCCATGGGAAGTGTGTTCCATAGCTTTGCCGCTCTTACTGGGAAGGATTTACCCAGCCCCTTGGATCGTTTGACGTTTAGACAGTTAATCAGTCCTGTGTTTTTCCCGAACGCAGGGATCTGCAGGGTACATACCGTAAGGTGAATAGCTTCACGTAGGAGGGCAGTGTTCTAAAAAGATAGCGATGTACAATGGTGCTGGATTTGAAGGCAATGCGCTCTGTCACTGCCAACCAATGCAGGTCCCTTCTGTCGGAGGATATGTGCTCGTCTCTTGATTTATTCTTGATGATACGGACTGCGTTGTTATGTATTGACTGAAATCTGGCAAGGCAGGAGCCGTTTTCCCCTACCAGCAAAGCAATGCCATATTTTATCCTCGATAGAATGATAGCAGGTGCAATGGTGGCCCCTGCACTTAAGGATGATCCCAGATTAGATGACTAAAGTTTTCCCCTTGCCCTGGACCGTAATGATGCCGTTCTTAATGCTAACATTTTTATATTCTCCGCTCAGCTTTGCGCGGGCCTGCCAGCAGCCAAAGATGAACAGTTCCATTTTGCTACTATTTAAGCACATCCAGTTACTGCCCATCCAGGAGTCAATGATGTTATAGATGTTTGTTAGATTATTTGAATCTTGAAGATAGTCCCCACTCATCTCCAGAACCAGCGATGTGTCATCGGCATAGTTTGTAAAGTAAAACATGCTGACCTTCTATAGCAGAGAGCACAAAGGTGTGACATATAAGTTGAAAAGCAAAGGGGACAAACTGGAGCCCTGTGGCACTCTGCACTTGATTGGTGCTGGGGGGGAGAAGGTTTCACCCCAGTGTATTTTGGACATATGGTTGGAGAGGGATGATTGAATCCAGTTAACCACTTCCCTGGAGCATTTACCTGGATGTTCAAGAGTCGGAGCAGCTGGTCATGATCAAGCAAGTGGAAGGCTTCAGACAGGTTGAGTAAGACCAGCACACCAGTCTTCCCTTGGTCCATGATCTGGATTGATTGATTGGTCGTTTTAGTACAATTTGTCTGCCGTCTCCCAATCATTCTTATTTTCGGTCAAGGGGCACTTCAGCCATTGTTCCTCCAACTTTCTTTCCTCTTTCTTTTGGGCTCTAACTGCTAGGGTAAACCATTTGTGATGTCCTGCGTTTGCCCTGACGTAAAGAAGTACAATCTACCAAGGGAGGTAGAAAAGTCCTCATCTAATCACAAAAGTTGTGGAGCAAAGCTTGATAAAGCTGGCAATAACTCTGAGACCTGAGATTCATGGAGTAGTGACTACAGACAGAGGACATCTGAGATTAAAAAGAGTGGCTGTGCATATAACAGATCATCAATAGGAAAATTCCTCTGAAAAGTTACAGATGCATGTTTGCATGCACTGAGTGAGGGTGAAGGAAGGGCTATTTTAACCTTGTAAACCTACACGATCCAAGAAATCATCCAGCATGCAACTGAAGTGTTAGAGGCATGGGAGACAAGATGATTATTTTGCTTAGAGAGTCTATGAGAAGATCGGAAAACCTTTGTCCTGTCCAGGTAGAACTTCTTCAACTTTCTATCAAGACAGTGAATAAATATTTGAGGTTCTGAGGAGTTTGGCAAATAAATGTTAGTAAAACTACATCTTGGCTAATATGAAATTTTTATATATTTTTGGGGAAAAGAAATGGAAAGATGGATACTAGAGACAACCTTGTCTTTGTGAAAGCTTGAAAGGATTATGGGCTAAGGCTGTCAGGACCACATTGAGGTACCAAACCATATGTAAAACCTTAAACAGCAATGAAACGTGTAAAAGTTCTTTCAAACGATGCTTCACCACCAGGTTAAAGCAGGAAAAAGACAATGAACTGGAGTACCTGCAAGCCCAAATAGCTGTGAGGTACGAAACGGCACCAAATCCAGAAGATACCAAATGAGACTAATGAAGAAATATTGTTCAATAAACAGGACAAGGGATTGTTGTCAGCCTGAATGAACCATAGGATAACTGAAGCCACTGGCTATGGTACAGGCCATTCCTGGAATGCTTTCTGACTGCCTGAATAATGCCATGATTTTCACAGCAAAGGTCCAATTTATTAAGTGTTATCCATTCAAGTCCCATCCTGCCAAGGTCATTGATGGAGAGTGAGGTGGAGTAGTTCTCCCTGAAGATTGACTAGAGACTCAGAAGGTTGTTGAAAAGAGGAAGAGATTTTCGCAGACAGCAAGCTAGCTGGATCAGGCACGATATACAGGGCCTCGCTGGTCAGTGAGGTACCACCAATATCAGAATTCCTGAATTTTAAGAATATCCGCTAAACCTTTGGTACGACAGGAAATGTATAGGCAGCAGATTGAATAGCCAGCTCTCAACCTTGTGATTTGGTTCCCATTCAAGGGTGTGGTGCATGGCCCTGATGAGAAGTCTGCTTCTGAATTATGTGCACCTTACCAAAGGGTAGGTCAGTTTTAACTTTGAATAGGCACTCAATAAGGTACTGAACAAAAAGGATATGAAAATATATTCCTTATCAACAGTTGTGCATAAGGATATCTATAATGAATTACAGATAAGAAGTTTTGAGAGCTAAACCAACATTTAGAAAATGGGAACAGTGTCCTGAAAAAAGGCTCAAGACTTACAATGTCCAAACTCGATCTTTGATGAGGCTTACAGGTCAGTTTCTGAATTTAATCAAACAACAGCAACATCTACATGTTAATCCCTTCTCAAGCAATATGTTACTTGGGCCAGCCCGGTAGAGGCCTGTTAGCCAGTTGATGACAGTATGACATGCAGATGGAGAGCCATCAAGCAATGAACGAACATTGCCCATGCTAAACGTACCAAAAGCCACAAACAGCTACAAAGACTTGCAAAATCTTTTAGTGCGGGAAACATAGAACTTTAGTGCTTGTACCACAATCAAGGAGTGCATAGAGCGTTACGCAGGAGAGGACGAAGCCAAAAATGACAGGTGGTGCCAAAGGTTCATTTAGGTTGAACAAAGACAGAACCTTTGGCATTAAAGTCAGCTTAGTGCGAAGGGCCGCCTTCTCTCTGCGGAAAGTGAAATAGGGCGGTCTGCATGAGAGAGCCTGGATTTCCCCCACAAATCTTGTGCAGGTGATGGCACCCAACAGAGCAGTCTTCCAGGACGAAAGCTTCAGCGAGGCTTTGTGTAAAGGCTTGAAAGGAGGGCCTATGAGTTTGGAGAGGACCACGTTCAACTCCCATGCAAAAAACCATGGATAAAGCCCAGATGTGTGCCAGAATTCTGAGGCAAAGGTACTCTTCCATATTCTAAGAAAGCAGGAGCCAAATTGAGGGAGGCTGGGTCATGCTGTAGCACTGCTCCGTGGTCTCTTGACAGAAGATTGACAAGCAGAGGAAGCTGGATGGGAGGTGCTGATAAAAGGATGAGAAGATCCGAGAACAAGTATTGCCTCGGACAAGGTGGAGTCACTAAGATCAGTTTCCACTGATGCCACCTGAACACGTCGATCGCTTGAGGGACAAGAGGAATTGAAGGGAACACATGCAGTAAGATTCCTTCCCACAAGATCGAGAACGGGTTCCTTAGGCTCCCTGCATGGTGGAACATGATGGCAAAAGCCACGCATTTCTGGTTCTCCCTGGTTGCGAAGAGATTGACATCTGGAGTTCTGCATCTGCTAAAGATGCAACAGACTTGATCATCCATGAGTTCACACTTGAGGCAGGATCACAATTCCCTGCCCAGGATTTCTGCCACTGTGTTGTGTATCCCTGGCAGATGAAACAGGATGAGGAAGAGGTTGCTGGACAGAGCCGAAGTCCATAGGGCCTGACCTTTCACTGACAGAACAGAGGACCGGGTGCCGCCTTGATTGCAGATGTAAAACATTGTGGTCGTGTTTTTGGTAAACACAAGGACCAACCAGCTGTGCTAGAAAGGACTTTAGGGCACAGAACACAGCACACACATTCTAGGATGTTGATGTACAACCTTTTCTCCCCTTTGCAGCCAGAGACCCTTGGCATGGAGATGGCCTGTTTCAGCTACCCAGCTCTCCAGAAACATGTCCATTTTGACTGTGAATTGATAGGTCCAGCAGAAGAAAGGGTGCTCCCTGGGTGAGACTGGAGTGAAGCATCTACGAGCAAAGAGTGTCGCGAAAGGGGCACGTTGAAAGAATCCTGTCTTCCCATGTGCTGGAGACTTGTTTCCAACGAGCAACTCCTGGAGAGGCCTCATTCAAAGCCTGTAGTGCTGGATCAAAGGGATGCAGGATGACATAATGCCAAGAAGGGACTTCAACATGCAGACTTATGCAGATGTCTTTTGCGACAGCAGCAGAGTTTTCGGTATGATGTTTTTCACTCTGAAGGGATAGCTTTTTAGTACAGCGTGTCCAGCCAAGCTCCTAAGAACAGAGTGTGTTTCGAGGGGGTCAAGCAGGACTTTGCAAAGTTGAAGGAGAACCCAAGAGATATTAAGCAGTGGATAATGGTCTCTGTGTGCTGATGAGCCAGTGGAAGAGACTCTGCCCGAACCAGCCACTCGTCGAGGTACGGGTAGGCGTGCACACCCAAACGACATAGATGAGCTGTCACTGGAGCTAGGCATTTTGTAAATACCCTCAAAGCTGAGGGGTGGCCAAATGGAAAGGCCTTGAACTGAAAATGTTTTATTGCAACAGTGAATCGTAGGTACCTTCAGTGTGGGAGGTGGATTGGGACATGGCAGTGTGCGTCTTCTAGGTCTAAAGAGGACAGGAAATCGCCTTCATGTAGCTGTGTTACAATATGCTGGAGGGTGACCATCTTGAAGGTTCGAGCCTGCAGGAACTTGTTGAGGACCCGTACGTTGCGTATGGGTCTCCAACCCCTTTACTTTTTCTTTACAAGAAAGTATCTCAAGTACACTCCCTGGCCTTGTTGTTGAAGGGGGTTGCACTTGATCGTCCCTTTGGAGAGGAGGGACTGAACTTTGTGAAGGAGTAAAGGCAAGTGCTTCTCAACTTTGATAAGGGAGGAACGGAGGGTGGGCACCCGATGAATTCTAGCGTGTGTCCCTTCTGGATTAATGACAACACCCATTCCCGTGTGGCCATAGTGGATGAATATTGCGACTTGGGGATATGTATAAATGATAATCTGAAAGATGCTCTCGATATCAAGCATCTGCAGTGTAAAGTGCAGGGGCTGCTGTTCCAAGTATGATGCTGCATTTATATATCTACATGGTCGCTACTCCATTTGCCCTGTGTTTATTTTCTACACGCAAAAAGAAGTCCCAGTGCTAGTTTATGGAGAAGAGACAACATTGGATTTACTCACTCCAGCATGGAACATTATTGAGGGGGCATTTTAGAAAAGAGGCCTTTTGCTCCCTCACAATGTCCCTGTTCAAGTGGTGCATTTTGAGTTGGAGATGCTTTCTTTGTTTGCTATGGTTAAATAAAAGGCTTTAGCCTTTTTGTGGAAATGTATATTGGCGCAGTCAAATTCCTTATTTCTGTTCTTGAAAGAATCCTTAATTGCGAGATCTGATTGTGCTTGGACATCCTGGGAAAGGGACTGCCTCCAAATTATGCAAACGGCAGAAATTAGTTTGGAGATGTTGATTAACAATCCTGGCAAGACCCAAACAATACTGTGGTCAAGCCATTGGATTGATAGGCAAACTCAACATGAGAAATATAAACATTTTGCCAATTTTAAACATGAGAAGAGACCTCTTAATTCCCTGCCAAGGTAGTTAGGAAAATGTTCTTGTCCACTGTATAGATATATTTAACTTTACCTAAAGCGGTACAAGGAGCTCGACAGAATTGGAATAAAGAGGCTGGTTGATGTTGCTTCTATATGGTAGTCTCAGAAATTGAGACTTTAAAGCACCTTTTGTTACAATGCCCTTGTTTGTCTGATGCTAAGGCCCTTATTTGGCTACAATTTTCAATCAGTTCAGGTAAATGAGTGATAAGACATGGTGGGCTGGATTTTTTTTTGTGGGAAACATGTAAACTTGACCTTGACTATAGTACGCTTTCTAAAGCATTTGGGACTTGTAAATTAAAAGTAATCTAACGTGAAGTGTGAGGTTGGAATATTGATTCAGATCGATTTTTATAATATTTGTTCTTTTCTTTTTGTCATACAATGCTTCTTTTCTAAAGAAACACAAACTGATTATTTGCTTCTTAAATGGGTGAATTGCTTTTATATATCTAGAAACTAGCAGGTTTACCCGTGCTTTGCACTGTAATTCCTACTGTGACCTAATTTGAAGTTTAATCAACTAAACCAATGCTTCTTTGTAGACAATATTGCTAGTCTTTCCAGTAGGAGCTAGTGTGAACAAGCGGTCGTTGTTTACAACTTTGGAGCAAGCCACATAAACTTGCCCATGACAAAAACATGAATCCCGTAAATCAATTCCAGCTACTTTGAGTTGGAGCTTTGAGAATGCGCAGCAACATTATTGGTGTCCCGATCTACAGCCAAGGCAGCAGTGACCTCAACATAAGCATGTAGGCTTTGTACTGTTGAGATGGCACACATTCATCAACTTCCATGGAAAATGAAGTTTCTGTAATTATCATGAAAGATTTGCCACAATGTGACGGACAACGCGTCATTGCGGATACTATTTAAGAGACATGCACAGTTTCCTGTCGCCCACATTACTACAAAAGCACTGTTTTGCGTCAGCGCATGACTTCAAAAGTGAGTGCCGCTAATGTCAGCTAGAATGTTGATAGTGTGGAAAGTTTAGGAACAATGAACTGTTGACGTTTTCATGAACTGCTGAACTTTTGGAACAATGAACGTAGAACTACAGCAGAACTAAGGCACAAAGAGCCATGTGGCAGGGGAAAGCATTTCAGACCGGTTAAAGAAAAACAGAAAAAGGTATATTTTATACCCGTTAGATTGTCTACATCATGGAACCTACCCACATGCCAAATTTCAGGTTTGTAGCATGTTGGGAAGTATGCTGAACATTTCGAACAGACACACACACACAAATCCACAAATGTCCCTTTTATACACAGAGAGATTTGTTTGGCGTACTCATGAAATGTAAAAGAGTAAGAATGTTTGTATTTGTATTTATTGTTTGCTTGTTAGGCGCTTACACAATAAGACAATACTGTTTCAAAGCGCCCAGTACATGTTGGAATGTACTGTGGAATTTTTACAATTTTGATATTGAAAAATGTAAGTTACTGTAAAGGTTGAACATTGTTTAACCATACACAATAAAAAAAATAAAAAACACCCATTTGTCTGTTTTGATGGAAAGCCACTGCTCGACAAACTTTGAGAGCTGGCTTCTGTAAGGAATTCATGGTATCAAGAATAGACTGACACAAGTGATCACAGTTCAAGTGTATTTATTAAACTGTAGGTGCAGGTTGTTAAAACGCCTATTCTAAACCTACATCTAAGATGGGAGCAAGCTACGACCAACAAATGAAAAATAAGGCAGTCCTAGTGGCGGCGTGTCAAATAAAAAGGCCTATACTAAGAAAAGCCTATTGCCAATCCTTACAATTAATACAAAAGGGTGTGGGATGAGATTCACAAGAAAGAAAGAAGTGCTCACAAATGATAAGTCAGGATCTGGTAGCCAGGGTCTCCCTTCCACACGTTTTGTGCACGGGACAAGGTGGGACTTCTGAGCGCAGCACAGTCTTGAGTTTTCCCAGCATGAGACAACAGTTCTGTTATCAAGTATCAGGATCTTCGGTGGTTAAGTCTCTTTTCTACAAAATGTCTCTTGCGTCCGAGGTCCTGATGAGTTCAAAATTAACAAACAAAGGTTCCTTTCAACTTGTACATTCAGTGATGCCTTTTCACCCCTGGATACCCCCACTTCCGGGCTTAGATCCACAAACAGTTCTCAGAGGTATCAGGCCCTTCGGTGGTTAACTCTCTTGCTTCCGATGGCCTGATGGGTTCAAAAATAACAAACAAAATGTTCCTTTCGGATCGCATTTGAGATGATGATTCTTCACCCCTGGATCCCCTTCTTCCGGGCTCAGACCCCTTTCGAATATATGGCTTTTCAGTATATCTTGAATCAAGGCGGGTACCACAGTAGCAGGTGTCTCCCTCTGTCTGGCTTATCAGTGTAGGCATGCTCTGTGTACAGTTGACATCTGCGGCAACACACTTGGGCTATTATTCGCAGTCTTCCGATTACTTCCACGCAGGTCTCGCGGGTCTGGGTCAGAAAGGGCAAGGTCGCTTCTCTCCTTGTCAGCCTTTCGTTTCTCGCCGCCTTTCTCCTCCTCTTGAACTGCCGTGCCTGGATAGCTGTCTCTTTGTGCAGTCTGCCTTGCTTGTATTGTGCTCTAGTGCTTCACCTTTTATCCCTGTGGGGAATGGAAAGGGCCGTCAGGTGTGTGTGATCCTGGTCAATTGCCTGACTTTGGCTGACCCTTGTGTTGGGACATGTCAGGTAAATGGCTTTGGTGTTTGTCTGTCGTTTTGCGTGGTGTGAAAAAGTGTTTCGGTTGGAAAGTATCCTACGTGGTAGGTTGGAAAAAAGGTGTTACAAGAAGGGGGTTACCGCGTCTCACCCATCAGTGTCCCACTTCCACTCCCCGAGGACACCCCATCCAGGTAATCCTCCCTCACTAGTCCACCCCCAGGAACTGGATCCAATATTGAAGGCTGTGTCCAGGCCACCTGGATAAAAGACCCCGGGGACTAGTCAGGGAGACACCTTCAGGTTTCCGGAGTCTAATTGCATACTAGGAATCCGTCAATGAAGGTTCCACCTGGGACAGCATCAACCCTACCTATTTATTTGTATTTTTATAAAGCGCCACTTGCCCATGGGCCTCAGGGCGCACAGACAACAAAGACTAGACAGACGACAAAAGAAAGGGGATTATCAGGAGAAAGGCGAGGGAACACATGACAAGGTTTCAGCCTGGTTTGAGGTTTAACAGGTGGGACTTGGTCATTTTCTTAAATTCTTTGAGAGTGTTCGCTGTTCTCAGATCAAGGAGAAGCTCATTCCAAGCAGAAGGAGCATGGACAACAAAAGTGGTCCCATCAACTCTTATTTGCTTGAACCTGGGTTGCACCAGCTTGGGTTGGTCTTGACACCGCAGTTTGCGAGTAGAATGGCAAATTGTGAGGTGATCTACAAGATATTTAGGTCCCTGTTGTTTCAACACTTGTAGGTCAAGGAAAGGAGTTTGTGCGTGATTCAGTGTTTTATACGGAGCCAGTGAAGCTCCGAAATAGCACATGCACCGCCCAGACACAACATTTTGGGGCACTTGAAGTGCTTTGATATTGGCTTGTGACGTACCTAGCAGCAGGCTATTGAAATAGTCTAGGTGTGGGTTCACCAGGGCTGTGGCAAGCAGAGATCTATTGCTAAAAGAGATGTAGGGGTGAATGTGGTTAATACGTTTTGTGATATATCCACAGGTGGCCCGAATGTGTGTGATATGCAGTATCATTATGAGCTTGGTGTCTTAACACTCTTGGCCACTGTAATTCTGCTGCCCGAGATGGTGAAACTCATAATCAGTATGGTGTTTTATGAGTCTTGGCCCTGAGATAATCAGCAGCTCTGTTTTGCTCGAATTGAGGGCAAGATAATTGGTTACCATCCAAGCCTGGATTGACTAGTAGATGGAGTTAACGGCCGAAGAGTCCTGAGTATAGATGCCCGACAACTCAAGGGGTGTAGTCCGCGTAGTTGGTGTACTATACACCCAAATCATCCAGGAGAGAAAGGAGGAGCATAACAAATGTTAACTGCGTGGCAGAAATACATGGCCCCTGAGGGACCCCACAGGTAATGGCAGCTGGTACAGAGTTGGCAGCCTCCATGGCCACTCTTGCATTCTCAGGTCCCAGGAAGGATGATATCCATTGTGTAGCCATGCTGGTACAAGCAGCCTTGCTCCTTAACCTGGTTACCAACAGAGAGTGGCCAAGCAGGGCAAAGGATGCTGAAAGGTCCAGCAGCATGAGGAGGGCTGGCGTACCTTTGTCCACAATGCTGGCAAGATTGAATTTAAGGTCCAACATGGCGGTCTCAGGGCCATGTCTGGCTCTAAAACCTAACTATAGCAAAACAAAAGAGGTGATGGCTGGAAGGTTTAGAATGAATCTTAACCTCTGGCATTGCTCTGGGCAACCCTCCAGACCATCGTTCTTCGCCTGCCAAGCCATTACAGAAGGGGAAAGACCATATGCAAATCAGACTTGGCCCCATCCCCAAAGGGGTAGTCCAGCCCAAACTGCTAGGTCACATCCCTTCTGCACGAGACCACAAACATCCCCAGACATGTTTCAGCCTTGTTGGGCGTCATCAGTGAGGAGTAGCTTGGGTCTCTAGGCTCAGCAGGCACGGGACCCACGTCTGGGCATACCCGTCCCACTCAGGGTGACAATAGCAAAACAAAAGAGGTGATGGCTGGAAGGTTTAGAATGAATCTTAGCCTTGCATTGCTCTGGGCAACCCTCCAGACCATCGTTCTTCGCCTGCCAAGCCATTATAGAAGGGGAAAGACCATATGCAAATCAGGCTTGGCCCCATCCCCAAAGGGGTAGTCCAGCCCGAACTGCTAGGTCACATCTGAAACCTGACTGCCATGGGATAAGGATGTTATTGCTTTCAATAAACTCCTGTAGTTGGTTGTATGCCACACGGTCCATGATTGTCAAGAGGAAGGGAACATTTGTGGTTGGGCGGTAGTGTTTAGCTATTGAAGGGTTGAGGTTGCTCTTCTTCATTAGGGGTGTAATCCAGGCTTCCCTAAGTAGGAGAGGGACATGACCTTCAGTGAAGGAAAGATGAATCAGTTTAGTTACCCAAGGGACCAGAACATCCATGCAGTCCGTAAAGACGTTGGAGGGGCAGCTATCGCTGAGCCAGGACACAGGTTTAATTTCAGCTCTGATCTTACGAATTTCGGCTTCAGTGCAATGTTTAAATTAAAATTTTACAGAAGCTTTTTTATCTTGGCTGGCTCGAGAGTCCGGGGAAGGATTTTGGAGAAGAATTCGTCATGGACCATCTGGCACCATGCAGAGTCTTTATTGGGGGCTGATTTACTGACAGAATTGTCTTCAAATTCCTTCAAGACCGAAAAAAGCTCCCTAGAGCTGAATTTTGCAAGAGCAATCTTATTGTTGAAACTGGTTGATTTAGCCTCAACAATTGTTAGTTTGAATTTCTTTACTGATTGCTTATGTAGCAGAAGGGTTTGAGGGGAGGGATGTTTACGTCAGTCCTTTCTGCAGCCCTTTTCAAATGTCTGAGTAGCAGGATTGTTTCATTGAACCAGGAATTTCTATTGGATTCAGGTTTCACCAACTTAGATTGTTCTGGGGCAAGGGCCTCAATGGCGCAGTTCATGGCCACAGTAAGATGTGATGCAGGATAGTTGGAATTACTAAAGGATTCAGGAGGGGATAACCTGGCCATAAATGGAGCAGAGAATTTCTGTGGCATAATGTTTTTAATATTTCTGGTCTTTTTGAATTGTCTCGGTATAGCATCCAGTCTCAATGGGTGTGCTGGAAGGACTGAGGTGTTTACTATAATGTGATCAGACCAGGGACATTGCGAAACACCAGTATTTATGATTATGATGAGTACATGATGTGTCAGCACCCAGTCGATTGTGTGTTGTCCTATTGTGGGTTGGGTCTGTAACCCCTTGTGAGAATCCAATGGTGCCCAGAGAGGGGAGAAGGGACAATGCTTGCTTATCCAGCAGATCATCAGCCCAGAGATTAAGGTCTCCTAGAACAATAACTGGGGTGTGAGTTTTAATGATGTGGTTAATCAGACTGAGGAATGGTTCTTCAAATGAGGGCATATCTCTTGGTAGGAGAGGGGGGGGGGATCTGTAGATCACGGGGATGGAGGTGTGTTTTCGTTAATATTCATTATGTCCAGAAGGCTTTCACAGCCTTCAGGAAACTCATGGGGAATAACAAAGGTTAAGCTCTTTATTGGTCAGAAAGGTTACTCCTCTTTGTATTTGGGCGATCCGCTGGATGGATATGAAATTCGGGCGGGATAGCCAGGGTAGCATAGGAGGGAGTAGCTTTGTTCAGCCAGGACTCTGTTATGGCAAGGAGGTCCGGAGCGGTCTCAATAGGGAGATCTTTAATTCCCCCCCATGCCGTAAAAGACACGTATTAAGTAAGTAGAAGCTCAGAGATGCACCCTGGTGGATTGTGCTGCTTGGAGTGTTAAGCCCTACCAGGAGAGGAACTGAGGAAGGACTCTGTTTTCTGAGATAATGTTTGGAGATCCAAAGGCCTCCTGTATTTTGATGCCTGGGTCGAGTCAAACCCGTGATGGACGTCTGTGATGTTGCCTATCAAGTGGCGATTGCCTGGGCCCATGGGGTCAGCTGCTGATGGCACAACATAGGCAACTCCCAGAGGAAGGGGAACTACGGGGGTGAATGTAAGGTCTGGTCTACTAGTGTACTTGATGGCCAAAGAGGCAGAGCAGAGTTTGTTATTTGCTTGGCATCACAGCTCATTGACGTGTGGATAGCCATTGTGGTAAAAGGTGTCTCGAGCATGCTGAATTTAGCTAGAATATCAGCTTGTTTTTTCTGATAAGAGGCAAGATTTTACAAAGGGGCGGGGCCCCAGAAGTTGAGCAGAGCTCATCAGTGGTGATATGGATTTCATGCAGAGTGGAGAACCACAGGTAGGGGTGGCAAGAAACAAGTACAATACCTGCTGTGTATGAGGACTTGACACTGGCCGGAGCTGCGCACACCGGACGCGATTGCAGCTCAGGCAAACTACAGAACTCTAACCAGCTCCAGCTATGCACACGCACTAAAAACTTGTGCGCTGACCAGCAAAGGAGTACAAAAGTAAATGTCAGTAAATACGAGCTGCAAACTGAATTCAAATTTAGATGTCAGAACAATTCTAGATGTTACAGTACAACTTTACAATTGGAGGTCGGATCTCGAAGAGATGGAATTAATGTGAATGTCAGCAGTTCAAATCTGGCAATTGTAAGGTAATCTTGCAAATGTATAGTCAAGCAGCAATACAGACCATTAAAACAAAGCCATTCACTCCTGCTCAAATAGACAGCGCTTCCGTCTCTCACACAGAACATTATAAGTTGATAACACACTTGATGTAAAAATACAGCTAGACAAAATCAAAGACTCGGGGAAATCTGCCCGCTTGTTACTACTGGACCTCTCGGCAGCATTCGACCTAGCAGACAACAAAATACTTTGTCATCACCTTACCTCCACGGCCAACTTCTCACCAGAGGCATCCAGCTAGGTCTCCTCATTTCTGAAAAGCAGAACAATCAGAGTATTTGCTGACATGCTAGTGCTCCCCCCCTGACTGATCACCTGCAGCGTCCCCAAAAGTTCCTGTGTCTCCCCCACACTCAACAACATTTTCACCAAACCACTGTTTGACCTCCTTGACTCTGTGGGGATCTCCTACACCAACTACGCTGATGAAACCCAGATTCTACTCCCCCCTCTTAGGCAACTACAACCAAGAATCAGAGAAGCTTAACTCTATCAAACCATTCAAATTTAGATGGCCACTAACTTCCTCTGTCTCAACGAGGACCAAAACAGTGTTACTCATAGTTGGCATGCCCACAGTGATCAATAACCTCAGCAAGCTCTACTCCTCCTTTACCATCAATGGCATGAACATCCCTGTCTCCCAGTTAGTAAAAAACTTGGGAGTCTACCTTGACACCTCCCTCTCCCTCAAGCGCCAAGTCAATGCTATCTCCTCCTCAGCAGCCTATACTATCAAACTCATTAATGCCTGCAGGCCATTCCTGTCAGACAATAGCCTTACCATTTCCATATCGTCATAGGCGCAAGACTTGACTACTGCAATTTACTATTCGCTGGCACCACCAAGAGTAATATGTACAAGTTGCAAGTGATCCAAAATAATGCTCACTGCTCGGCAGTAAACACCCTTAAACAGGATCTGATCATATCACCAATGTCAGAAGAGAGGCCCCATTGGCTCCCGATACAAGAAAGAATTATTTTCAAAACATTGTCAATCACTGATAGGAGCCTTTCCAAGAGACCCCCGCCCCCATGCAATCAATTCAGAATTTCTCCAGAGCCCCGTCCACAAGACTGACCAAAACTGCCTATGCCAAGGGTTTAGCATGAAATACAAATGTATTAATAAATGAATCACCTCTCTGCACAGTGGGGGTGACTCTACATCGCCTCTCTTGTTGATGTAGTTTATGGCCACTGTGTTGTCTGTCATGATCAGGATAGTTTTCCCCTGTATGGATGGCAAAAGGCCATCAGCATTAGTCTGATTGCCCTCAGCTCCAATAGGTTTATGTGAAGCTTTGTCTCTGGCCAGAGACCACAGCCCACTCATTGTCAACTCGTTCGGGTGAGCACCACAGCCTTTCAGAAGTGAATCCCTCACGGTTGCCAAAACAGTTCTCCCGCCATCACGTTCTCCCTGCAAATCCACCACAGGAGGTCCTGAGCGAATTCGCTCGAGACGTGAATCAAGTTTGTCATACTGTGTGAAAATAGTGCCCATTGAGATCTGAGGGCCCATTGGAGCGATCTCATTCTCGACCGGCCCGCTAGCACCAGGAAGATGCAGGATGCAATGAGGCAGGGCAACTGTAGGGGGTCTAGAGCTGGCAGGTATTGGGCGTTCTGGAATTTGGTGACCATCTGCTGGATGTGTAGAACACTGTCCTAGTGTGGAAAAGCCTTGCCTGAGGGTGAATCCATAACCTCTTTCATGAATTGAAGCATTTGAGAAGGTGTCAGTTGAGGCTTTTTTTCATTGAGGGAGAAATCCAGTCTGTGAAGGAGGTGACAGGTGCGATCGAGATGATCCAGTGCTTGATCACGAGACCTCGCCCTGATCAATCAATCATCCAGGTAGGGTTGCACTGAAGTGGTCAGACGCGGAAGGGGTCTGTGTTGTTTTACCGCCTCTACATCTTGAAGGTTTAGAGAACTTTTCTTTGACCCTGGCAGGCAGTGTCTTGTTTTCCCTTTTGGCCATAATTGTAACACAGAAATGGCTTGCTATTCCACTGTGAGTAGGTTTGAGCAGGCTGCCTTAAAACAGCCCCTAGGAAATTTGCTCTTTGCCGGCCTGCAATTTCTCTAGGCTATCGCCTGCCTTAAGTCCGAATAAACGTAAGCCATCAAAAGGCATAGAGTAATTTTGCTTGCACATTCTGCGCAAAACACGATTTATGTAAACAGGCAAATCTCCTCATAAAAGAATTCACGGCCATAGCCCTTCCGACACTGTCAGCTGTGTCAGGTCCTGATTGTAGGGCTCGTCACATAGCCTCTTCTCCAACCGCCACAATATTAAGAATAACTCCCTCATTTCCCCCTCAGGGAGGTCCTCTACCGCCTCAGAAAAAAAAGACCATAAGCTATGTGGGTACTTGGCAAGTGCACAAAAGTAGTTTACTACTTTGAGTGCCATGCTGCCCCGAGGCAAAAACATTTTTGGCCAGAGCAACATACTTTTTATCTTCCCTATCTGGGGGAAACAGGGGAAGGAGCTTGCCTTAGCGCCAATAGTAGCTGCTTGTACCACCAGGATGTCATGTCAGATGTCTGATGAGGAACTCCAGATCGGAGGAAGCAGGCTTATATTTCCTTGTAAAATCCCTAGCAGGAAGTTTTCTACAGCTCTAATAGAGGATTTTTTATGGCATTCTGAAAAGGGAGGACAGGTTCAACATTTGTGCCCTTGTCCAAAAATATCTTTACAGTCACATTCCACAATTTCCCTTGCAGGGGGACCCCAACCTAAGGCATCGGCCACCTTGCCCATCATTCGCCTATATGACACACTAGGGTTGGCTTGAGGATCAGTTTAAGGAAACTCAACTTCAGGGGAGGAATCCAGACCACCTACCTCTTGTAAAATGGATGCCAGGTGCACCAGCCTATTTTCTGCAGCCTGAAACTCCTCGCACTGTTGTGAGAGACTCATGGGCTCGACCCCGAAAGGAACCAGGCCCTGGAAGGAAGACAATGTCCCTTCTTGACTTTGGCGCAAACCTTGAAGTCTAGCGGTCTTCGATCATCAACCCAGAGGGGTCCTTCAAGGCCGATGGGTCGTCAAAGAATGTGGCAGCCGACAAGGATGTCAGTGGCGCAAATAGATCTCGAATTCTTATCAAGATTTTCACTGCTCCCGGGCTCTGGGCCGAACAAGGAGGTTGGTGATCTGAGAGCCTGCCAACTTTCTCGGACACAGTGGGCTCGGAGGTCTTTTTCCTAGAGGAATTGGAAAGACCTGCTTTCTCGAAGACCTGCATCATTTTGATACAAAACTCTTCCCACTTTTCTACAGAAGCAGATTTCGAGGGAAAGCGTACCTACCCATCAGCTAACAAGTTTATGGACGAGTGCCTCTTCCTTCTCTTCTAGATGAGGAAGAAGACAAATGACACGAGTGGCTCCTTGAATTGGACCTTTTATGGTGCTTCTTTGACTGTTTATTCTCCCTCTCTGGCGATTTCTCAACCGCAAAGCTTTATCTGTCATCAGGTTTTTATTTCGATGGCTTCAAACTAGGCTAGCCTCAAACGATGGCTTCAAACTAGGGCATTGTGGTGGTCCAGAAAACCCAACGGAACAGACTCACCACAGATGGACAACAGGCCCCTCAAAAAAGAAAGGTCTTCTGGGAATTCTGAAATTGAAGATGATTCTCGGTAGCCCGAAGTGGTGGAGGAAGGGAATTCCACAGCTTAGCAGAGGCTACTGAGAAAGCACGACCGCCCACTCGATACAATCTAAAGCGAAGCACCTGGATCAAACGAGCCTCCTGAGTTAGCGCTTAGGAAGATGGGGGCAGAATTTAGATTGTAAATATTCTGTTCCTGTCCTATAAAAAGCTAAGGACATGGATTTAAACTGAACCCGCTTACTTATGGGAAGTCAGTATACTTGGCGAAGGACAGGGGAAATGTGACAAAAGGTTTTGTCACAACTCTAGCAGCCAAATTCCAAAGGATTTGCAGACGATGAGTTAAGTCAACAGGTTGAGCTAAAAATGGGGAGTAACAGTAGTCAACTGTACTCAACCTACAATGCCACAACAGAAGCATGTAGTTATGGAGGGAGAAAAAAACAAAACTTTCCGCAGCATTTTTTGTTTAAAATGCCCACCTAGACAAATAGAAGAGACCTGGGCTTCATTAGAAAGGGAAGAGGTGATTTTCACCCCATGATACTTCACCACTGAAACCAGGAGGGAAAAGGACCAAGAGCAAAGGGTCAGAAAGCTGGGGTCCAAAACAAGGAAGCAGAAGGGGGGCCAACAACCAGTGCCTCCGTCTTGTCCCTATTCAATTTATGCCAGTTGTCGCTCATCCAACAACCCACCTCCTCCAGGCAACTCCTTAATTGAGATGCAGGTTCAGGTTTAGAGAGATCAAATCATCGGCATAGGAGTAGCACTAGAGGCCAATAGAGTGGATGAGCTCAACTAGAGGTTGAATATAAACATTGAATAAAATGGGAGACCAGACAGAGCCCTCTGGGACTCCACATGACCGAGAAACAGATTTTGACCAGAAAGAAGCTAAAGAGAGAGGTTGAATCTGATCCATCAGGATCGACTTGAACCAGGATAAAACCTGGCCAAATAGAACCACCCTGACAAGGCGGTCAAGCAGGATGGAGTGGTCAACGGTATCAAATTCTGCCGACGGATCTAATAAAATCAGAGCATCCACTCCACCCCGATCGATGCCAAGCTTCACAGTGCCCCTGCTGGGAGAAAACATTTCTGAAAGTTCTGCAGAGCAGAAAATTATGTCTCAGATGAGGAATCCGTGGGAGGACACAATCCATTAGAAGAAGCCATTTTCATCAGTCTCTAAGAGTAAGGTCCTCCAGCTGCCCATCCCATGGTATGACATTATCAAACCCCATCCAGGGTATCAGTGTAGGTAGACATCACTTTGGGAGAAGTCATCCTCTGTATCAGTATCCGTGAGGTTGGTAAGAGGAGGAAAAGCAGGTGTGCAGGCGCATGATGGACACCCCGTGGTGGAAGAGGTGCAAGCAACAAGCCAGCAGGAAGCTTTTGGTGTGCGAACCCCATTGGGCAAGAAGCCTATGCTGCAACTCTGATAAAGTTTGACGCGTGGATAGAATATCCGTAGAAAAGTCACGTGGCTCCAGTTGAGTGGTGGCCAGCCCTGGAGATGGGGCAACAAGATCAGAAAGTGCCCTTGGGGGGAGCATACTTGTGGAGGCTCCAGCTGGAGCAGGTGGTATAAACTTTAAGTGGGTGTTGTCACCAGAAAAACACCTTCCTGCTCAAAATCAACCTCACTGGCAGATTGTAATAGGTCCTCAGGTGGAAGTATAGTAGGTCCAGGAACTACAGGAGGGACACATTGGGCCAGCGTAAACAGTGGATGGGTACGCGTAGACCTTGGTAGGGTTGAAAGCGCAGATTCAGAATATCCAGCCGGAGAGATGCCTCCTGGAGTTGTTGACAATGAGGCATGCACATCTGTCGTGGACCAGATGGTCGTAGTGGTGACAACGTGGAATTCATTGCACCACAGATGCAGTCTTCTGCAAAGTCATCGTTGGAATTTCTGGCGATGGAACAGAGGACTTGCTCTGTTTGGGAGTCGCAGAAGACTGTAGGCCAGTAGAAGACATTGACTTTCGTTTTGCATCCAAAGAAGACGAAGCAGTCTTTGAGGGAAAAGTTGTTGCCGATGGGATCACAGAGGCTCCAGCACCATCGTCTAGCCAAGTCACTAACATCAGGTGATGGCCTTGAAGGGTCCTGTTAGAGAACGACTACCAGACTGAACAGTCGCCGATCTCATGGTCAGGATAAAGACAGTGGAAGCACTCGCCATGGAGATCCTCTGCATAAACATTCTTTACATGACAGATAGCACAGACGTTGAAAAGGGTTTTCTTCCTGGTGTCAGAAGTAGCTTCAAGGACAGGTCGAAGGCCTCAATGAGCTGACACTGAAATGGTATCTCAGGAGGCAGTGAGAAGCTGGAACAAAACAACCAACATGCGGGGGAAATTCTTGGCATCGTGAAGAGTAGTAAAAAAAACTAAGAAATAGAAGATCAATTGCCAAAGAAAATGAGAGATTTTTTTTTTAAGACTCCCCCACACTGAACATCCGGTAAAAAAAATCTGATGATGGCCCCCTGGAATGGAACTAAGGGAGACCTGTCAATTGGCTCGTGTGGCATTATGACCAAAAATGACTAATAGAGCACTAAAGTGACAGCAGTTTTAAAATTTGAACAAACTGCTTATCGAGGAGTCCCAGCCTCATGAAGGGGAACATGTAACAGCATGTGAATCTATGAAAGATCCAATGCTGGAGAATAGAAAGCTTGTCATGATGCCTACCCCGGGGACTAAGACCAAGTCCAGCAACCCCAGAAGCAGGCATCAAGTTATTCCAAGCAAGCCCAACAACCCCTGCTAGGGGCTATTTGAGTGCAGTCCTGGCGTCTATGATGCCAGGCTCATAGATTAAAAATTACCTGATGCAGACCATGCTGCAAACTTACCTGTTGCAGACCATGCTGCAAGAGCTCCAAGCCAAAAGAGGCTTGGAAGGGACTACTTTACCTAGGGACTATTTTTTACTCGGGTGGGGCTGGGGAGGAATACTTACCTGGGACTACTTTGGAGGCTATTTAAGCCACGCCCGAAGAGCAGCACACGCTTTGCGTTATTCTGCATCCAGCAGCGTAACGCACACCGTGCCTGCAATTCTGCATCCAGTCTTCTGACACGCCCGCCTCGAGTGTGGAGCTCCTAGAAAAAGGGAGAAAGAAGGAGAAAAGGTTAGAACAAGAGCAATACCTTTGATCCTTACCTGAATTCCTGATCCATCGCGCCTTCGAGCTGGAAGAAAGAAGTTATTTTATGCGCGTCGTCTCGCCTGCTGCAGCGCCGCGCTGAACTCACCGGCCTTCGCAGCATCTTCACATTCCACCGCATCCTTCTGCATGTTCCCGCCGCACTCCGGCACCTAAGGGGAAGACAAGAACAGCAAGGTGAGCCAAGGGAATACACAGAGGTAATATTAGTTACCCCCCATAGACTTACCTGATTTTACCACCGGGGGTACTATTCCTCTTCACGGGTCGGCGCAGCTTCCACTGCATCCTCGTCGAACCCCGGCCCCTAAGTGGAAACAAAAGGACAGCAAGGTGAAACAAAGGGACAAACAAGGAGAAACCTCCTCACCCCAATAGACTTACCTGATTTTACTGCCGGAGGCATTATTCCCAGAGACTTCATACTTTCTCTCAGCGCCTGAATAAAGGAGAAAGCAACAGGTTACATATTGACATTATTTATCGAACTGTGTTGGATAATACAAATCCTTACCTGAATATTACCGGTTGCCACAAGGAACTCTTCGCTAGGGTCAAGCTTCAACCTGCAAGGAATCGGACAAGAGTGAAAGTCAGACATTTGAACTCTTACGAACTACATACTTACGGCATCTTGCCAGGAATCTCCGAGTCAATATAGTTCTGGAACTCACCAATTCCTTCGAGCCAGTGAAGCAACTGGTTATCTACGCGCCCCTGCGCTCAATGCAGGATGGAGAGCTCATAATTCCAAACCATCAGAAGAATATTCCTAGGGGCCAAGCAAACGAAGCTAGGTGGGCCAGTCCAGTCCGTCATCTCGGCACTACGCGTCACTTTGGTGTAGCCCGCAGCTGTCCAGTTCAGATCGACGCCCCTGTGGGAGCCAGGTGAGCGTAACAGAGCTATTCCGACTGGCCGAACAGTTACCAATGTACTTCAAAAGCCCAAAGTTGGTATACGAGCCATTTTTCAAGGTTTACCCACAGACTCAGGGGAGTATGTGGTACCTCTAAGAAGAGTTGTAATGCAAATACTCACCACCAATCGGTTTCATGATTGCATAGAGGAGCTCTGATGTCAGAAGCCGCAGAAGTCGCTTTTGTCGGCCAGATAGGCAGAGGCCAGCAAAAAAGCCCTGTACTGCTAAAGGAGCTTTGCCACAACCCAGAGTCGAGTCTCTGGATCTCAAAGAAGAGATCCAGCAGAGGAAAACTGCTTGGTGTATCACAAATTCTGAGTTTGTGGCGATGAGTCTAGAAGCAGCAGTTAGAGATGCCACAGATTCCATTAATGTGTAGGTTATGATATGATAGTTTATTTATATAGCACCTATACACAATGTGTTTCAAAGCGCTTCAAGGCAAGGGAGGGAACAAGGGAAAATACAACGACATTCTTACAGGCCATGAACAGTAAGGATGTGAAATTAACTATCGTACTCGGCCTGATGACCTTTTAGATACTGCAAGTGCTAAGACATAGATAAGGAAGGGAGAGGGAGAGTGGGAAGGAAATGGAAACAGACAGGTGACTACCGTACTGGCCCGGACAACATTTCTGGTAGAGCTGGACGAAAACAAAAGGTGAGGGAGAGGGGTGCAAAAAGGGAGGGGAGGGACAAAACAAGCGACTATCGTACTAGGCCTGACAAGGTTTCAGATAGTGCTGGAGAGGGGACAGTAAGGAGATGGGGAAGTGACAGACGAGGTTGCTATCATACTAGGTACAGGGACAATTCTGATAGAGTAAGTGCATAGAAGAAAGTAAGGGGAGGATGGGAGGAAATAGGAAAAGGGAGAGGGGAGGGGAGGAGAGAACAGAGAGTAAGCAGTCAAAAAGAGTGGACGAGCAAGAGGGGAGAGCGAATAAAATTGCAGAATTCAGTAGTAACACAATGTTGCAAGTCAGGATACAAGATGAAGATGGGAACAGCATGGTTCAGGGCCGCCATGAGTACAAGATGCAAAGGAAGTCCAGCATGAGAGTTGAGAAAGGGTGACGCACCGTGAATCAATGAAAGCCATAGAAGTAAAATCCAGCATTGGCCACAAGACGGTGAAACCAGAATATATCAGGACAGACTCCTGTGTGCAAGAAGGGGGGTGGCACAAGGGAACAACACGGGGGGGACCAGAGATGGTGGGGATGGCCTGTGGGGACAGAGGGTGTAAACACATGTTGGTGCACGTTTACCTGCTGTCTTAGCAGGGGGTCAGGCCCTGGGTCCTCCTGGTCCAAACAGGAATTGCCCTTTTCTTTGACTGCCCTTCTCTTTGGAAGCCCGGTCGAGAGACACCCTTGATCTAAGAGTTAAGAGTTAAGAGCAGGAAGGAAGAAGCAGGGCTAAGAAGGTGGGTGGTGCTTAGGCCAGGTGGCCTAGATCCACTTACACCTGCTCCCCAGCTGCAAAGGAAAAGTAGGGAAAAGAGCGGCAAGCAGGAAGGCACCAGGTGGACGGGGCTTGCTAAGTGGTGAAAAGGAACGGCAACCAGGAAGGCACCAGGTGGGCGGGGCTTAGGCCAGGTGACCTAGATCCACTTACACCTGTTCCGCAGCTGCAAAGGAAAAGAGGCTGGAGGGCTCCGTAAGTAGGGAAAAGAGCGGCAAGCAGGAAGGCACCAGGTGGGCGGTGCTTAGGCCTATACGCATATAAGGACCCTTCAACAGATAGATCAGGACCTACAAGAGGAGGGCATGGACACCAAAGATGAAGATTAGCCGAAGAAAGGTCATTGCAGTCTCACCAACTAAACGCCTGAAGAGTGGGTGGTGTGTGTTTGTCTGCTGGATGGCCACGGTCAAGTTGGGCTTTTCCAAGCTGGAGAGATGCTACGATGCATGGCTTTTGTCTGCTGCCTTGTGTTCATTGCTCTTCCTCATGCTTCAGCAGCAAGGCTCATGGTTTGACCGTTTTATAAGCCTACACTAGGGACATGGGTGACTCCATTTTCTAAACAGAAACTCCAGAACTTTTAAACATTTGGCTTTTAGCCACAAAGCCACAAAGATTTGGCACCCAAACCTTTGCAGTCAACTGTGTGGGTAAACTCAGTAGATGTGGATTCCCAGATTGATAGGTTCGATTCCTATTTTTGGGGATTTTAGGGCCACTTTCTGACCCACCCTAACTTTCCCTCGTGTTTTTTGGATCGTTATTCTTTTCGGTGGACAGAAAGACTTCTCCTGAACTCCTCCTGCCATTATGATACTTTATTCCTTAAGGTATATGGTATTGGGCCACCAGTTCAGAGCCAGGACTGTCCACTGGCTCAATTCTTTCGACTCATAATGACTTCCGATGCCCAGATGCGCCACTACCATGTGGCTCCTTACCTCATTGAATGTAAATATGTATATAGTACAGCCTACAATGTTTATGTCCTACCTTTCCTATTTGGTGTGATACGTCCGGCACTGTAACCGCAGCTGGACCTCACCCTACTGTATGTAACTAAGCTTTGCAACCCTCTTGCTGCCTTTGCGCCTGGCTACCCCTGGGTTTGGTGCACATTATAAATAAATACAAATACAAATACACCACTAAGGCGCCCATAACATTGCATAATGAGTGCAGGTCATCATAACCTTAGACAATGGTGTAAATTTGATGTCTTCACAGGATAAGCAAACATATACCTATATAATATTGTGAATAGGCACATAAATTCACACGTCGGGAAAACAAATGTTTTACATAACACTTTGTACAAAAAGGAAGGGTCCTATTTCATCTAGTGGGAGCAAAAAGTTATTTAATTGGCTGATTCAAACAGCTGAATTAACAGTTGGAGCATTCAGCACTGTATATGAGGATTGTCAACATAGGAGTGTTTTGGCCACTTATAGCAGATGTATAGTGCTTAAGGTAGGGCGGCCTTCATCAGGACGGGAGAGAAATGGATGAAGATTCAATGAATGAAGAATCATGTGTGTATCTGTGAAGTAATTGGAAAGTGTTGAGGTGTATGAGTCACATGGTCAATATCCATGATGGAAAAACTCTAAACCATAGCATAATCTTGGTATTACTTTAGCTGTATAAAATTTGACTGTCTGTAGGATAGAACATTTCTCATTTTTTATCAACAAATTTCAATTGAGACTTAAGTTTAGTAACCTTTTCCTTAAAGTAATTTCTATAAAAACATTTCCTGGGGTGAGCAATAATGGGATAACCCAAAAAGAACATATTCGTTTTTACTTGTAGCTTTTCTAATCTAACTCCCATATATAATTATCTTTTTTGATTTCCTTGCCTTAGTTGATGTTAGTATCACCGTTTTTGAAGGATTTACATTCAATTTATGAATTTTCATATATTGTCTGAATACCTCAATTTGTCTTTGTAACCCTAGGCATGCGGTCAAATAGAATAAAATGATCTGCATAGGCAGTCGAAATAAGTTTTGAAGTTCCAACGTTGGGCAGCACGAAGGACGAAGGAACACAGGAAACATCAGATTTATTTTTTATTGTTTTTTTTTTTTTATAACGCACCTAACGCCGTACCTGAGTTCAGTTTCTAAACGCAGATCCGGGATTTCAAACCTCTGTTGCTCTGCGTGGTCTTGCTTCCAAGACCATCGCCTTGCCCCTGTACTATCCTCTGTTCATAAAACTACCTACATCTGCCACATACAATCTTAATTAATTTCTAATGTGAATAGGTCTAGTTAATAATCCTTCAACATTAAGTCTGACCTGAATTTTTGAGTTTTTATGTAGATGTATCAGAATGCTTAATAATCCTTTTGATATGTTAGTTTATTTATATAGCGCCTATACACAATGTGTTTCAAAGCGCTTCAAGGGAGGAAACAAGGGAAAATACAATGACATTCTTACAGGCCATGAACAGTAAGGATGTGAAATTAACTATCGTACTCGGCTCGACGACATTTCTGATAGTGCAAGAGCTAAAACATAGATAAGGAAGGGAGGGGGAGAGTGGGAGGAAATGGAAACAGACAAGCGACTACCGTACTACGCCTGACGACATTTCAGATAGTGCTGGAGGTGGTCGGGGGGAACAAATAAGGGGAGGGGGTGAGGAGACAGACTAGGTTGCTATCATACTAGGTCCAGGGACAATTCCGACAGAGTAAGTGCATAGAAGAAAGTAAGGGGATGAGGGGAGGAGATAGGAAAAGGGAGAAAGGGAGAAAGGGAGAGAAGGTGAGAACAGAGAGTAAGGAGTCAAAAAGAGTGGAGAAGCAAGAGGGGAGAGCAAATACAATTGCAGAAGTCAGTAGTAACACATAATGTTGCAAGCCAGGATACAAGATGAAGATGGGAACAGCATGATTCAGGGCCACCATGAGTACAAGTTGCAAAGCAAGTCCATTTTGGCATGCCAAATCTGTCCATTTTTTTCCAGTGTCAAAAGCCATTGATAGATCCATAGCCGCTACATAAAAAGGGGGTACATTTTCCTCCCACGCTACTCTGTGTAGACTACAGAACAAGAGACAGCCGCAATCTGTATCCATGGATCTCCAAAATCCTATTTTATTTTTTAATCCAGTAGGTTATTTTCTTGACACCACTCTTCAACATGCTGCAAAGATCTTAGAATCGGCGTCCATAATTGCTATGTGTCTATAATTTATTGGTGACCTTCTTAACACTTTTTTATATATGGGTAGAATGTACATGGTCAACCAAGAATTAGGCATAGTCATGGTGTTAACGATGGTAGTAAATAAGACCTATAAGACTTTAGACCATAGTTCAAAATTTTGCTTGAGTATTAAGTTTGTCAGTTGGTTAGGAGGCCCCACCTCTGGAAGTGCCAGCTTTCTTAATGATTCTTTATAATCCATTGTGATAATGAGTTCCCACTTATGTTCAATTATTTCCTGCACATTTTGGACAAGATCATCTATCCTGTATATACTCAAAAAGTGATTTGCCCAAGATTGTTCTGAGATGGGATTAATCTGTGTTATACTCTGCTTACTCTCTAAGTGATTAATCAAAGTCCAAAAGCTGCTAGAATTGTTGTCCTTAAAGGCAACCATCTCTTTGATACAATAAATGGCAATATTGTTTTAGCCAATATTTCAAATTTTGTTTCAGTTTACTAATATTCTTCGCAACTTCAACCCTGTCAGAAATAGATTTCTTTGTTAAGCGAATCAATTTATGAGTTTCCTTTTTCTTTTCATGGACTTGCAAATCAAATTTATACTTATGGATATGAAATGTATTCTTAGTTATAAGGTTCCTCTTTGCTGACATTAAGTCATCCATCATATACTTCAAATGCTTGTGTATGTGAGTAGAGGAATAAATGAGTGAGTTAGTTTCCAGAAAAGAATTAGCAAAGTCGCTCAACATAACCTTGGCCCACATATCTCAAACTGCATGGGCATTTTATGAGATAGATGACGTTTGTCGTCTTGCAGTTGGAGAAATGTCTTAATGTTCAGTCCTTATCTGACACTTTAAATATTTTTATTTTCTTAGTGAACTTACATACAGAGCATGACCCGCAATGGTGGTGCCCCGAAATGTTTATCGTGTTCCAGAAGGCGGTCCTGGCTGGTTTTTTGGAGAGTCTGGGATGTGTGGGCTAATTTGGTTCATTCAGCAGACTAAGTTGGACTAGCGGCCAGAACTTCTTAATTATCCATTTGATCTTAGTAGTATCTGGGCCAAAAGTGGTGACACAAGTAATGATGCTTTCCTCTGGGCCTCGGATTTCAGGTTCAAGGAGTGTTTCCCTTGGGGTATACAGGGCACTCTTGCAAGTATTTTTCAAATTTCTTTGGGGTACCCCTGGAATTGCAGCCTATCTTCCAGTTGTTGAGCATGTTTTCTGTATTGAGGGACCTCCGTACAGTTGCTCCTTATTCTCAGGAACTGGCGAAAGGTTAAGTTTACCATGAGATTCTTTGGGCGGCTGCTTCTGTAGTGCAGCAGTGTGTTGCGGTCAGTGTCCTTTTTGTAAAGTATGCAGGCTAGTTTGGCATCTTGTACAATGATGGTCAGGTCAAGGAAATTATGGCACACAAGTTGCTGGTAATGGTGAATTGTATTTCAGGGGTTTGAGAATTGAGCCAGGAGTGGAATGCAGCAAAACCTGAAGCTGTACCTTTCCAGATGAAGATTATATCATCTACGTACCACCTCCACTTGTAGATGTTATTGTGGAACGGATTGGTCGCATTGAGGACATAGGTCTTTTCATACTCTGCCATATAGATGACTGCTAGGCTGGGGGTGAAGGCAGCTCCCTTTGTTGTCGCAGAGATGTAGGGGGTAGAAGATGTTGTCAAATGTAAAGTTATTTTGAGTTAGGGCCAGTTCCAATAATTCCATGAAAAAATTGACAGGGACCCTTCTTTGTGTTATATGGTGTGTGAGGTGGTCCCTCACACACTCAAGAGCATCTCTCTGGGAAATACTGGTAAAGTGGGCCTTAACATCCATTGTCACCAGAATATCTTCATCCTTGTAGAAAGGACTTTGACAGTAACAGCAGTTCAAACGCTATTAATAGTTGGGACGATTTCCTAAAAGACTTGGTGCCATCTACATAGTACTTTAGCGCACTGGTGTAGCGGGGACCCCAGCAACACATGTAGAGCGCGGGGGACTACCAATCTATGTTGAATGTGGGGGCCCCTGACTCTGCCCTCACTCTGATGCAATTAAGGAACAGGGCTGGGCAGGTGCCGACTGCAGTGGGGGCTGGCTGGGGGTACGGGTGCTCTGCCTCCAGCTCCCCAGCACATGACAGATGGGAACTAGGGAATTCTCCCTAATTCCTGGTTCATGTTTACGTGGAGCATGGGAGATGGCAGCCTGGAGTGAAGACAGAGCATTGAGTTTGGTGGGAAAAAGGTAAAGTATTTTTTAATTTGTGTGTATTATGCATGTGGGCGTGTTGATGTGCACTAATGAATCTCAGAACGAGTACTGGATTGGTTGACTTCCTTCCTCACTGAGGGCCCCTCCCAGGTGATCCTGGGCTTTTTGTTCTCCTCCACCTCTCTCTCAACTTGTGATGTTTCCCAGGGCTCTATCCTCTCGCCTTGGCTTTTCCACATCTACCTTGCTCCTCCTGCTTACCTGATCTCTGCCTTCTCTCCTCACTTCCAGTGTTACGCAGATGAAACTCAACTCTTCTTTAAGCACGCCTCCTCCTCCTCCTCTTCTTCTTCCCCCTCCATCATCCCTGACTGCATGTCTGCTATCCAGTCATGGTGCACCTCCAATGACCTCTGTCTTAATGCCAGTAAGACGACTGAGATTCTTCCTATCGGAATACCTGTACCCCACCTCCCCTCTGTACTCTGGCCACTTGCTATGGGCTCTCCTCCTTCTCCCTCCATTGAAGCCAGAAATCTAGGGGTCATCTTCAACTCCTATCCCACTCCTTCACTCCTCACATCTTGGACCTTGCCAAAAAGGCCCACTTTCAGCTTTACCTCCTCAGATGCATTCTCCCTTTCCTCACCTTTCCTCAGAAGCTCAATGTTTCAAGAGCCCTGTTCCTCTCCCGGCTAGACTACTGCAATAACATCTTTATTTTCAAAAGAAATAAAATATATTAGGTTTTTACATATCATAACAATTACATCACACAGAGCCACAGGCTCAAGTACAATGTCCACTCTTCAAATTCCAATTAACACCCCCTCCCTGCCCGCCCCCCTTAACCACAGAGAGCACGTTGTCTGTTAATCACGTTCATTGCATCCCCCTCCACCCGTTACTGCATACTATCTTTAATTTCCATATTTTCAAACAACATTACTGTCAGCGCTATCCATCTCTGTAAATCTAACCCAGGCTCCTCCGTTTGCGCTCTAAGCGCTTTCTACCACACCCCTGTCTCAGCCGTGCACCACCTGTCCAGTTCCCTCCACCATCTGCCTACGCTCGGTGCTCTTGCATCTTTCCATCCCATGGCTATGCTACGCTTGGTTATAAAGTATATCTAGTCCCTTAGTTTATTCAGCGGCTTGTCTTTCTTATTCTTTTTGTATTGCCCCAGCATGAAGGCGTCCAGTGTTTTGATATCTAGTTCTATACCGCTCTGGGCTACCTTTAATGCCACTTTCTCCCAAAAACCTTGTATGACCGGGCATCCCCAAAACATGTGTGTGAGCCCCGCTTCCTCCTCCTTACATTTGGGGCACACTTGTTTCTTGGCCCCTTTGAATGTGGAGGCAACTGCCGGCGGAAGATATGCCCTGTGCACAATATACAGTTGTATTAATTGCAGCCTAGCATTCCTGGAGACTTTCTTATGGTATCTCTTAATCCCCCCGCCTTCTCCTTCTCCTCCAATGTCCTCCCTAATTCCCTCTCCCATTTGCACTTACAATTCAGTTCAGCCCGTGCAGTACAGCCCAACAAGACCTAGTAAATTCTGGACACCTCATGTCCACCTTCAGCTGCTTAAGTAACATCTCGGCATCTTCATTGTTAATATCCCCCTCTGTAACGTTAGGCCATCTTCTGCGCAGCAACCCCAGGACCGTGATGTGTAATAAGAACTGCCCCGCCTGCATCCCAGACCCCTCCACAACTCCTCAAAGGTTTTCCACCTCCCCTCACCCCTCAAATCACCAACCGTAGCCACTCCACACGTCTCCCATCTTAATTCTATCATGGTCCGGTCGCCCTCTCTGTTCCCCACAACCGCCACTATCGGTATCTGTGGGGAGAGTGGGTCAGTTATTCCCACAAACCTACAGGCCCTGTGCCAGATTTGAATGCCCAGTTTCACCAGGTAACAGCTCCCCGCCTGTATCACCGCTTGGGCCCAGAGGAGGTCTCTCAGGTGACGTCCCTTCAGCGTGGGCTGCAGCAGTGTTCTTTGTCATGGATTCATCAGCCAACATTTCACCACGTGCTGCAGCTGACACGCCAGAAAATACAACTCGTAATTCGGCATCTGCAGCCCTCCCTGGTCATACGGCCTCTGCAATGTGTTCAAAGCCACCCTGTGCCGTCCCTCTTGCCACAGGAACCCTCTGCATAACTTCTCCAGTTCCCTGAAGAAGCGCTCTGGTAGGTCATATGGGACACCTCCGAAGCAGTGCATGAATCGCGGTAGTGCCACCATTTTCAACAGTGCCACCCTCCCCATCACCGACAAGGGCAGCTTACTCCAGAACCCCATAGAGGCAAGTAGACCTTCCTTGGCACGCATGTATTATATTCATGCTCTTGGGAGGGGTCCAGATGGATGTTGATAACCAGATATCTGAATGTAGTCCTGCACCAGGGTATGGGGAGAATTGGCAGATTCTCTTCACCCAATAATGCAGTGGCTGCTAGTGGGAATAGGCATGATTTCTTCTTGTTTACTTTAATACCTGTGAGCTTGCTAGATTTGTCCAGCGCCTCCAGCACATATGGCAAGTTCACTTCAGGGTCTTGCACATATAATAGCACATCATCTGCATACATCAATATCACATGTCTACTCCCTTCTATATCTATGCCTACGTCCCCATATTCCTGCCTCAGATATGCCGCCATGGGTTCCGCTGCCAGTATATATAACATCGGGGACAGCGGGCACCCCTACCTAGTGCCTCTATACAGTTGCCATGCCACTGAGTACATACTGCCTGGCCATCGGTTCTGTATATATCAGGCGCACCCATCTCATGTACTGCGGGCCAATCTCTATTTTTTCAACCAGTCCCAGTGCACTGAATCAAATGCCTTTGCAGCGTCTAGAGAGGCCACTGTACCGTGTGTGGGCCTGTCTGCCGTGCTGTAAATCACGTGGTGGAGCTGTCTCAGGTATTCCGAGATACTCCTTCCGGGCACATACCCAGTCTGATCCGGGTGGATCAGCCTGTGCATCACTCAACCGAGTCTGCTTCCCAGGAATGCTGCTAGGATTTTGCTGTCCTGAGTTAATAGGGACAGTGGCCTATAGGATCTGCAGTCCGTGCCATCTTTGTCTGGTTTGAGCAGCGGCACTATCAGGGCCTCCCTCATACTTGCGGGCAGCATCCAGTCCTCAAATGATTAAGTGTACACCTTTGCCAGCAGCAGCGCCAAAATGTCTCCATATGCCTTATAGAACTCACCCAGAAGACCATCCGTCCCTGGTGCCTTCCCTCCAGGCAGGGATCTGATAGTGGCCACCACCTCCTCTGGTGTTATGGGGGCCTCCAGTAATTCTGCCTGGGAGTCCTCTAACCTGGGTAGATCGATCTGATCATGTACATCTTGTATTTCCTCTTCCGTGCTGCCCTGAGGTGCTGCATATAATGCTTTATAATATTCAGAGAACACCTTGTTTATCCCCTCCTGCGTCCCTACTTCCTCCATCTCCACATTCCTGACTGAGCAAATAGGAGGCCTGCCGGCCTCACGTCTGCACAGCCACACCAGCATCTTCCCTGGCTGGTCTCCTAACGCATGGCTCCTCTCCAAATATTTAGTATAATTAAACTTCCCAGGCCTTTCCCATTGTGAAAGGCTGGTTTGTCTCAGCGCTATCATCTCCTCCAGTTGCTGCTGTCCGACTAAGGCCTCCCCCTCCCGTTCCTTCAGTTGCCTCCCTGTCTTCTCCAATTCCCTCACCAGTACCTTTTGCAACCCTCCTGATTCGGCTATCATCACTCCTCTGATTACCACTTTATATGCTTCCCAGACTGTGCTCACTTTATTTACGCTCCCCTCATTCACTTCTATATATTTGGCGGTCTTTTTCCTGACATGCTCAGCAAATGCAGTGTCCTGCAGAGCTTCACTCCTCAGTCTCCACGTGGGGATCGGTGGTCTAGGGGCTGATACCCTCTATCACGCCACCAGTGGCGAGTGGTCCGACAGTATTCTATCTAGGTACTCCGTCCCCGAGAATTTGGGGACGCTCTCCCCTCCTGTGAACATAAAATCTATTCTGGTGTACAGCTTATGTGGCGCTGAGTTATGGGAATACCCTCTCGTTTCTCCATGCTCTGCCCTCCACAAGTCTTGCAGATTAAAATGTTCTACTATCGAGTTCAGTACCTTAGCCGGGGGGAGGGGTGGATGGCCTCTTGTGCTTGGAATCCGACCTGTCCAGAGCTGGGTCCATTGTACAATTAAAGTCCCCTCCCCAAATCAGAGTGCCACCTCTGTGTAACCCCAATCTCATGTGCAGTGATCTAAAGAACACAGTGGCGTCATGATTAGGAGCATAGGTGTTCACCACAGAAACCTCACGGTTCTCTAATAACCCATACACCATCACCATCCTTCCCTCATTATCAGATTTGACTGCTAGTACTTTGAATGGTATGTCCGGGGCTATCCAAATAAGAACCCCTCTTGCGTACGTCGAATATGTAGAGCCCACCAGCACCCCTCCCCACACCCTCTCCAGGTTCTTTTGCTTCTGTCTGTCTAGATGTTTCTCCTGCAATAACGCTATCCCCACCTTGTTGTGCAGGAAATACATGCTCACTCTCTTACGCTTCACGTAGTTATTTAGCCCCCTCACATTCCAGGTCATAATTCTCATCGTATTAGCCATCATTGCTCGTACTGGAAAGTTTGTGAGGCCACCAGCCTGTGGCTAGCCTAAGGAGGAGTTTGATGCAATCTGCCACTACTTGTGACAGCCCCCCCATTACCCTCCCAAACCCCTCCCCCACCACACACCCAAACCCAACTACCACCCCAAAAACAACAAACATAACTAGTCCGGCTATGCCATGCATGCTGGGATAATCCTGTTTCCGCTCCATTCCACTTTGTTGTGTGACAAGTTTCCTGGTGCCGTACGGGCGGACCCTAACAACTCAGTCCTCAACTACTCTAAAGGGGGTGTAGGGTTTGCGTCGGCGTTCCCACTACTGGACTTCCAACGATACCCGTAACGCTCCTGCACTGTTAATGTATCATATTAAGTTATTGCATTCTATTGACACATTTTGCAGCAACTCAAAGGTCAACATCACTGCTCGGGCACTTGATTATTACATTGCCGTCCTGACTTGCATCTCTGCCTCAACTTTATCCAGGTCCTTCCATCCATTTGTGCGCTTCCTCTGGCGATTAAAAAAACAGGGATTTGCCATTGTAAATCACTTAGTCAGGGTAACACAGCTACTTTAGCTGAGTCGCTTTGTATCCTGCCCCCTGCTCTGGAAAAGGCTAGTATCTTTTCACAGTCTCTGTAGTTAAGTACCCTGGCTATCACAGGCCTGGGCGGCGTGCCCGCGGCGGCCTCCTAATAAGAGAGCGGTGCACCCTTTCAATTGTAAACCCCTGAGAAAGTTCTCCCATACCAATTTCCTGCAGCAATAGATTTTCCACGTAATTAGTGGGGTCCGCACCCTCGGCACCTTCTGGCAGGCCCACAATACTTATGTTATTTCTACGGGCTCGCCCTTCTGCTTCTTCCGCCCTGTCTTCCAACAGCTTCACCCTTTGCATCAGAACATCCACATCTTTTGTCGTCTGTGCCCGTACTTCAGTGTTTTCCTTCACTTGCTCCTCCTTAAACCTGCTTGTACGTTCAGCAATTGCCCAGACATCTTGGCACAGCAGCGCCAAGTCAACTGCCACAGCGTCAATCTTGCCCTACAATTTAGTTTGTAGCACCCCAATCGTGTCCAGTATCTGTTGATTGCTAGGTTCTGGGTTATCTAGGGACTGAGGCTGCCCCATTGTCTTGTCAGCTGCACCCTCTGGCCGGGGCGTCTGACTTGTCGCAAATGTTTCTAGAGTGGTCTGTTTATTTTTCATCTTGGCGCCTTTAGACGACATTTGCGTCACTGTTCTTGCAAGGTTCTACTCCGCTTGGGGCACTCTGGGTTTCCTCACCTGGTGGACTGCAGCTTCTGCTTTACCGCCGTCTCGGGGGCACATGGCTCGATTGCAGCTGTGCTGTACCGCCATGGATAGGCGTCTCGGTGCTGCTGCCCTTCCCTGAGACCCTTACTGGTGCCTCCACTGCCGCTATGCCTTCAGGGTCCCAACTGTGTCTCACTGCTGGATGTGGGCAGTACTGTGGCCTTCCCCCTCCTGTGCACCTTTGGTGGGCCGTTATCTAGAGGGTCTCATTCCCTTTTATCAGGTGGTTCTGTGCAGCCCCAGTACTAGTGTCTGTGACTCAGTGCTCCGGCTGTCATGATGCCTACCTCCAAGGGGCCAGACAGGGCCCGGCACCCTCAGAGGCAGGCAACATGTATACTAGGGAAGTCCCAGCCACCCCAGTTAGGGGCTCTTTGGACTCAGTCCTGGCGCCGTTGGCGTCAGGCTCATAAGGGATAACAGTCCTGGCACCATCGGCGTCAGGCTCATACAAGATATGGAAGGAATAGTGTTTGGTGCAAACTTACCTGGCAGACCATGCTGCAATTTCCTTACCTAGCAGATCATTCTACAACTTCCATATGAAAAAGGAACTACTTAACCACACGGGAGTGGCTGGTGGCAGGATACATACCTTCAGTGGAAGGATACATACCTGGGACTACTTGAAAGGCTATTTAAGCCACGCCCGGACAGCAAACCACGCTTCGCGTTGTTCTGCTCATAGCAGCTGGACGCTCACCGTGCCTGCTCCTGCTCCAGTCCTCGACCACGCCTGCCAGCATCCTGGAAACACCTAAGGATAGAAAAGGGAAGAAGAAACGGGTGAAAACAAACCTTACCTGTTAAAGCTGCATTCCGGATTCAGCGCGCCAACGTTCCTGCAAAAAGACATCATTTTAAATACTCACTGCGTCGCATACATCTCGGCGCACTTCTCTTACCTGCACGTGGCGCCTTCGGCTCTGCGACGCCCATCCGGATCTCCTGCAGCATTCCAGCACCTACGGGGAGACGAAGAGAAGAAAGTAAGGTGAGAAGGGGAAAATAACCAAGAAGCACTTACCCGCCAAGCTAATTCTTCTTACCTTCGGGTCGATGCCATTCCTTGGGCATTTCAGCACCCCGGCCCCTATGGGGAAAAAGCAAACATCACATTAGTGAATGCAAGAACCGTAGCAAACAAACTATTTTAAACTCACCAGCTTACAGGTCGGACTCAGCTTCTGCTTCGTACCGGCTCCATTTCTTCGGCATTCTCGAACTCCGGCCCCTAAGGAAAAAGAGACAGGAAAAGACAGTAGTGGGCCTACACCAAAACTCACCTGAAATCAGGTTTTCGACGGAAACCGCCCTCAGCCCGGAGTCTTCCATTACCTGCAAAAGAGAAGAGGAACAGTTTAGACTCAAGCTTGCCATAAACATTTACGGTACTTACCGGAACAGACAAGCGAACTCGAACTTACTATCCAGTGACGTAACTGGATCCCAACGGGCCCCTGCATCAGAAGCAGGTTGGAGAGCTCGCCTTTTCAATCCCTAAGGTGAGTCTCCACAGGGAATTACAGAAGGGTTGCAAGGAGGGTGAGAAGGGGAACAGGAGATCAACACAAAACCCGCAGAGTATTAACCCTTCCTTTTCGCTCACAGAAGGGTATTCATCCGAGCCAGACAAGCCGGATTTGGGAACCCAGCCCACTCCATCTTCAGGGTGCTGAACATCTCCTTCGAAGAGGCCACTGCCGTCCAGACCACGCCCGCGCCTCTGTGGGAACCAGGTGAGCGTTACAGAACGCGAAGACCACCCACAATTACCCACCCAGGCGCCATGGAGACTTCTGAAACAGACCAACTGGCCCAACTATTGGGGGAATTACGGGCAGAAGTTCACGCCGCCCGCCAAGAAACCAACGTTCTTCGAAGAGAACTGATCTTGTCCAAAGAACGAACCGATGACCTGGCTAAACAGCTTTTGCAGAATCAGGCTGGACAAACGCCATTACCTGCTTCCGGGAGAGAGTCCACTCCTATGGCTTCCACTAACCCGGTGCAAATTAACCTGCCGGAAAACATGCCTTTGGCCCCACCTGAACGTTTTGCGGGGGACCCCAAGAAATACGCTGTTTTCATGAACCAATGTCGTTTACACTTTTTATGTAGACCTGGGGCCTTCCCTAATGACCAAACTAGGGTGGCTTTTGTTTTATCATATCTCAGCGGCTGTGCAGCCGATTGGTCTATTCCTTTGGTAAATCAAGACGATCCTATCCTTCGTGACTTTCAACGCTTCCAGGCTAGTATGGAAAGATTATTTGCCCGGCACGCCCAGGGTGAGGCCTTGGATAACGAACTTCTGTCTTTGCGTCAAGGGAACCAAGACCTCCTATCTTATATCGCCACATTTTGACAGACTGATCGTGGAAACTGGGTGGCCTGAGAATAAAAGAATCTCCTTGTTTCATCGAGGACTTCGTGGAGAGCTAAAAGACATTCTGACTCAAATTGTGAATCCACCCCAACTCTGTGAGGAATACATTGATTTAGTGATCCAACTTCATCATAGACTCCAGAATAGAAAGACTGATCGGACTAGATTTGAAACTCGGGCTTTGGTAAAAACCCACTCAAACCCGAAGAGTACCGACACTTCGGAGCCAATGCAAATTGGGGGAGTAAAAGGACCCCTAACGCAGAAAGAATGAGAAAGAAGACGGCAAAACCAGTTATGTCTCTATTGCGGAGAGTCTGGACACTTTCTACGAAATTGCCCGGTAAAACCACCCAAGAAGGTGGTTGGAGCCACAGATCAAAACCTTCCAAAATCTGATTCGGGAAACGATCAAGCCCGACAAGCGTAGAGGTCCGCTTGCCGAGCGTGAAGACAAACTCTTTGACCTCGCATTTCATCATGCCAATGACCCTCGTGGATCCAAAGCAGCCTCAACGATTACATGGCATAAAGGCCTATCTCGACAGTGGGGCTATTGGGAACTATGTTGATCTTGAATTGGCTTCCAGGATCGGTCTCCCTCTCCGACCAAAAATCACCAAAGATGTCATTACCACGGTTGATGGGACCGAAATTGCCTATGGGCCGGTAACGCATTCTACCACAGAAATGACACTGGTTGGCCAAGATGGTCATAGGGAAACCATAGTGTTCGACGTAATCAAGGCTCCACAATTTCAGGTAATCTTGGGGATCCCTTGGTTAGAAGCACATAATCCTCGAATTGACTGGCGAGCAAAGAGTATCACCTTTCCTAACTGCAGACAAACTTGTTATTCCGGAAATCCACAAGTGGGTCTAGCCTCAGTAACCTCTGTGTCAGCACAACTACCACTTGAGTATCAGGACGTTCAGGACGTTTTTCAAAAAGAACAGGCCAACACCTTACCACCTCACCGGCCATACGATTGTCAAATTGATCTGGTACCCAATGCTCAACCGCCTTGTAGTAGGATTTATGCCCATACCGAACCAGAGAATCTTCATTTACGCCAGTATTTGGATCAGTATCTTGCCAATGGGTTTATTCGCCCGTCAAAGTCACCGGCTTCTTCAGCTTTGTTCTTCATGCCGAAAAAGGAAGGTGACCTTAGAACGTGTATTGACTATCGCGCCTTAAATCAGATAACGGTTAAGAATCGTTACCCCCTGCCTCTGATCCCTGAACTCCTCGACCAGGTGAAAGATGCCTGCATCTTTACCAAGCTGAATTTAAGAGGGGCTTACCATCTGGTGCGCGTCAGAGAAGGCGATGAATGGAAAACGGCCTTCCGCACCAAATACGGACTCTTTGAATACCAAGTGATGCCCTTCGGGTTGTGCAACGCACCTGCTGCCTTCCAGTATTTTATGAATGACATCTTTCGAGAACTCATAAATGTTTGTGTCATCATATATATTGACGACATCCTAGTGTACTCTTCCTCGGAATCTGATCACCGAAAACATGTTAAGGCCGTCCTGGAGAAACTACGCCAGCACAAACTATTTGCAAAGCTCGAAAAGTGCATTTTTCACGTCACGGAGGTTGAGTTTCTTGGTTTCGTCCTAACGCCAAAGGGAGTTCGAATGGACTCACGGAAAGTGGACGCGATCCTCAAATGGCCATCCCCTAGTTCTGTGAAAGGGGTTCAGAGCATGCTTGGTTTTGCCAATTTCTATCGAAGGTTTATCCCGGAGTTTTCTCGAGTGGTTCAACCCATCACAGCCCTCTTACGGAAAAACAAACGCTTCGAATAGACTACGGAAGCAGAACAAGCATTTCAGGAACTAAAAACTAAATTCACCTCCGCACCTGTGTTAAAACATCCCAGTCCAGATCTCCCTTACGTTGTGGAAACTGACGCATCTAGTTTAGCCATGGGAGCGGTTCTATCACAGAGGGACCTAGTCTCGGACCAACTGCATCCTGTGGCCTTTTGGTCCAGAAAATTCTCAGCTCCAGAAGTTAACTACACAATCACAGATAAAGAACTATTAGCTATCAAGTCAGCTTTCAAGGTTTGGCGTCATTACCTTCTCGGCGCAAGACATACTGTTACCGTAATTACAGACTACAGGAATTTGCAATACTTAAAAACGGCCAAAGCTCAATCCTCACGCCAACTCTGTTGGGCCCAGTACTTTGCAGAATTTGACTTTGTGATCACCTATCGCCCCGGCTGCAAGAATGGCAAGGCGGACGCACTATCTCGAATAGGAATGGCCGATTCTACCCCAACTCTAGATCCAGTTCCGATCATTCCCGCACAGAGAATTTTGGGGGTGATCTCCTCACAAACTCTAGAGGATATTCAAACTAGAGTTAAATTGCTTTTCGACGCTGCAGCCTTGCAAGAATGGAGCCTGAAAGATCCCAGATTTTCAATTAATAACGATTTACCTTATTTCCAGGGGCGACTGCTCTTCCCTCAAAAGGATTTGCAAGATCTCGTTATTGCCCATCATCATGAGATACTAATGGAAGGACACCCGGGCATCGCTAAGACTGAAGAAAAAATTAAAAGGCATTTCTGGTGGCCCTCCTGGCGAAAGGATATAACATCTTTCGTGATGACATGCGCAGTGTGCGCCCAAAATAAAAGTCAAAAGCAAAAACCAGCCGGTCCGTTACGACCTCTGGACATCCCACCGGCACCTTGGCACACTTTATCGCTGGATTTTATAACTGACCTACCTCCTTGTCATGGATTTAATACTATACTGGTAATTGTAGACCTCTTCTCCAAGATGGCCCATTTTATTCCCTTGAAAGGGCTGCCTTCAGCCTCCACCCTAGCCAAGGAATTTCTTGAGAACGTCGTTCGTCTACATGGTTTTCCATCCATATTAATCTCCGATCGGGGAAGCCAGTTTATTTCTCGGTTCTGGAAGAGATGTTGCCAAATGGCACAAGTTGATGTGCGTTTATCTACCAGCCACCATCCTCAGACCGACGGCCAAATCGAGAGAACAAACCAGACATTGGAACAGTACTTAGGGTGCATGTTGCATCAATCAGAATATAATTGGAAAGACATTTTATGGATTGCTGAATACGCGTACAACAATTCTGTGCATTCAGGAATTGGCTAGACTCCTTTTTATACCTTATTTGGCCACCATCTCAGAACTTCGGATCTTGAACCACCTCAAGGCCTTGAAATGCCCGCCGTGGATAACTTACATGCCACCATAACCCGAGCCTTCAAAGAAGCCAAGACTCATTTACAGCAGGACAAGGACAAATATAAGGAAAATGCTGACTTACATCGGAGCGAAGTACCTCCTTACCAAGTTGGAGATCAAGTGTGGCTGGCGACTAGACATCTACCACTTAAAGGCCCGCAAACTTTAAACCAAGATATATAGGGCCTTATCCAATCAAGGGTGTAATCAACCCGGTAGCCTTCAAACTCGATCTGCCCCCCAACATGCGAATCCATCCGGTTTTCCACGTATCACTGTTGAAACCTGTACAACCCGGAACCAGGCTACTCAAGCCATCAGAACCAATCCCAGTAGATGGGGAACTGGAATTCGAAGTTAAAGACATATTAGATAATAAGATGTCCAAGTCAAAGGTTTTTTACCTAATTGATTGGAAAGGATATGGACCTCAGGAGAGATCTTGGGAACCAAGCGATCATATACATGCACCTCGTCTAATACAAAAATTTCATCGTAAGTTTCCACACAAACCAAAGCCTCCGGACAGTACGTCCTTGGGAGGGGCCTTCGGGGGAGGTACTATCATGATGCCTACCTCCAAGGGGCCAGACAGGGCCCGGCACCCTCAGAGGCAGGCAACATGTATACTAGGGAAGTCCCAGCCACCCCAGTTAGGGGCTCTTTGGACTCAGTCCTGGCGCCGTTGGCGTCAGGCTCATAAGGGATAACAGTCCTGGCACCATCGGCGTCAGGCTCATACAAGATATGGAAGGAATAGTGTTTGGTGCAAACTTACCTGGCAGACCATGCTGCAATTTCCTTACCTGGCAGATCATTCTACAACTTCCAGATGAAAAAGGAACTACTTAACCACACGGGAGTGGCTGGTGGCAGGATACATACCTTCAGTGGAAGGATACATACCTGGGACTACTTGAAAGGCTATTTAAGCCATGCCCGGACAGCAAACCACGCTTCGCGTTGTTCTGCTCATAGCAGCTGGACGCTCACCGTGCCTGCTCCTGCTCCAGTCCTCGACCACGCCTGCCAGCATCCTGGAAACACCTAATGATAGAAAAGGGAAGAAGAAACGGGTGAAAACAAACCTTACCTGTTAAAGCTGTATTCCGGATTCAGCGCGCCAACGTTCCTGCAAAAAGACATCATTTTAAATACTCACCGCGTCGCATACATCTCGGCGCACTTCTCTTACCTGCACGTGGCGCCTTCGGCTCTGCGACGCCCATCCGGATCTACTGCAGCATTCCAGCACCTACGGGGAGACGAAGAGAAGAAAGTAAGGTGAGAAGGGGAAAATAACCAAGAAGCACTTACCCGCCAAGCTAATTCTTCTTACCTTCGGGTCGATGCCATTCCTTGGGCATTTCAGCACCCCGGCCCCTATGGGGAAAAAGCAAACATCACATTAGTGAATGCAAGAACCGTAGCAAACAAACTATTTTAAACTCACCAGCTTACAGGTCGGACTCAGCTTCTGCTTCGTACCGGCTCCATTTCTTCGGCATTCTCGAACTCCGGCCCCTAAGGAAAAAGAGACAGGAAAAGACAGTAGTGGGCCTACACCAAAACTCACCTGAAATCAGGTTTTCGACGGAAACCGCCCTCAGCCCGGAGTCTTCCATTACCTGCAAAAGAGAAGAGGAACAGTTTAGACTCAAGCTTGCCATAAACATTTACGGTATTTACCGGAAGAGACAAGCGAACTCGAACTTACTATCCAGTGACGTAACTGGATCCCAACGCGCCCCTGCATCAGAAGCAGGATGGAGAGCTCGCCTTTTCAATCCCTAAGGTGAGTCTCCACAGGGAATTACAGAAGGGTTGCAAGGAGGGTGAGAAGGGGAACGGGAGATCAACACAAAACCCGCAGAGTATTAACCCTTCCTTTTCGCTCACAGAAGGGTATTCATCCGAGCCAGACAAGCCGGATTTGGGAACCCAGCCCACTCCATCTTCAGGGTGCTGAACATCTCCTTCGAAGAGGCCACTGCCGTCTAGACCACGCCTGCGCCTCCGTGGGAACCAGGTGAGCGTTACACCGGCGCCCTCCGCTCTTTATTTTGTTTGCCTCTTGTTGCTGGGCCGCGATAACTTCAGTGCCCCCAAGGCAATGCCAAGTGCATAAGGGCCAAGCTCGAGCGGGGCCTCGGCCCAATTGTATACCACGAGGGACCCGGGGGCCTTCCGCAGTCCCACGGAGCGGCAGGGGGGACGCCCACTCTATGCGTGGGCGTTCAGTGTGTCCATTCAGGGCCCCCTCTCGCTCCTTACCTCTTTCTGTTGCCGACCTGTCCACTTCCCTCACTGCATGTAGCTGGCCGTCAGCCAACCGCGCACGGCAGCACGCAATGTGGAACCCTGCAGTTCAGCCCCTCACCAGTCTGTGCCTCCAGTGGTCACTTGCATCATGGTCGAGCTGGCTTACTTCAAACGTGTGCCTGGTTATAGGTATTAGGGGGCGGGGGCAGCGCCCTCGCACTGACTCCCAGAATAGTTAAGGGTGAGGGGCACACTCCGCCACAATGTGTACATACCCACAGCGGCTGCCCCCATAGACCACCGGCACATGGCTCAGCAGGCCCAACAAGCACACACTTCTTGTTTGCCACTTTATCTGGTCTCTTCCCAGAGCTCAGCGGTGTCTTCAGGCTACGTTTTAACTCCCAGGGTCGGCTTCGCCACAGAATGACCTTCAGTTACAATGTCTCCATCAATCGCTCCTGCCGACCTGGCACAGCCTCTTCCCTGCCTACTCACTGCCGCCACCGCAACACCTCCACTGCAGCGGTTTGGCTCCCTAGAAGCTATGTGCCGTACCAGTGCCACAGCCCGTGGAATCACTTCACGCCACAGAGGGACATGCCAGGCTATTCAATCCATGCTTCAGGGTTGCACTCTTGACAGCAGGTTGCAGCGATCGGGGGTGCGACGTACTCCGTGTTCTCCACTCTGTCTCTATGGGGGCTCAGTTCAGTTTGTTTCCGCTTCATGCGGCTCAAACGATGTCCCTTCCAACCACTATCCCATCAATGGGACTGCCTGGGCCCTTGGCTGCCTTGCAGTCCTCAGCTGGTGCTCTGTGTGTCTCCAGTGAGCCACTCCTCCTCGACGTTTGGCTGTGTTTCGCTTCCGCAACTCCGGTTCCTCCACCTGTAGTGCGCTGGTCAGTCAGTTCCACATCCCTTTGTCTTCTCTGGCCGCCCTCTTGTATTCCACTGCGAGACAGATACTGCTGAGCTTCAATGCCTCGGTGTTCTGCCCTAGGATTCTGTATCTGTACCCATACAGTCCCCCACCCATACCTTTCTGACTAACTTTCACCTGCCACTGGCTGGCAGCACTACCGTGATTTATCGCTTTTATTTATTATTTATTTTATATTTATTTACTTTTTCTCTCCTCTGCCTCGCACTTTCCACCCCCCCCTTCCCTTTTCCTTGCACATGCGCTTTCTTAAATGTCACTGGGCCTAGTAAGATCTCCGTTTTTTGTTTTTTTCCCTTGTTGCGCTCTGAAATACTTGTGTATGAGCGCGATATAAATAAAATATAATTTCATTTCACTTCATTTTGCAGCGGATCCTCTGAAAACATCTCGTATGGTGCGTATGGTGGATTCAAAGTGCATCTTTGTCTGAGGATCAATGTAGGATATGCAGGAGCTCACGGGAAGCATGTCTTATCTAGCAAGCAATGTAGCCACGCCCCCCGCAATAACATCTTCCTTAACCTACCTCTTTCCTCCCTCAGTCCTCTACAACTAATCCAGGATAGGGCTGCAAGACCTAGCCTTGGCCGCAAGCCCAGGGACTGTATCTTTCCAGCCCTAATATGCCTACACTGGCTCCTAGTTGCTGCAAGGATCAAATTCAAGACCCTCTACATCATCTGTCTGGGGTCTGGGACCTCACTACCTGCAGCTCTCTCTTACTAAATACTCTCCTTCAAGATCCCTTCAATCCTCTTGCTCCAAGCAGAGAGCTGGGGGCAGATCCCTCTCGTCGGCTGGCTCCCTCTTCTGGAACAGTCTCCCTCTCTGTCTCCGTCTTGAATCAGATCTCATTAAAGTTCTGCAAACAACTCAAGACATTTCTCTTTTATTCCTCCTCCCCTCTCTCCCTCCCTTGCTAACCATCCCCACAGTCGCAGAGATTGGCAGCTTGGTCCCTCAAGAGTCCAATAGGATCCTGGCCACCTGCCCAATCGGCACCAGCATCAGTCACTCCCTGCACTGGCCATGGGCCTACACATGCCTGGGTGCTGTCTCAGGCCTGCACTTACCCGGTTGGGTGATTGACCACTGCCATCACTTGTGATGTCTCCACCCTTTCCGCAATTACCTGTTGCCCCTACAAGCGGCACCATTGGCACTGTTTGTTGGACTGATCTTTGGGCTGTAAAGAGCAGTAATGCTTTTGGGCACCTCTGTAAGGTTGAGATTGAGCTTTGTACTGCTTGCCTTTATGACTGGGAGTGGGTACAATGAGTGGTAGCCTGTGGGATCCTGAGGAGCGGTGTAGCTACAAGCAAAAGGATTGAAAGGGCCTTCTATGCTGCAGAATGACCAGGCCATGAATGTGTCCATTTTAATGGTTTGTTGAGTATCAACCCTTTGGCCTAAAAACGGTCTCACCCATTCGAAGTGCATATATCGATGTCCTTCGCCTGTTCATCATCTCTAAAATTCATTGCCTTGAGACAACCTTGGTGTTGCAGGACTGCACCATAGCCTAGTTTGCGCAATCTCATGTTGGCAATATCAACAGCCACTCAGATGGCATGGTCATAGGTGGATTCGCCTTCCCTAAGCAGCACAAAAGCCTGCCATTTCTAGTAGTCAGGGAGTAACTCCAGGATGGGACTGATTTGAACCAGAGTTACCGGTCATATCTCTCTAGGATGGCATGTGCATTGGCTACCTGGATTGTGGTTGCCACCATAGAAATGACTCTTGCCAAAAGCATCAAGTTACCTGCCTGCCTTATCCGAAGGGACCGCACATGGTGGATGAGGGGTTAGCCAATCTCTTTCCCGCCTCTGCAGAGACGGCGGAGTCAGAGATATGATGAGAGCACAGGCATTTTGCGGCATCATCCTGTGCCCTGTAGTTTTGTCGAATCGCTCCTTTATCTAGAGAGCAGTGAAAGGAGCTTCCTGGCAATGAGCCCATCTTCCCAGATGTCATCCAAGATTGGAATGGACACCACTGTCCTCCATGATTTCCCCATCCATTAGTAAAGGAAACATTCCTTCCTTTGCTCAGTCGGGAGGAAGGTGAATCATTTTGTCATGGTAGAATGGAAAGCTCTATCATCTGCAGATGAATCTGTTGGCAGAAGCTCCTCTGGCTCTCCATCAGTGGGCACAAGATCATCAAACTCATCCGTGCACAAGGAATGAGTGGAGGCAGTATCTGGATGCATATTATCCTGGAAATCGGTGTCCGAGGAGACAATGATCAGGTGGTGAGGGAGTTGTTCCTCTGGAGGAAGAAGCTGATGGTGGCGTAGAGGCGAAGGCTGCGGCAGCATAGCAGGTGTTGGGTCCGATGGAGGAGGAATAATCAGAGCCTTTGTCTGCAGTTTTGACACTAGAGTTTACAAGGTGACTAAAAGGCCCATAGACCGGTAATGCGGCTTCAACCGTGGCAGTGAGAGGAATGGCGGGTGAACAGGAAGTTGTGTTGGTGTTGTAAGCACTAGCAGAGGAATGGGCTGTGACGTATAACTCTTCATCCTCGGGAAATAACCCTTCTATACACTCAAAGTCTGCAACAATGGTGTGCTCCAGAATGTCCTCAGGAATAACATAACATTCGACACCCTTGCCAGATGGCAATTCCTCACACCGTTGACGAGGCAATTGTCATAGACAAGGTAGTCGACAGGATAGTTACTAAAGATTCTGATGTGGTTATTGACAAGGTTGTCGACCGTAGAGGTATGGAAGGTTTTGCAATCAAAGGAGTGCCTCTCGTCAAGGATTCTATTGACAAGGTGAATGGTTGGCCAACAAATAAGAAGCAGGAGCAGGTTTGTCAAGCATGATAGGCCTGTCAGTGTCTGACTAAGCACAGGTGGAATCACCTTTCTTCACTCTTTTCTCAAAGGAACCGTCCTCATGGGATCTCAACCTCCTGGAAGAAGGAATTCTCCCCGGAGGCCTGCTAGGAAGCAGTCAAACACAGATCCTCACTGTCTGAGGTCATAGTGCCCTCATAAAGCCAAGACATATGTCTCCTGTGCCTATATTTCAGAGTCTTATTGGCGAAAAGATTTGCAAATGGAGCTGGAATGGAGATCATGATAAAAAAAAGGGTTTGCTTCCTAAATTCACTTAAAATACTTTGCTTTGACTAACTAGAATATACTGTTGTTTGCCACATAGTATTTTTACCTTTATGACCTTTAACTGCCTTCTTTTGCCGCTCGATTAGAATTGAGGTCTTCGATCGCTATCTCAAGGAAACGCTTTAACAAGAAAAACTATTGCACACTATCCCAGATTACAAATCATCCCACATTCTCCTATCTCACCCGGCCGACGTGCTTCCCGCCATGAAAACTACACTAGTCGTTACTCATATAATTTTAAGGCAGCTTAAAAAAAAGAAACTTCAATTTTTTGGCTCTTGCAAATCTCGATTTTGAAGATGGCGGATTATTAAAAATGAAAAGGCTTACGGCCAGCAATGTTTCATGGGAGATATAGATATGTGAGTGCCAGGGGTAGCCCACTCTCCGCCAAATTAAAATAATACTGGATGGATTTACACCAAACCTAAAAAGGATTTCCTATGCACACATTGTGCTCAACTTTTTTCTGAATTGCAGAAAATCTGCTCACCTGTTTGGTCTACGCGCTTCAGCAGAAATTGCAAATTTTCACATAAGGGAAAATCAATGCAAAAAGTTAAAAACACACCCTCTATATCTTTAGAATCGTAACACAGATTTGCACCAAATTTTCCACTTTCAGACGGCCTGGGCCAGGCAAATCATTTGGAAAATTCCATGCTGCTCTATCCTATGGGTCAAAAGTTATAATATACAGAGTTTTTGAATTTCCAATGGAAGATAGGTTTCACTTGGGGGCATGTTGGGGGCGTATTGCGATGCCCTAGTTTTGTTATGTATTGTCTTTCTGCGGTTGGTTCAGAGTATTACATTTTGTTTTCTTCAAAATCGTAAGAGGGTATCAACTGGGCATTCAAGGCACAAAATCCCTATTTTACTTGTGCACGTTTCCCATGATCCCTAATGCACTGATGTCCTCAGATTATTTGCCTGGCATGAAGTACGATGTGTTGCATTAGAGCCCAGTGTTCCAAATTTCATGCGGGGAGGGCGCATGTGACTAAGCTGATACAAGCCACAGAAAGAATATTTCTGGGAGGTGATTGCCTTCTGAGGCTTGTGAATACGGTTAGATTCACCAGCTTTGCATATAGACTACCTAGCAGTGCCTGGTGAGGATGGTGGATGAGCTGAAGGAACAGTAGAACATAGATCTTTTAGTATTGCTTGGCCCACTTGAATCCACCCTTTGAGGGTCCACAAGTGTGAACAGAACTCCATTTTGCTGCTTGCAGATATCAACTAGGCACAGGGTTGTCCAGCTCCAGGCATCGAGGGCCATACCATGTCAGGTTTTCAGGATACCCCTCATTAATATTCATGAGATACTTTTGCATAGAATGATTGTTAATGTATGCAAATTTGCCCTCATGAATATAAATGAAGGATAGCCTGAAAAGCCATCATGATCCCGGCCCTCGAGGCCTAGACTTGTTTGCAATTAAATAGAGCTCTGCCCCATTTCTCAGCATAGAGTGCACTTTGGGGTTAGAGGGAAGAGGTTTGTGAGCTTATGAGTCACAAAGTTGGATACAGCGAACAATTCACCTTGCAATGGTGATTTAGTGACTGGATCACCCTCCCTTCCTGCTACAAAAGTGACAAAGAATTGTCTCTGTTGGGGCAGAATTAAATTTTTAGGGGTTCTGCAGTCTCATTTTATGGGCCCCTGCACACTTTGCTTCATTACTGTTTTTTTGGGGGGTTTTCTTATTTATTTTGTTGGTCCTAGGGACTTCTGCTGAAGTACTTCGCCACTAGAACCCTCTTTACGTTAGTTAAGGTGTATGGCATTGGGTTAGCCACATTTTTGCCAATGATATTGTTGATCACCCTACATTGGTTGTAGTGGGTAGGCTGGTGGCAGCTAATATTTACTTTCGGCTTCACCACCGTTGCAAGCTTATTTAATGCATTGACCAAATAGTATTTATTTATTCGGTATTTATAATGCACCTATACCACAAATTGTTTTTCAAGGTGCAACAAGACAAGGGGGGGGGGGGGAGGGGACAGGGATGAAGAAACAAAAACGGTCCTACTAGGCCTTGTGTTATTCAGATCGTGCAAGTGCAGAAACAAGAAGTGTGGGGGAGAATGGAAGGGGGCGTGGGGGTCTGTGCCGGTCAGAGCGGAATGGGCTAATACTCCGGTGGGAAGGAAGCACAGGTCAGAGTGGCGAGCGTGCAATAGCAGTGGGTGGAGGAAAGAGGGGAAAGGGTCCATGGGTTAGGCAAGTGCTAATGGCCAGGAGGACAAGTGCCAGGAGACTGCAGAGTGCAAGGGCAAGAAGGTCCACAAGCTAGGTATGAGGAACAGGGCTTGATGGGCTCAAATGGTGCAGGCCCAGTGCAGGGGGGGGGGGCCAAGTCAGAATGGGGACCAGGTAGAGAAAAGGAGGGTCTTGAGAAACCTCCGGAACAAAGAGATCCGGCACAAGTCTGAGAGGGGCAGGGAGACCATTCCAGAGGGAGGCACCTGCGGAAGAGAGAGATCTACCCCCCACTCTCTGCTTGGAAAAGCGTCTGATCTGCAGGGAGTTGGGGCTAGAAGACTGAAGGGCTCTAGCAGGGAGATATTTAGGGAGAGAGAGTTGGATGTATGAATGAATTAAAGATATTTATTAAGAGTAACGTTCGCCTGAAGCCATCTTGGTGCTACTGAAGAGTGACGAGCAAAGAGGTCCAAAAAGGGTGAGAAGAGAAAGGGTTTCAGGGCTTTACGGAAAGCTAGATGGTCGACTGTAGATCTTAAAGGGTGTGGGAGAGCATTCAACAGCCCAGCCGCCACCACTGAAAAAGACCACCATCCAATGCAGCAGTATTTCGCTGCCGGAACAAGGATAAGGCAGGCATCAGTAGAGCGCAGGGCCCGTCCAGGAACCTAAGGACGGAACTTATCCTGCAGATATTTAGCTCCTTGTCGATAAAAGGCACAAATGACCAGGCACAAAGCTTTAAAATGGATGTGCATGGCTAGAGGGAGCCAGTGCAACCTCTGACGAACAGGGGAGATATGTGAACAGCGTGGAGTGCCATTGGCAAGTCATGCAGCAGAATTCTGGAGAATTTGTCAGCAAAAATAATTTGGCAAAAGGTGCCGCGAAAAAAAAACAGCCGATGAATGAATGTCGTACTGATCGGGCCAGGTCACAGAGAAAGGAGGGTTCGCAATAACTCCCGAGCCTAGAAAGAAAATGAGGTCTAAAGTATTGCTAGTCTATGAGTGGGGCCGCTGACCTGCTGAACAAAGGAGACTTCCTTCATAGAAGAAAGAAAACTTTGCAATCTAAGGACATTAGTGTCATTGACTAGTGTCATTGACCCTAAGATTAAAATCGCCTGTAGCGGGATCCCATCCCCCAGAAAGCCTTGTGGATGATGCAGAGGGTCTTGAACTTGATCCTTGCAGCAACCGGGAACAAGTGGAGAGATTTTCAGGCTGGAGAGATGCAGTCCCTGGGCTTGAGGCCTATTCGAGCTTAGTTGAAGGGGGTGAAGGGAGGATTTAGGCAGATTGAGGAAGAGGCTGTTGCAGTAGTCCAGTCTAGAGAGAACCAGAGCTCTGGAGACGTTGAGTTTCTGGAGGAAGGTGAGTAAAGGGAGAAAGCCTATGAGGAGGTGCAGCTGGAAGAAGGCCTTTTTGGCAAGGACAGTGATGTGTGGAGAAAAGGAGAGAGAGGATTCGAAGATGACCTCTGGAGCCAGGATGCCAAGTTCATGATATGTTGGTTGGAATGTGTTACCTGTTTCTGTTGTGTCAGCATTTTGCATACAGGACTGAGCTTGATAAGCAGTTGCAGCAACAATTGCAGCAGATGGGTGATCTGTGCCTACCAAGCCTGTGTAAGACTTTTTGGAGTATTTTATGTACCACGCTGAGCAAGAGAGTTGTCAGGGGAAAAGCATATGAAAATTTCCCCGGCCAAGTCATCCATTTGAGTTCTAGATACCTAGATGCGAAGCTGCAGCATTTTAAGTGTGCACCCTTTGCAAATAAGTCTGTATGAAATGCCACACATGTAAAAAAGGAAATGTTAATGACTGTAGTGACAACTGAACACCTAGTCCATAGTACCCTTTCCTCCATAATGTAAGGATGTCCCTGCCAGCGGACAAGACTGGAGCCATCTGCACCGCAAATGTAAGGGCATGCAGAGGTGGACACGCTCTGCTAGCCCTGCCCTCCAGTGCCAACCTGTCAGTCACCCCTTTCTACGCATCTGAGTCAACGATCCTCGCAACATCTCTTTCTGTAGGCCGGTGGTAAGGTCATCTGAAGCAAACAAGACTATGTACTAGGAGAACAGGAGTCACTAAGGTGACTATCTTCTCCTTACTCCTACATCCTTTCGCCGTTCCTCTATATTGTATGGGTGATTTCAAACCAATAAGCACACCCTAGAAGAACCTTATGTTAGGAAAAAAGATTTTTCAATACTGTCTGCCCAAAGGTGGGTGGCATACGCATGATAATTGCCATCCATGCAGTAATTCCTACAAAAGGCAGATGAAGTTGCCCACATTGCTTGCTTGCTGAGGATGTCCCCAGGAAATATGACACTTAAAAGCGACAGCTGTTGGCTTTCCTCTCTGTGAATGTGCATGCATACACTTAGGGATATCTCGTTGCTGCACCTTGTATGCTTAGAGAAGACCCACAACCATCCATTCAGTCGTTGAGAATTTGAAAGCTTGAACCCCATGGGAGGATCCCTCAAATGTCACAAAGAGTATGTGGCTTTGTCATCAACAAATAGAATTTCAGAGCTGGTTTGACGGCCAGGCAACGTAAAACCTCATCAGCCTCAGACTGTAGAAGAAAGTCAGTAAGACTAACTCTTGATTTATGTGAAATGCTGAGACCACCGTCAGAAAAAAGAAGGTATGTGTGCGCAATACGACACTATTTCTTGAAAATCTGTTTAGGTCCGAAGCCACCAGGGCCTGGATCTTGCTGATCCATCTGGTCGAAGTCAAAGAACCAAAATACAGCAGTGTCTTCTAGGTGACTAATTTAAACCATGGTGTCAAACAACTTATGGGCTACAACCGAGAGGGCCGGATTTAAATTCCCAGACAGTCAGGCCTTTGAACTGAGAGATACAGCCTACTGAGACCTTCAAGGTGCTTCTTTACCTCTGGATTGGCCAAAGAGAACACCATAGACATTGAATTACTGTACACCCTTATAACTGACAAGTAAGCCTTTTTGTACACCCCGGTGGCTGACAAGTATGTCTGTCAAGTGTTAACCTGTACTCCTGGCTGGGCCAGATGTGCAGAGAAGGAGAACAAGTCATCCAGAGGGCACAATAGATGATTGGTCCCCTTCTGAACAGTAAAATGGCAGAACTGGGCTGATTTAATCCTATACTGATTTTGTGTTTAAGTTTTCCTGGCTTGCTGAATTATGCATAGATTGTCATGTGACAGCCCCAGAAGAGCCAGAGTAAATTCCTCAGAAACAAGGCTAACACCAGAGACTGAGGGGAGATCAAGAAAGATCACTCACAGCATGTCCTGACATTGACGGAGGAGGACTGGGCCTGAACCATTAGTCGCTTTAGGTCTGAAAACCAAATCCTGTCTGGCCAGCACAGGGCCACTATGATCATCATGCATTCCTTGGGCGATATGAACCTTCTGATCATGCTCTGAATGTAGGGTGTTGGAGGGAATGTAGAGAGGCTTCTGGGACTTCACTCCACCTGTAACTAGCCAAACAGGGAATCTGTCCCCTGGCCCCCCAGCAGAGTATCTGGGCGACACTTGGTATTGTATTCTATAGCAAACATCTATTTCCAGGCATCCCCAAAGATCAGCAATTTCCTGAACAGTTGTGTGACAGAGTTCTCATTCGCAATTGCCCACACTTAGTCTGCTCAGCCTGTCCACAGCTGTATTGAGATTGCTCGGAACGTGGACTTCCCTGTGTGCTATTGACTGAGTTAGCCCACTTCTAGAGATTAACTGCTAGTATGCAGAGACCTAGGGATCTGGTACCCCCGTGTATTGATGTAAAACATGGAGCTGGTAATGCAAGTTCAGCTTAACAGCCCCTTGCTCCGAATGAGAGGGAGAAATTACTTGAGGGACAAAAAGATGTCCGAGTTCCAGGGAATGTATGTCCCCCTTCAGGTCCATTCCTGACAAAAAGCCATGCATCCAGTGCTCTTCCAGGGCTGCCCCCATTCCTCCAGACGGGATCTGCAGTTACTGCTGACAAGTGAAGAGGAGGGGGCAAAAGGGAGAACCAGATGTCAACTTGTGCTTGTCTTGCCACCAGAGAAATCCCCCTTTCATCAAAGAGGGAATCTACATCCTGTCTGCCTACACACCGGTTTCGTAGTCTCAAACCACGGCCAGGTGAAGCTGTATATGGTACATTTTGAGTCTGGCATGAGGAACTTAAAGAATGCTTGTTGCCTGAAGACCCAGCAAATGCTGAAACAATCTGGTCGTAGTGTAGTCTCTGCTCAAGAAATGATATCCACTTGTGCCTTAAGAGCATCACACCTGACACCAATGTAGGTCTGGGTCTAAATAGGAGACAGCTCAGATGTATTTTGGTCGATTGAGAAGCCCATGTAAAACAGGGTATCGATCAGACTCCGCAAAGTCTGTGCAGCCTCAGGACTAGCCAGTCGTCCAGTTACAGAAAAACATTCAAGCCTCTGGCTATCAGTGAGCCCGCCAACGCATTCCTGATCTTGGTGGAGACCCGCAGGACGACATTGCAATATGGGCAGGTATTACCAACTTGACTTTTTCTAGGGGGGTGAGGGGGAGAAGAGGCAGAGGAAGGAAAGATTCAGCACCACTCACTGGTCTGCCAGATTCTTTTTTGGTACTGCAAATATTTGCCAATAGAAGCCCCTCCCAAGTTCGTGAACATAACCACTTCCACTGCCCAGACTCCAGCAACTGTCCTACTTCTAGCAGGAGTGCTGGTAAACCAATCTGCAAAAGAGGAAGAGATGAAGTGAAAGAGGACAGGAGAAGAGGGAGAAATGAATCTCCATTGAAACCAATGAAAGAGGCCAGTTGTCTGAAAAGAGTTCCCATCAACGCTCCAGATACAGAGCAAGTATACCTCCAACAGGGGAGGTATGTATGGACCCAGACACAACAATCATATTTTTTTTTATTTTCGGAGGATGGAGGGGAGGGGGGCAGGTGGGTTGAGTAAAAGGCCTTAGATGCGGGTTTAGCCTGCTTGTGCTTGTGTGGGCTGGAGACCTATATAGTTGCCTAGCCTATCTCTCCTGATAGCCCAGGAATCCTTGAAAAGCATGTGCACCAGCATAACCAACATAAAAGCGGATTACCTATCCTGGTGTCACTCGTTCGAGAGCTGTATTAGCTTAGGACCCTCACCAGGTCAAGCCGATGGAATCATTCCTCTACCTTAGGATGATGAGGTAAGGGAAAAAAAAAAGACAGGAAGATGGATCTTTTGAGAGGGATAGAAATCGGGGACAACCTTCAGGAGAAAAGATGGTCTCACTCTCAATGTCACCTTTTCTTTGGACAAAACAAATAGGGAGGATTAACTGACTATGCCTAGACCTCGCTTAGCAGTCTAGAGGAAATGAAGACTATCAGGAAAGTCACCATAAGGTGGGGAGTAGTATAAAAGAACAAGAATGGAGAGGATCAAACGGCATGCCCATAAGAAACGTTAACACTAAATTCAAGTCCCAAGCTGGAACAAACTGGCGTGGGGGTAACCGATAACACAATGTTCGCAAACATTGAATGACTGTGGGATTGTGAAAAATGACTCCTGATCTGTGTTTCTTTTGAAAGCAAAATGTCAGCAAGATAATCCTATACAGTGCCAATCTGCAGGCCCATCCAAGCCGATAAAAGCAGAAAATCCCTCTATTGGCACCAAGCCACCTGGATCTAAATGGCTTTTGTGGCCCTTCAGGCAGAGAGGACGACGTTCAAAATGTGTTCTGTAGGAAGGCGACCTAAATCATTCAAATCTATCTCAAACTCAACACCCTCCTGACTCCCTGTTTCTGTCTATCTCTCCCGACAAATTACACAGGATTCCTCACGCATACTCATTTATCTGTCCTGATGAAGGCCGACCTAACAACAGCTACCCAAGGATAGCTCCAAGGCCGAAACACAGTTGTGTTGACCTGTTCCTCCTGTGTTGAATAATTTGTCACCACCACACATTGTTACACACATGTTCACTTTATAGTGCGATTACACAGTCTTTTCCTCATGTCATGCCCTAGCAGGGAACAGAGAATATAATTGCTCAAAATTTGAAACCCAAAAATTGTTGCTTTGGTATTGTTATTCATGTACTACACCATGTTCCATGTATTTTGATGAGTATCCTTTGTTAACTTTTTGTGTATATAACACTTGCTGCTTATATATTAAATAAGAATCAAAGTAGCAGTCAACTAAATCAAAGGTGTGTTGATTAACTGTCAGGATCTAGGGTTCTCTCTATCTACCGTCATGACACTTAAGGTAGATAGACCTGAGACTGCATCAGGACACTGGACATTAAGATTGGCCTTGCGGACGACTAAGGTCTATTGGAAGATTTGTGCAGAGGATATATTGAACTCACTTTTATATCAACTATAAGCTTAATTAACCTCCATGAGGCAGAGCGCGAGACACCTTTTCCAACCACTTCGTTGCGTACTGAAGGGAGGTGACCAGGGCCAATCTGATTGCTCTCAATTCCAGCAAATTGATGTGTTCTCGGCATTGCAGGTGAGCACCCCAGTCTTTCAAGGATGTTATTGGGGCAAGTGTCAGTTGGGGCCAAGGTTGTTGAAACAGAGCCCCCTTCAACAAGTTGCCTCTCAGGTACCACCACTCCAGGTTTCACGATACTTTCCTTGAGACCTGAAGAAGATCTGAGGTACATCCCTGAAATCGAGAGCACCGATGCAACCTCATACACAGTAGAGTCTGAGGCACTACAAGAATGCAGGAGGTCAAGAACAGGAAAGCAGAGACTGGAACCATCCCCTGAGATTGTAGGACATGGACTATCTTGGATATGTTTGCTATTCGATCCTTGGTTGGGGAAGGCCCTGCCCAGGCAACAACCCAAAACTGTCATGAAAAACAAAGACGTCGTGAAGTTCAGGGAGAAGCCCAAGTTGTGCAATAGGCTGCTAGTGTAGAAAATATGTGCCGTTGCCTTGTCTGGGGAGCAAGCTCAGATGAGTCAGTTGTTCAACTAGGAAAGACATTAATGCCTTCTCTTCTGAAGTGAGCCGCTTTCTCTGCCAACAGCTTGGTGAAGAACCAGGTCCTGATGAGAGATTGAACTGAATAACATTGAAGTGATAGTGTCAGTGTCCCATTGTCAATCTCAGGTACTTCCTGTGCCTTTTGTAGATGGGCACATGGAGTAGGCTTCCTGGAGATCTAGGGAGACAAACCAGTCCTACAGGTTGAGGGCTTCCATTGAATAACAGCCCTTGCCTTGTTCTGAGCGGGGCAAATGATCAATGGCCGCTTTTGCTAGAAGTGGAAAAACCTCCTCCAGCAGGAGGGGTCTTGGGCGGGGATGGTCTGGAGGGTTTTGAGTAAAGGGCAGACCGTATCCTTGATGAAGGACCTTTATGGCCCAGGCATCCGATTTGATAAGGATCCATTCCTTCCCAAAATGAGAAATTCTGCCTCCTAAAGGGGAAGAGTGGTGGAACTCCGATTCACAGGGTCTTCGCACCTGGGGCTACTGAGGGCACAGCAGGGGTTGACAAGCCTCCTCTGGGAGCACCTGTGCTCCGACCTCAATTTGGAAGGCTTGGCACTGGCTTGCAAAAGGGAGCTTGACCTCTTCCCGCTGTGAGCGTAGAAGGTAAAGGGTCAAAACCCTACCTGCCCATGGGGATGCAGGCTGTTGCTGCTGGACCACTAGGCCCAGAGACTTTGCAGTCACCTTTGAAGCCTGAAACGTCTGGAAAGACTCATTGGCCTTTGCCCCAAACAGATGGGCACCATCAAACGGCATGTCCAAAAGTTTGGCTTGGACATCTAGGGCACAACCAGAGGTCCGCAACCATGAGTACCTCCGCAACACCCTTTCTTTGGCCATCATCCTTACCACAGAGTCGGCAGTATCTAGGTCTGATTGGAGGATCTGATACGAAACCTATGTCATTATTTACCAGGACCTCAATGCAGTCCCTAATATCACCTGCAGGAAGGGGCTCTGAAGCCTATGAAATTGCCGACCAACCGAAAATGTCTCCAAAGGCACACGAGCCCTTGGTGGACCCTCAGGCCCAGGCTGCCAGAACCAAAAACCTTTCTTCTCCAGGCCTCCAGTCTCTTGTGCTCACGGTCTGAGGGGAAATACGTTGTCTTCAGTTTTGCTGTGGCCGCCTAGACAATTTAACTCTCTGCAGAGGCATGAAAAGAGGAATAGCAGATAAGAAGGGGCTGTCCCGTGCTTCTTGGTCAGATCCTGGTCTACCAATCGGGACTGAGGCTGATTTTGACCATCATTTGAAGACTAGTGCTTCAACAGCCAGGTTAACGGGCAGTAGGGTCTCTCTTGCTCTGTGGAACCTCATTCAGAATATTTGTCAGTTCATACTGCACCTTGGGTGTAGAAGGCGCTGATAATCCTAAAGAATTAACAACCTTAGCTAACAGGTGCTGAAAAGAGGCCTGCAGCTTACCTGAGGTGGGAGAAGGGAGCATGTCGAATTATGGTGAAATGCGTAGACCACTTGCACCTTGCAAGTCAGCTACAACATCCACCAAGTTACCCTCTTCTCCATAAAATTCTCCTTAGAAATCCACTTCCCTGGGGCATATGGGTTCTAACCCAGGGGGGATGGGATCACCCTCCTGGTCATACATATCCCTCATTCGAGAAATATATGCAACTGCAGCATCAGGGGACGCTGCAGAGAGAGGAGTCAGGTGGAAAGATAGACATCAGAAGTCGGAGCAGTGTGGCCCTGAGACGGAATCTTGTCCATTTTAGCCATAGCCGAGTATAAAGGCATACGGTCACAGGATCCTGCAGCGTCGCTGCCGGCTCGCCAAGCACAGTGAACTTTAATGGCACCTGTGGCGCTCAGGCCGAATCGATCTGCATCAGAGCTGGGCCTTGGCAAAGATGTCTAGGATCTTTTTTTAATTTGTGTTTTTACTTTATTAAGAACCTTTAACACAACAGTTAAATAAACAAGCGTACAGATAATTACATGTGAACAGGCTTCAGTAGATGATTTACAATCTACATGTCACACTAATTCGTAAACAATAAAACAAATTAAAAATAAGAAAAAGTGTCTATCAACATTGTATTAATGCCAACATTTTCTCCCAATGCTTTACGATTATTAAAACATTAAGTAGTCCAATGATTAATGATTTTGAATATCCAGCCCAAAAGCTCTCAGTCGTAGATCCTCCAAGCTAGTTACACATTTCCCAAAGGCAGATGTCCTTAAATTGGTAGTCGCCCAACAGAAGATTAGCCAGTGTTTCAGAGTGTACAGAAAAAAGGGACTATGATCCCAACGTCACGTCCATCGTGAGTAGGAGCTGATGCAGTGCTTTGCCCCATGGAGACAATGTTTTCAAAAAGAAGCTGAGTAGGGGGATACATACCAAAGATGTGTAATCCATGGGAGGAAAGAATCTATTAGAAACACATGTGTGTACACAGGTGGTGATCTCAAAGTGGGAGATTTGTGCTTGTATCGGCTTAGATTCACATGCTAGGCATAGGTCGACATCTAGTGGAAGCTGCAGAGTATTACAGTTGTTATCGAAACTCGGAAAGAGGCAACGAAAGGGCGTGCCAGTAATACTACCCCTAGTGTGACGTCCACTGTACCCAAGGTCCTTCACGCGTCAAGGTCCATCAGATTGTTTTGTTTCTGACATTTGTATTTATTGATTTATTAAGCGCCTTACACCAAAGCGCTGTACAATTGAACTACATAATACATAAACAAACAATATAACAGTTGAAGCAAATACATTATGAATCAAACAACAAAACAGTGAAAAGAGCAATTAACTGAAGGGGATAGGTAGGGAAGGGGATAGGTAGGGAAGGGGAGAGGGAGAGGATAGGAGGGGAGTGGTGAAGAAGGGTAGGAGGAGGGAAGGGGAGGGGTCAGAGGGGGAGGCAGGAGAGGGGGAGTAGTTAGGGGAAAGAATAAGGAGGGGGTGAAGCAGAAGGGGGGGTGTTTCAGGGAGGAGAATGGAGGAGGAGAGATTTAAGGGAAGTGCGGAATGAGGTGAAGGTGGGGGTAGAGCGGATAGCAAGAGGAAGGGAGTTCCAGTGTAGAGGTGCTAGGATTTGGAAGGAGCGGAAGCGAGAGAAGGCACAAGGGAACAGAGGTACAGTGAGAAGGAAATGGTCAGCGGACCGAAGGGAATGGGAGGGAGAGTAGAAGGAGAGAAGGGAAGAGAGATAAGGGGGAGTGAGACCATGGAGAGATTTGAAGACAAGGCAGAGAAATTGAAATTTAAGTTGGGAGTGAAAAGGGAGCCAGCCAAGGTAAGAGAGCGAGGTAGAGATGGAGTCACAGGTGGTAAGTAGACAGAGGGTACGAACAGCAGAGTGGTAGATGGATTTAAGAGGGGCAAGATGAGAAGTAGGAAATCCAAAGAGTAGGGAGGAGCAGTAGAAGAGGCGGGAGAAGATGAGGGAGGAGATTAAGAGTTTAGTAGCGTGGAAAGTGAGAGAAGGACAGATTTTGCGAATATTGAGGAGGTGGTAGCGACAGGTGCGGGAAGTGAGGGAAATATGTTGGGAGAAGGAGAGAGAGGAGTTAAAGAGAACCCCTAAGTTACGAGCTTGAAGAGAGATAGGAAGATTGGAGCGAGGAAAGTGAATGAATGGGGAGGGGAGGGAGGAGGAAGAGAGTTAGAGGGAAAGAATACAACTTCGGTTTTGTCAGCGTTAAGAGAGAGAAATCGGGAAGACATCCAGTTCTTAATGGCAGTAAGGCAGGAGGAGAGTTTTTGGTGAAGGTCAGAATAGAAGGAGGAGAGAGAGAGAAAGAGTTAAGTGTCGTCGGCATAGAAGTGGTGAGAGATGCCAAACGAGGAGATAACAGGGGCAATGAGGGAGGTGTAAAGAGAGAAGAGGAAAGGACCAAGTACCGACCCTTGGGGTACGCCGTATTCAAGAGGATAGGTAGGAGAGGACCGGCCACCCCAGGAGACAGTAAAGGAGGGGGAAGAAAGGTAAGAGGATAGACATTCGAGGACAGAGCCTTTGAAACCAAAGGAAGAAAGAGTGTGAATGAGGAGGGGATGATCGATAGTGTCAAAGGCTGCAGAGAGGTCGAGGAGAATAAGGATAGAGGATTGTTTGGCATGGCGAGCAGAGAGAAGGGAGTTGAGAATAGAGGTGAGAGCAGTTTCTGTGGAATGTTTGGGACGGAAGCCTGATTGGTAGGGTGGTAGGAGAGAGGAGTTGGTGACAAAGGATGAGAGCTGAGAGTAGGCAAGGCGCTTGAGAAGCTTGGAGAGGAATGGGAGAAGAGAGATGGGTCTGAAGTTAGAGGTGAGAAGAGGATCAGCAGAAGGTTTCTTCAGGATAGGGATGATCGTAGCATGCTTGAAAGCAGAGGGAAAAGTAGCTGAGGAGACACAGATGTTGAAGAAGGAGGTGAGGTATGGGATAAGAAGAGGGTAAATCTTAGGGATGAGAAGGGAGAGGGTCAGATGGGGCGGACGTGGGGTGGGCTTTGGATAGTAGGGTAGAGACTTCAGAAGGGGAGATGGGAGAGAAGTTGGAGATGCAGGATGAGGGGAGGAATAGAAGTGAAATCTGAGGGGTGTGGATTTTTTGACGAAGGGTAAGAATCTTAGAGGAAAAGAAGTTGGCGAAATCAGAAGGGGAGAGTGTAGAATTGGAGGAGGGATCAGGAGTGGGGGGAGAGAGAAGACGAGGGAGAGTTTGGAAGATACGGCGAGGGTGAGTGGCTTGAGATTGGAGTAGGTTAGAGAAGTAAGAGGATTTAGCAGAGGCAAGACAAGAGTCGTAGAGTGAGTGGTAAGAGAAGTAAGAGGTTTGGTTAGAAAGCAAGGGAGTTTTGAGCGAGAGTATCTCGAGACGACAGAGAAAGCGTTGCATAGAGAGGAGTTGAGGAGTAAGCCAAGGTTGAGAGGGTTTCCGGGTTGGGCGGAAAAGAGAAAGGGGGTAGAGTCGATCAAGGGAAGAGGAGATAGAAGAGGAGAGGGAGGATAGAGCATCATTCGCAGATAATAAGGTGAAGTCTTGGAGAGCTGGAAGAAAAGAAGAGCAAGTGTCAATAAAGAGGGAGGGGTCAAAGTTGCGGAAATCACGCCATGGGTAGACTGGAGGGGAGGGGTTAGGAGCGGAGGAGTGTGGGAGCAGAGAAAGGGAGAAAGAGAGTAAGGCATGATCAGAGAGATAGCTAGGAAGAGTAGAGACAGGGGAAGAGGGGTAGGAAGAATTGAAGATGAGGTCCAGGGTGGAGCCAGAGGAGTGAGTGGAGGAGGAAGGAAGAGGGGAAAGGAGGTAGGAGTCAAAGATAGAGAAGAGGGGAGAGGATTGAGGGGGAGAAGGGAGATGGAGATTGAAATTGCCAAGCACGGATATAGGAGAGGGGGAGGAAGAGATAAGCGAGAGGAGGTGATCCAAGTCTTCATAGAAGGAAGAGAGAGGGCCAGGGGGACGATATATGATCAGGAAAGAAATAGGGTGGGGAGAGGAGAAAGATTTGTAGAGGAATTCAAAGGTAGGGAAAGAAGGGAGAGATGGTGAGGAGGAAGAGGAGATGTACTTGGGGTGGTAGAGGAGGCCAACGCCTCCACCACAGCCAGTAGCGCGTGGGGTATGAGTAAAGGAGGAAGAGGAGGTGGTTAAGGAAGCGGGGAGAGAAGTGTTATGAGGGGGGATCCAGGTTTCAGTTAGGCATAGAAAATGGAGGTTAAGGCGAAAGAACAGGTCAAGAACAGCTGCGGTTTTGTTGCAGATGGATCTGGCGTTCCAGAGTGCCATGTCAAGTGGCTGGAGTAGTGGACGGTGGGGGGGTATAGAAGGTTAGGGCGGTGAGAGAGGGAAGGAGTGTAACAGGAGGAGCGTGGGGAGGACAGGGGTGAGGGCTGGGCATTAGGAGGGAAAAGGAGAGTAGGAGGGAGAGCAGAAGGTGGGAGTAGTGGAAAGGGGGGAGGGAAGGAAGGTTGGTGAGATGGAGATTTGGAAAATTGCATAACAGAGGGCTCAAAGATAGGACGAGTACGGAAGGATTGTTGCTGTAGAGTCTTGTGATGGTGAGAACAGAGACCAGTGTGGCAGTTTCAAGTAGGGACGGTAATCAGGGAACCAAATTAGGAGAGTGATGGGGAGAGGATAGCAGCAGACCAGGAGCAGAATGGAGCGGTGCCTGCCACAGTCAGGTGAAGGTCAATGGGGGGAGGCGCAGGGAAGGAGTGGAAGCGCCAGGGAGCAGGCACCAGCTAACGCCAATGGAAATCCCAGGCCCAGCGATGGCAGATGGAGGAGCATAGCCAGAGCAGGGTCGTAGACAGCAGGCGCCCGAAACTGTAGGCAGTCCAGGGCTAGAAGGTGACCGCAGGCAGTTGATGGCAGGCTGGTCAAGAATGGGGTCGTAGACAGCAGTCGACTGATTCTTCGGGTAGTCAAGGGCCAGGAGGTGACCGCAGGCAGACGATGACAGGCCAGTCAAGGGGGAACCAGAGTGACCGCACTTAGACCTGAGCAGGTGTCAGATCATCAATAGGGGCGTTGGTGGAGTGCCCAGGCGGTCGGTGTTGGCAGATAGTGGTCGCGGGGTTGGGTTGAAGTACCAAGTTAAGAATAGGGAGAGCTGGGGGTACCAGATCTTAGAGAGGGTCAGTGGTGGAAGGGGTCAGGGTGGTTGAGGCAGGCAGCTGAAATCAGGAATAAAACCAGATGTTGAGGTGGGTGAGTAGGTATGGCGAACCAATTCAATGGCGCCCAGACGTGAGCAGGGAGGGCAACAGGTGGATGGGAGGGGTAGTAAGGAGGTCTGGGTGGGAGAGTAGTACATGAGGCAGCATGAAGTGTAGCGTGAGTATGGGTGCTGTCCAAGCAGATTTGTAGCAGGGAAGGGGAGGAAGGGTGGCTGTATGTGAATCTAAGCAGATACAAACATCAGAAATATGATTACGGTAAGTAATGTATCCCTTCTGAGGCTTGTGGAATCTGCTTAGATCACAAGCTATGCATCGGTTAGCGAGCAATGGTGGTTTGTGAGAAGGTACAGCAGCAAATAGATGTTTTAGCAATATTTGTCCCACCTGTGAATCTGCTTTAGAATGTTTGTCTATGCAGTAGTGCTGAGTAAAAGTATGAATAGAGCTCTATTTAGCTGCCTTGCAAATGGAATCCAGCGGGAAGTTTGCAATAAAGGCCAAGGTAGCTTCTGTACCCCTGGTAGAGTGAGCTCTTGGTGTGAAAGGCAGAGTTTTATTTGACAGACAGTAGCAGAGCTGTATGCATTTCACTATCCATTTGGAGATGGCGATTTTTGAAACGTGATCACCTTCCTTGCCATGTGCTATGGATACAAACAGTTGGTTGTTTTCCTTAGCGGTCTTGTCTTGTTTACATCGTAAAGGACCGCTCTCCTTACATCTAGTGTATGGAGATCGTTCTCAGCTGAGCTTGAAGGGCTTTGAAAGAAAGCTGGTAGTTCGATGGAATGGTTGACAAACTTAGGTGAAAACCTAGGGTGCGTATTTAATACAAATGTGTCTTTTTGGATAACAAAGAAATTATTTTGTACTGACAAAGCTTGTAGTTCACTGACTCTTCTTATGGAGGTTATAGTCACCAGAAAAGCTGTCTTATATGTAATGTGTTTAAGACAAGACTTGTGCATGGGCTCAAAGGGGGTCCTATGAGTTTTGCAAGTACCACATTTAGGTCCCACCCTGGAGGCGGGTTTGAAATGGGAGGGTAAAGTCTTTTTACTCCCTCCATGAATGCCTTAATGACAGGGATTTTCCACCAGGACACTTTGCTTTGGGAAGTGGTGTACGCGGATAGAGCTGCTAGGTGAACTTTGATGGAGTTAAATACTAGCCCAGAGTCTAGCAAGTGGAGCATGTAATGAGGAATGTGCGATGGAGAAGATTCTATCAGGTTTATATTCTTTGACTGGCACCATATTCCAAATCTTTTCCATTTGTCAAAATAACAGTGTTTGGTTTGCGTGCCTCCTTGAGGATGTCCATATACCTTTGAGGTAGTTTTAAATAGCCAAATTCTATGACTTCATGAGCCAAGCTGCCAAGTTCATAGACTGAGGTTGTGGGTGCAATGTTGTTCCACTGTGCTGTGTGAGCATGTTGGAGGGGCACAGGAGTTTGATAGGATCGCACATGGCCAGTTTGCGCAGATGTGGAAACCAAGGTTGTCTCGCCCACATAGGAGCAACTAGGATTAGTGTCACTTGTTCCAGGTGCATATTGTTCACCAACCTACTCAGTAGCGGAGTCGGAGGGGAAAGCGTAGGCCCTGACCAGTTCATCCACCTTGGATCCGTGTTGGGGGAAACCTGGATGCGAAGTCTGGGCATTGTGTGTTTTGGCTTGTGGCGAGCAAGTCTAAAGGGGGGTAAGCCCGTAGGGAGAAGGATCTCTGCTTAATGGGTCTGCCAGAGAATTGAGTTCCCCTAGAACATGTTGCGATGTTAGGAACATGCCCCGCTTGAGTGCCCACCTTCCAAATTCTTAGCTCACCACCACCTCCTTACATTTCTTCCTTGCTACCACTAACTTCCAATCTTTGGTTTCCGATCTCGCCATCTTCTCCACTACCACCAGTCCATAACATCTACTCTCCCCTCCTGCTGGTACCAGCTCCTTCACTGCTACCTTCTGCTCACTCTTCTCTATTACCACCTTTGTTACCCCATCACCCTCGTCCCCTCATGATGTTACCACTTGCTTTGCTCCTTTAGTTGACTTTCCAGTCCCATCATCACTGCCTAATTTACTATCTCCTCCTTCCCCTCCATTTATGTTACCACATCATTTGCTGCCCCAACCTCCTTCAGTTTGCTCGCTCTTCCTGACATTATGAATTCCTTCCTATCCACTCCTGATGTTTCCAGCTCTTTTTCAACCGCCACGTCCTTCCGTTCGCTCTCCTTTTCTGATGTTATTTATTTATTGTTAGCCTGTTAGGTGCTTAGAGAGCAAGTAAAATACTGTTTCAAAGCACCCACAGGGCGAGGGGAGGGAACAAGGGAGTGAAATACATTACAAAACACAATAACTAGTAAGAGCAGTGGAGGGAAAAGGAGGAAGGACGAACCTACTATGCCTTGTGAGTATTCTGGATGTGCAAGTGCAGCAAGAAAAAAGGGCAGAGCCTATAAGTGCTGGAGAGTCCGGGCTCATGGGTGAGCCACAGATGAAGTGCTTGGGTTGATGATTGCTACAAGGCCAGGGGCCACGTTAAGAGTAAATGCAAACCTCTGAGGCAGAGGGTGTGCCAAGGCAAGTGCTGAGGGTAGACAGGAGCTGAGCAGATTGGGTGTGGAAGGTCAGGGGCCCTGAAGATGTATAAGGGCCCCGGGCACCAATCACAGTAACTGTGGGATTAACAGAGAAGAGAAGGGAAGGAGGAGGTGAAAAGGTAGGTCTTGAGGAGCTTCCGGAATTTAAGAAAGTCCTGCTCAAGGCGCATAGGCAGGGGGAGGCTGTACCATAGGAGCGAGCCAGCTGAGGAAAGCGATCAACCACCTACCTTCTGTTTAGCAAAGCGCTTTACACACAAAGTGTTGGTGCCAGGGGAACAAAGTGGTCTAGAGGGAGAGCATTTAGTAAGATAAAGTTGGAGATAGTGTGGTCCCCGGGCCCAGACAGCCTTGTGGATGATGCAGAGGGATTTGAATTTAATCCGTGCATTTCTCCTTTTTTTCACATCATGTTTAACAATCGGCTAGTTTGTGCAACCAATGACTACAATCTGCTGACCTTATACGGCACAGTTTCCTTAGAAATTCCCAGCTTCACTGAAGCCCATTCCCCAACAGGCCTCCGTTGGCCAACAGTGGCAGGTCTATTTTAATGTGTGCACTAAGTGTGCATGCATTTGAGCTGCTGGAGGAGGTTGGTGCAGCGACAGGAGTATATGTAAGGAGAGGTGGGTGGGGATGGATGGCATGGGTGGGGTTTGATGGCGTGGCAGGGGTTAATTTCATTCACCAGGTGGGATGAGGGTTGCTGGGGTGTCCTCTGCACAGGAGTAGGCAGGGACACACGGGCTTGGAGTCGCGGGGGTGTCCACCTGACATACAGCGCGGTGCCATGTTTGGTTGGGTGTTGCCAACACTTACAGAGGGGAAACCATGGGGGGCTGGGTGGAGGTTCTCAGCACAGAGCTATCTGGTGTGGAGTCCTCTATGGTGTATGATTGCAGTGGGAAAGCCACATTTGCAAAACAGCCTGACACCATACACAATGGAACAGTTTATTTTGCTCTGTGCATTTAAATCTGTAATATGCAGAGGTAAAACCCAGATGAGGTTTTTTAGGCTCATATCATTAGGAATTCTGATACATTTAGACTTCAATTCATCATGAAGAATAAAAAGCTACAATCAAGCTTCTTCTGTGCAACATGTTTCTACAAGATTTTTTTAAAATGTTTATCATACTGATGTAGCATGCGATTTGTGTGCATTCTAGGTCTGTTTTACAAAACGGAATGCTATTTTGGTTATTGACAGTCAAACATTCACAAATTAGTGCACCGAATTAGTGCACCTTGCTGTATGATCAGAACTGGAACAGAAAGTGCTCAAGTGTCAAAATTACAAACTGGGCAAAATCCGCCCATTACCACCTAACCAACGTATGAGATATTGGGTAACTCATTTCATAGTGCCTTATCTGTTAACATTGCCTGTCCCAAAATATTTAAAAATGGTCAATGCTTAAAGTTGATTTAGTTCTCAGTGTATACTATTCATAAACAACACACTCTGGTTTTAAATGGCTATATTGCTTCAAATATGTTAATAGTGACCATCCATATACAGTACACTACAAAGTAATTTATTTCTTAGCTCACTTATGGCACCACCATTTGAAAACAACGTCCCTCTTGAGATCGAAATTTGCGATATGCGACTCTCCTTCTAAATGTGTGCCCCTATTCTACATCTATGCTGTGGTATGTGTTCTTTGCTTGTTGTTTTTAACTATCAGTTTCCTGTATCCATGCTTTAAGCAGTGCATACACGATGTGAGGCATCTGTAGGTGTATCATTGTCAACGGCTATTGAATGGTATTTGCTGCTCCGATACTACAGACCATTTACCTTCCTCGTAGTACCTTTTGTTAAAATGTTTCCTGTAACTATGTTAGAACACAGGTACACTCGTTGTGGACTTATAATATAGCTGGCACTCAATCTAAATCAAACACAAAAAAAGGGGGTCAATGGGCTTCAGAGTTCCCGGTACATTTCGATTGCTACCACAGCAGCATATCAAGCTATGGATTTTGGCTAAAATGAAGAGGAGGGGGAAAACAGATTCTTGGATTCCCGTAATTTTTAGTTTGGGCTATTAGGTGTCGCTGGAGACTCCTATAAGCCAAAACTATTGCATTGGAAAACAAATGGGGAGAAGAGAGGTTGACTGTGAACCAAAAAAGGCCCTGCCCGGAATGACATTTGAGGAGGGACACAGAGTCTATAGGTGTTGTTTATGTGCCTAATCATCAATGGACGTTCCCACCCATTTCAGCCTCTGCCTGCCCAAAACACCACCTCATGGGAACTCTTTGGGCACGCTTTGATCAAGCCCTTTCACCAGACTTTGCATTTAAAGTATGGGAACTGTTTGGCCAATGTTGTTTCTCTCCCATGTTCCCTTCCCATTGAGCCTTGTGGTGCTTTCAAACACAATTATGTTGTATAAGTGCCTAACAAATGCTCAATAAAATAAATGAAATAAGTGCCTGTATTTGTTCAAAGCAGTCTTCTGAGTGTTAATGACTTAATTGGAGTTGTAAACGCGCTGTTTTACAAGGCCTGTCTTCAGCTCTCAATTTATAAGCACTCTGCATGTGCTTCACTGAGGCCCTATTTAAAACTAGCATGGGCAACGCCAACATTTTTGGCTTGTGCATACATTTTAAGCTTTTGCCAGGCACTGCTATATATGTAGTGCAATAAGGCATAAAGGTTTATGTTTAAGTAAAGCTATGTAGCACACCTTGCAAATCTTCTACTTGGTACTAGCATCTTGAGGAGACAATAGGGGGTGTTTATGTAGCGTATGGGGCTTGTACTAGTAGCTTTGGGTGCTTTGCAGCAACATGCAGACAAATGTTAAACTGTCACTTCGAACAATGGGGTGTTATGCTATGTTAGTGGGGTTGCTATAGCGCAGCGTTTTACATTTACATGGCATCTTTGGTGGAAAATGCAGGGAACTTTTTTTTTATTTTAAAGAGGAGACAAGTCTCCCTAGGACCAAAGGCTGTAGTGAGAGTCTGTGGAGGTGAAAAGCCCAACGCAGACTCCTGCTGGGTTGCACTTGCTTGTCAAAGAGGTATATTTCATTTGTATGATGACAGACTTCTTTGGAGGGACTTTAAATCTTTTAGGCAGCAGCCAGTTTGCAAAGATATCAAGTTGATCCTTCTCAGTCATAAGGTTTTCAGCTAGCTGTGTTTATGTAGTTTACAACACTTTGCATTGTAGTACTTACACTCCTATAAAAGGAAACTAACATTAGAAGTAGATTATTACTCCATAGCAGAATAGAAACACATTCTACTGCCAATCAGGAGAATTAATCGCGTTGGCTGAGTACACACCTATGTCCTAAAATAGACTGGTATTATGTTGCTGTGTGTTTGTGCCCTCCCATGTTTCTTCTGGAGGTATTGTACAGTCTGTATGCTAATTTGTCAGCCTATTAGTTTTGGGTATTAGGTGGTGCGTGAGCACCACCTATAAGATGAAATTATGACATTGGAATATAAGAGGAGTGATATGAGATGTGAGGAGGGACACACAGCTTGTGGACATTGTTTGTTTACTCACCCATTGATTAGCCATGGCCATCCTAATCCGTATAGCCATACCCACCCCCAACCTGCAATTCCCTACCAAAACATCATCTTTGAGCTAGCTCTATCACGCAGTAACATGAAACGTTGTGCTGTAAATAGCCTTACAGTGTTATTTCAAAGTAGTCTTCTTAGAACAAATGGCTTAATTGGAGATGAAAATATACTACTGCTGCAATAAACGTCTTAAACAAGAGAGCCTTCAGTCACTTGATTTATAACAGAATGTGTATCCCTTGCGATCTGTTACTTGCACCAAAGGCATGTTAAAAACAAGCATTGGAAAAATCATCACTTATGGCTTGTGTGTAGTCATTAGGTAGACATCTGCCAGGCACTATCATATGCCCAGGTACTCGCATCATTTTACAGCTGATACCTCCTTATGACAATGTAGTACCATTATGGCAGTGCCTGGCAAATGCCTATCCCATGCCTACTCAAGGCACAAACTGTAGGCTTTTGTCAAAGCTCGTTTTTAATTGACTTTGGCAATACACGTGGTTTTCTCAGCAGCATGATGAGGAATGTTGCAACTCTTCCAAACTTGTAAGTTTGCTAGCTAGGAGGTTTACAGTACTCCTACTGCAAGGTAAACTGACCTGAAAGGAGAGGAGTTCTGGCATCACATTTTAAGCTGCCACAATGAGCAGCCTCTGACACTTAATAGTGAACTGAAATAATACTCTTGCTTTTTCAGATTATTTTCATGTACATTCTCTCCCTGAAGTTCAGAGTAATTTACAAATAAGAAAACACGCATATCCCACCTTATGCATTTAGTGCACTGTTGCTGTTTTACACAAATAAGCACCTGCATACAGATGTACATTTTAAAATAGGTTGTCATCTGGTGATGAAACTGATTCATGTTTAACTGCTTAAAATATTAGTTGGCCACAAATTACGGGTTGCATATTTGTTGATATAGCTCCAACGCATGGGTTGACATATACCTCTATAACTGCTCGAAGACCTCCATTTGCCGCAGAGGGAAGAATGACGTCAAGTATTAAATGAGGGGTGTGGAAACTGGGGGCTGCTCTGCATATTGTGGTAGAAATAAAGTACTCTGGATTGCAGAAAGATAAAGAAAGTCACCTCAGAGTTCCCTGACCTTATAAGGAAAGCCCTCCGTGACTTGCAATTGCCTTCTCGCATACGATGGGGGAGGCGTAGGTGGTGGCTTACTAAAATATAATAAATAACGTAGTGCATGGACAGTTGAAGGTTTTTTATTTCATGTAATTTATTTTATTGGACATTTGAATGGGGCGCCACAAGACAAGATGGGGGGTATGGAAATCAAAAAGTAGAACAAAAAACGGTTATATTGACCATGTGACAATCCTACCGTGCAAGTGCGTGACAAGGTGGTAAGTGCAAGGGGAGCAGGAAGAGGGAGAAGTGCAGGAGTGGGGTACCCCCAAGGATGGGGGCAGGCAAGTGCTGGGTGGGCCAAGGCATCAAGTGCAGGGGACGTGTGGGAGGAGGGCTGAGTGCAGTGGATAGGGAGGAACAATTTGGGCTAGTCTGGGGAAGGGAGCCCAAGGGCAAGTGCTTGCAAAGGACGCTGGGGGGACAGGTAGGTCTGGCCCCTGTATGACTCATAAGGGATCAGGTGCCAGTCGCAGTGGCAGGTGGAGAGTTAGCAAGGGAGGGGGAGAGGGAAGGAAGAGGAGAAAAGGAAAGTCTTGAGAAGTTTCTGGAACTTAAGAAGATCTGGCTCAAGTCTGAGTGGGGGAAGAAGGCCGTTCCAGAGGGAGAAGCCAGCCGTGGAAAGGAATCTACCTCCCACTCTCTGCTTGGAGAAGCAATTGACCTGCAGAGAGTTTGAGCCAGAAGACCAAAGGACTCAGGCCGGGAGGTATTTAGGAAGGGAAAGCTGGATATAAAGAGGTCCCAGGCTCCAGACAGCCTGGTGGATGATGCAAAGGGTCTTGAATTTGATTCCTGTGGTCACCGGGAGCCAGTGGAGAGATTTGAGGGCTGGAGAGATGCGGTCCCTGGGCTTGAGGCCAAGGATAGGTCTCGCAGTCTTATTCTGGATTAGCTGAAGGGTGTGAAGGGAGGAAAGAGGCAGGTTGAGGAAGAGGCTGTTGCAGTACTCTAGTCTAGAGAGAACCAGGGCTCTGGAGAGGTTGAGTTTCTGGGGGAAGGTGAGGAAAGGTTGAATGCCCCTGAAGAGATGCAACTGAACGTTTGACTTCTTGGCAAGGTCCATGATGTGTGGAGAGAAAGAGGAGCCAAAGATGATCCCAAGGTTTTCTGACACACAAGTGGGTGAGGGTGGAGGACCTATGGAGTCAGGCCAGAGAGGGGGGGGGGGCATTACCAGCAGAGATCATTGGCAGAGCACCATGCCTGAATAGCAGTCAGGTATGAGGGTGGAGGAGGAGGTAGAGGAAGGCAGCTTGAAAGACAGCCGTCAGGTGGGCCAGGTAGATGTTGAAGAGCCAAGGCGATAGGCTAGAGCCTGAGGGATGCCAAGGGTAGAGAGTGAGGTGGAGGATAAAAAAGGGCCCATTTGCACTTCGGAAGGTCTGTTTGAAAGGAAGGCTCTGAACTGCGCCAGTGCCATGATGCCTAGGGGTATCATGGAGACGGTTTATGAGGATGGAGTGGTTAACTGTCAAAAGCAGAAGAGAGATTGAGGAGGAACAGAACAGAGGGACTGTTAGAGTCCAGGTTAGAGAGTAGGTATTCATGGGTGTTCAGGAGAGCAGTTTCAGTGCCTCTGGCAGCCCTAAAACCAAACTGGTGGTCGTGGAGGCAGCCGGCCATTTCAGTGTTGAGGGTCAGTTGGGGGATGACCACGAGTTTGCCCAAAATGGGTAATAGGGATAGGGCTTTGTTTGGGTTTCCTTAGATGCTTGGTGGTAATGGTAAAAACTATGTGTATTTTTAAAATACGACCCATTTACAGGTTGGAATCACGTGGGATATTTACAGCAAGCGGTATATAGAAAACATGCATGTGATAAATACCAGATATTTACCCCATGCAATATATTCACACATACTTGTATTCTACTTTAGACCCCCCCACCCCAATGCATTTCAAGATCGACTGGAAAAATAGAAAATGTGGTCCTATTAGAGCCCCCGAATTACAGCTCTTGGCCTCGTAAAGGTCAAGGTGTAAACCCATGGCCTAGCAAGCATGCTGTGGACTTTGCAACCAAGTAACATGAGTTCTAATCCTGGCTTACCCACTTGCCTAAACATATGTGATCCTGGGCAATCACTTTATCTTAGAGAGTGCTACCTTTTCGACCAACAACTTCCTTCGTCTGCTGTAAATTCAATTTAAATCTCAAAATACAACTTCTATACTCTTGCGATGGATGCTTTTTCAGAAAAGGTGCAACAGTGTTGAAAGGTTTAATATTACATTTAAAATGTTCAAAAACACAATAGCTCCTTAATCTTTCTCGATTCGTGATCCAGTCAACTCCAAAAATTTCGCAGGCAAACAAATGTTCAGCCATCAGGGAGCTCTGCGTTGGCTCTGCTGGCTGTCATTTTCTGCACCGACGCCAGATGTGACACCATGGGTGATAGTGTTGACTGAACCCCATGACCTCGGTTTTTTTCTGTGCACTCCCAACGCTGCTTCAGGTATCCACTGATTTAATTTTTCGACTGCTTCATGTCTCACACTCTGGGTTAAAGTCCTGTAAGGAAGTCTGTGTCTAATCCACTCCGATACTTTGTTTGGGGTCTCAGACCGTCTTACGACACTGACGAGTGACAAATATGCACCCAACGGCTGCGAGGAAACATGTTACAAAAGTCTTAAGCACGCTCCTCAAGACCAATTCGAAGGCGCTGCCTCTTCAGATTCTTCTACTTTCAGGGACCTCTGGAAATCTCTTGCCCATTCAGAAGACTGAGTAGAATGACCAGATGAAGAAGCATAAGAGATTCGCTCCTGTAGAACATTGTCCTTCAAGCAACATTCTCCCTCCTCTGGAGGAGGCAACTCCACTCCCAGCCAAAGAGTCTGAGGAATCACCACCTACTCCTATCCAGGTATTGTTTCCCACTGCCTCCCTCGCTCTATAGCGATGGAAGGAATTAAGGCAGAAAATGCATGTCTTTGCCATGTCTCAGGATTAAGGCCAGTGCAGACATTTCCAACCCGCCACTGCGCACACCTGAGAGATTGGTCTCTGCATCGGGTCGGATGTTTCTGCTCCTGCATAATGCCACGTGGTTCTGTCTTTAGCCGCTACAGTCTCAGTGTTGAGTTGATCTAGTCACCTGATGCTCAGAGATTCGTCCCACCTTTAAGGAGTCAGGCTCTGGCGAAATCTGGTCAGACTTTCAGTACTCTTTTGACCTTAGTTCTTGGAAGAGGGTCGGCTATAGGAGGTTCCTGGGGTATTTTACAAGCAGGACGAGACTCATGGTGTTTTGGGCACTGAACTTAGGAAGGCCAGTTGGCTGGGCACCACTCCCGAGCTTGGCTTTATGCAAGAAGTCTCCAGTGGCACTTTGAATATCCATTTCCAACTTGGGTTAGAAAAGGCTGCTGTGTTCCCAGGGGTGCAGCCCCCTCTGTTGCAAAGAAGCAGCATGGCCTCATGGACATTCTTGATCAAAACTCACCCAAGGAAACCCTGCTACCCTTCATCTTTACTCTCTGTGGGAGACCTTCGCTTGGACTCTGGCCTGTGACAAGTTTCTGGCAAAAAAGCACAGGACGACATCTTTCGATTTAGTTTTCTCACCTTCTTACCCTACTCAAAAAAGCCTGCCCTTACATCCTTCCAATTGCGGTGCCAAGGATGCTACTTTCTCAAGCCCCTGACTCCACCCCCGAAATCCCCTAAGCCCCCCACCCGCCCAGGGTCAGGGAAAGCAAAAAGCAATGTCCTTAGAAGGAAGCTTTTCACATGAAGCAATTTGGCCTTTCGAAATGCGAATGCACCATGCACTCTAGCCTGTTAAAAGCACACCTTTGGGGTGTTGTCAGGGAGGCATTGCTAACATGTTCCCTCACATTCAGGGCCTTTTTATGAACTAGGGGTGGAAGGGGAAGATGGAAGTTGCTAGGCCTGGAAAAGACCCGGGGCTAAGCTGATGTCGGAACTGTTGGGACTGGGGGCTAGCTAATCTTTTGGCTGTAGCTCCTGAGATTCTATCCGGGGCTACAACCAAAAGATCAGGGGCTATAGCCCCCTAGCCCCCACCCCTAGCAACGCCTCTGTGGTTAGATTGCGGGCGGGACACGCAGGAAAAAGGCATCCTTGAGGGTCAAAGACTGAGCTATGTGGCACACAATTTCTGGGAATGTTCACACACACTCCTGCTTCTATGGTCTTCAATTTAATTCAGAGTGGATATCTTTTCAGGAGTGTACATACTGTGTGAGTGTGACTCGTTTCTATAGAGGAGCAGCACAGTTCGATGATGCAAGAGCAGGGCCTTGTGTGTGCCAGGGAAAATTGTTAGTTTAAAAAGTACGACTGACTGACACGCGACAGGGGATCAGTGAATCATAAGCAGTCAAAGCGAGCTGCAACAGTGCTTAGCTTTGTTTATTCTCATTATACAGTTTTGTTGCTTGGATTGTAATTGCAAAGTAAACTGTCCGCTTTTGTAACTTCAAAGCTTTTACTTTTGCAACTAACACGGCAGGACTGTGGTGTCAACTGAGTCGGTCTGATGGCCTGGAAATGTATAGCGGTCAATCCTGCGCCTGCAAGTGCATGATACCAAACATCCCGCCCATCCCCATCCACAAATCAGAACAAGCATTGGCAATGCCAACATTTTGGGCTTTTGTGTAGGCCTGGGAAAGGCATTTGCCAGGCACAGCCGTAGTGGTATTAACTACCCATTGTTGGTAGCAGGTGCAAAATGGTGCGAGTACCTGGGCATCCAATGGCCGTGTCTGGCAAAAGCTTAAAACATATGCCCATGTAAAAAATGTTGTCTTTGCCAATGCTGATTTTTAACAGGACACGGATGGTGCTTATACATCGAGTGACTGAAGGCAGGCCTGGTAAGACAATTTGATTACACCAGTAGAGTGTTTACAACTCCAGTTAAGTCATTACCTCTCAGAAGACTGCTTTGACCAAACACTGGAAGGCACTCTGAATGCAAAGCCTGATGGCAACGCTTGATTAATGCTCAAAGAGTTCCCATGAGGAGGTGTTTTGGGCAGGCAGAGGCATGAATGGCCATAGAAATGAGCATGGCCATTACCAAACAACACCTGCAGACACTGGGCCTCATTACAAGTACATCGGTCCGGACTTAACGCCGCCGGTATAACCATACCGTCACCGTTTCCGCGTCTGACCAATCATGACCTGCGGACCCGGAAATAGCACCACCCTCAACCGCCACCGCAGAATTTAGGCTCCCGTAAACTCTGCCTGCACGGAAACCCCTCCGTTACCATCAATACTAAACACCGTGAGCATCACAACTAGCGCGGACATGGAAACACTGCCTGAAAAATGGCGTTAAAACCGTGATCACGGTGGCGGTACCGCCGCCACCGCGACCAAGATGTTAAACAGTGCCTGCTGACCTGAATCAGGGCACAGGTGCACCAAATCAGCCCAGCTGGACCCAGCGGGCCACTGGGAGCCTACAAAAGGGCCACACCCAGCCCAACACAAAACAGAACCATGCAGGCAGCAGCTCTAGTAGCATTGGGACTGGGCCTACTCAACCAACAGGCAGCACTGATGGCAGTAATGTTGCAGAGGAGTAGGCGGAAGCGGAGGAGGCGCAGGCGGCAACCACCCAACCTTGTACCCATGGCAAACCCCATTGTCCAGCCGGCACCACCCCGCAGGCAGCCTGCAATACCACGCATCAGGGCCTCACCCTGGAACCTCACCCCAGGACAGATCCACACACTATACCGGCTGGACCGTCCAACAATCCTGTACATCACTGCCATGATAGAGGACGACATCAGCAGCCACATAGACACCCCCACCGCCACCCCCACCCTTGAAGGTTGTGTCTGTTCTGCATTTTCTTGGCACCGGCACCTATCAACACACAGTTGGTGAGCTGCACGGCCTATCACAACCCTGTTTCTCCAAAATCCTGGTACAGGTACTGGATGCCCTGTTGTGCCATGTGTCGGAACAGATAGCCCTACCCTGTACCCTCCCCCTGGTAATTGCCACCAAGATGGCCTTCCATGCCATAACAGGCATGCCAAATTGCATAGGTGCAGTCGACTGCACCCACATTGAGCTGACAGTACCACGAGCAATTGAGATGGTGTTCCGCAATAGGAAACAGTACCACTCTGCAATAGGAAACAGTACCACTCACTGAATGTACAGGTATGTGATGCCACGCAAGTGATAACACATTGCTGCACACGTTTCCCGGGCTCAACCCATGACTCAATGGTATTGCGGAATTCCACATTGCCACGGTACATGGAACGCTAGGCTGGACAAAGCACATGGCTATTGGGCGAGTACAGCTGCCAATGCACCGGCCCTGTGGAAGTGGTGTGTGTGTGTGTGTGTGTCTAGGGCAATGAGCAATGTGAGTGTGCCGCTGTGACTGCACATGCATCACCCCCACGCCCATCAACTGAATATACAGCAGAACCCAAACATCACAAAGCAACACACGACAGGTTGCCAGAGTGTCCCTGCACACACCCTGCCACATGACACACACAGCCTGAACTGCCACTGGCACATACACCTGGAGCCACTGCAAACACCCACTCACAATATGCAACACTGCCCTCCCAATGCACATAATGCCTGTACATGAGAGGTCCTGCATCGACTACATCATCACGGTGGACTGACTCTTCCATGTGTGCACATCACTGCACAATGCCATACTCACAAGCCAATGTCACCCGCAGGGCAGAGTAAACATGCACACAAATGCGTTGGTCAATGTCCAGTTGCCAACGTCCTCTACAATGGCCAAAGAACAGAACCACACACCGGTCAAACCACTGCATGCCACATATGCATGAATTAACAATGACACAAGATTGCACTGCATCTGATGAAGACATGATACCACAAACACTGACATGTTCCCCCCATCTACATCCCATGTAGGTGATGCTGGATATGCACTCACGCCATGGCTGATGACGCCCGTACGGAGGCCAAGGAACAGGCATGAAGAGGCGTACAACAGGGCACATGTCCGCACACGTGGCATGATTGAGAGGACATTTGGACTACTGAAGGCCAGGTTCCGCTCTTTGAGCAGATCTGGAGGATCACTGCAGTACAGCCCAGTGAAGACAGGTAAAATCACGCTTGTTTGTGCCATGCTGCACAATCTGTGCCTGCGCAGGAACATTCCAATGCCCCCAGACGCAGATGATGAAGATGGGGATGGAGACGGAGATGGGATGGCACAACCACCTCCTGGGGGTCCACTAGATGGACAACGAGCACGGGATGCACTGATTCGCATTTACTTTTGAGAGACAGCACATTCACAGCATTGCTTGGATATGGTGATGCCAATAAATTAATTGTTGTACTGGAGATGAAATGATGGATGTCCACTCATGCATGTTTGTTTGAAATTATGATATATTGATGAATTAACAACAGGGAAGGAGGTGCAATGGTTAGAGAAGCTGTACACCCGTGCCCACCCACCACACAAACGTACCCACCCCCAACCAGGCCCCAATACTCAAACCCCCTTATGGTCCCCCCCCACCTCCCAAACATACCCACCCCCAACCAGGCCCCAATACTCAAACCCCCTAATGGTCCTCCCCCACCTCCCAAACGTACCCACCCCAAGCAGGCCCCAATACTCAAACCCCCTAATGGTCCCCCCCCCACCTCCCAAATGTACCCACCCCCAACCAGGCCCCAATACTCAAACCCCCTAATGGTCCTCCCCCACCTCCCAAAGGTACCCACCCCAACCAGGCCCCAATACTCAAACCCCCTAATGGTCCTCCCCCACCTCCCAAACGTACCCACCCCCTCACACCCTCTAGTCCACATGTGTCCTGCAGTGCCCGACACACATGCCATCATTTCCGTGTGCGCTTATGTGCTTGTGCATCCTTGCCCGAGAGCCCTGTTAGCCGACTTGAGCGCCTCCGTGGACTGGCAGTGATGGAGCTGGATGGGGTGGTGGTATTGGATGGCACAGAATCTGGAATAGGTGGCATATGTGCAAGATTTGCCTGTTGGCCAATCAACATGGACTCAATCATCCTCGAGGTGTTGTCATTGCCCTCGCGCACATGGCGTGCCAGGGTGACTATAGTGCTGTCAATGGACCTTGAGAGGCGACGTACAGATGTGCTGTAGCACTCCCTCTGCAGCCTAGATTCCTCCAGCTGCCTCTCCACCAGCTGGGTGAGGGTAGCCTGCTGCTCCTCCATCCGCTGCATGCGGGAATTTAGCTCTGCCATTGAGGGGGTAGGTGACCTCATAGGACTGTGGAGTGATGTGGGGCTGAACTCCAGCTGATGGAACAATTCCAAGTCATCCAGGGTGCGCACCTCCCCCTGTGGCCCTGTATCAGACTGCACTGCCGGGGCACTGTTGTCACTACATGCTGCCTCCTCTGCAGTGCATATGCTCTCTGTGGTGGGTTGCATTGGCATGATGGGTGCCCGTGGCACCTGTGTTGCATCAGGCAGCGTGGAGATGGTAGAGATGTTGGTGATGGTGGCCAGCACATGTGTTGCAGTTGCTACTGGGGGCAGAGATGCCGAACTGCTGGCAGCATCCTCCTGGGCAGGGGTACTGGCTTGCACACGTGTAGGAGCTGATTGCCTGGGCTGTTGTGCAGTATCACTGTCACTCGATACGGCTGTGGGACACAGAGGGCATGCATTTAGTTATGTGGTGGTGCCTGATGGGTGCATCACATGCATCATACAGGTTGATCATTAAATAGTAGCATTTACATGCATCTGCTTGTTGCCGGTAATGCATTGTCGCGATATGGGTCACCATCTGGTTCATGATGGGTCCTTTGGCCCCGTCATGCACTGCCTGGGGGGGGGTTGTTAATGGGTCCTTTGGCCCAGTCATGCACTGCCTGGGGGGGGGGGCGGTTGTTAATGGGTCCTTTGGCCCAGTCATGCACTGCCTGGAGGGGGTTGTTAATGGGTCCTTTGGCCCAGTCATGCACTGCCTGGGGGTGGGGGGTTGTTAATGGGTCCATTGGGCCACTCCTGGCCTCTACATATGATCATATGACATTCAAATGTGCGCACTTACCAGCATCTGCAGGTGGACTCACTCCTGCCTCAGCATCCCCGATCCCATGGATGCCCTCAAGGTGGAGGACACTGCTGCAGCACTCCTCCCATGTTTGCACCCTCAGTGGGGAAGGGGGTCCTCCACCTGTCCCAATGCTGCGTTGGCGGTGTGTGGAGATCAGGTTCCGCACCCTCAGCCTGAGGTCGTCCCATCGCTTGTAGCAGTCCTTTACGCACCTCACAGTCACGCCCACAGCGGTGCACTTGCGTGCTCTTTCCGCCCACACTTCCTTCCTCCGCTGCTGTGTAGCACGCCGTTGATCGGCACTGAACAGCATCTCAGCATGCCCACTATGTGCTCGACCAGAACAGTTAGCTCTGCCTCGCTAAAGCGCTGTTTGCACTGCCTCTGGGCTGGGATCCTGGAAGACATGCTGGTGGTCCCTTTTGGCTTCTCACAGTGTGGATTTTGCTTGTGCTGACTCTGGATGGCAACGGATTGTGCTTTATATGATGGCCGCCTCTCTGTTTCCTGTTTTGGCGATCATGGTATTTCCGGTTCCGTGTTCGTGGCGACAGTGGCGGAAACTGGTTTTACGCTACTTGTGGCACCGCTATGTCCATTTCCGTGGGTTTTTCTGTGACGGCGGTTACATCGTTTCCGCGTCCGTGTGGTGAGCGCGACTGACAGCACGTAATCGGCCGGTCTTTCTGCAACCTTGCGGACGTGGAAACTTTGTTACCGCCGCCGCGGAATCACCACAGTCCGGACCAGGGAAGTTGTAATGAGGCCCACTGTGTCCCTCCTCATCTCATTCCTCCCTATCTGTATTCCAATGCAATAGCTTTGGTTTATGGGAGTCGCAGGAGACACCCAACAGCCCAAACTAAAAATGTATATTGTATTGCCTTTCAAAAAAGACCACAAAAAGGAATCGCATGGGTGTCAACCATTTTCAACACAAAAGAACATACTCTTTAAAAACAAAAGAGAATATAAATATCACCTACCGGAATTTGCTGAACAACGAAATACAGCAATTGATTTATAAAGAGGTTTACTAGTTTACAAAGGTAAAAATAACTTCACCTGTGATAGAGTGATTTATGAATTAAGAATTTAACTTTCCACGTGTAATTACATTCTTTCACTTGGGAATCGATACATTTGTAAATTCTAATTTAACAGTTTGGAGCAGGAAAACATGTTTTCTACCTTCAATTCATAAACATTCGTGATCTGTGTGGACTCCTTTCCAGTGATTTCTTGATGAAACTTCTGCAATTCTGCAATCTTGCAGTCTTTTTCTGCGATGATTCGACTGCATTGATCTCGCAATGCTCGAGCCTCGGTAATAAGCAAGTTCCTTTCAGATCTAAATGCAAAGTTTTAAAGATGTTATCAAAAGAAACCAATAGGTGTAGGGACATGGTTCAGGACAAACATTTTATGACATGACTGCTCTCCAGCTTTGTTCATTTGAAGCTGTAATCTACGGTCTGCAGTTTTTCAATTATCTTCTGGCAAGCATTAATTTCATGTTGCTTGCATTCAAACTGTCAGCTTCACACAGAGAAAATGTAACACTGTAATTTTGCCTTTGGACTAAATTCATTCGGAAATGTAACTTCATTAAAAAAAATGGTTTTCAAAAGGGCGCCTGATGGTGCACTCGCTCGCACTGGCTTTTTAAGGCTGACGACAACAAAAGAATGATGTCAATTAACCAAATTGGCAGGACTATCCGAGGTGAAGTGACACACCTAGTAATATCAGACATCACATATCCGAGGTGAAGTGACACAACTAGTAATATCAAACATCACATATCCGAGGTGAAGTGACACACCTAGTAATATCAAACATCACATCACATCACATCACGGGTTGGTTTGGGGAAGCTCCCACTAAGAGAACATCTCCACAATCTCCTACTCAGTTTTCACTCACATAACTCCTGCGGAGCAAAACATTTCAGAGGCTCCAGTTCGGCGCAGACTTTTCACTGCCGGAGCCGGTTTAGCGTGGCCTGTTCGGCACGGCAACTTAGACGCATTTTTAGTTAAATTGCAATTTTAATAAAATAAAACAAATATTGAATTGGGGCTGTTGCAAACCCTGGCCTGCATAGCTGGGTGACTGATGAGTTAATCGCAAGGCCATAGAGCTCTTATCAAAGATTGCACCAGTTAATTATATTACGCCATACCAGCCTTCTTAATGGCCCACATTCATATAAGTAACTGGTGCAACTGAAACAGATAAGAACTCCATAGCCCAGTCGTTAACTCTTCGGTCTCGCATCCCTACAGGCCAGGGATCGAGACAGCTTCAGTATTTAATTTTTATTTGTATGAAAAAATGGTGCTGTCATGCCGAAACATGCTGGGGCCAAAACATGCCAACGCCAGACCGGTCGGGTCCAACAGGCCGCTCCAAATTGGTTGTGCCGAAAAGGGGTGTACCGTGACCCCTGCGAGAAAACGAAGCGCATCTGCTGGCCAAGTGAGCCGCTGTCACCTGGTTGTTAATCTTCCAGAGCCACAGGAGTAAGGACTCCCCTCCTAGGTTAAGCGAGACGCACACGCCCATCGTTTTGATGCAATGCTCTGAAACTACCCACCTCGAGGCAGTCATTTCACCGTATTTGGTAACACAGCTGTTTTGCTGAATTTTTCTAGCATGGGGGGACAGGTTTGGGGAATAGATCAAATTTATCTTTACGGTAGTTGGGGTAGAAGGGTAGGGGAAGGGTGGGCAGGGACTTGCCACCAATAAAAATGCTGAAACAAATGTGGAGAAACGGCTGCAATGACGAGATGGGCTACATTCGATTGCTCAATGGTGGACTGGTTTGTGAGCATAGACAGTAGAACCTCTGATTGATGTAAGAATTACCGCCATGCCAGAAAAAATGCAATGACTCATGAGCTCCAGTAAAGTTGATATAGAAAAACCTTCACAGCCTTTCCAAATAAATCACTCGCCCTCAGATCCAGCAGGTGAGCTCCTCATCCTACTAAACAAGCATCCATTATCACGGTGGAGGTTCGCCTGAATGGCCACCAAAGCAGGTCCTTGCAGACCTGTGAGCTGGGCAAAATACTGCCGCTCGATCATGTCCCCAGGACCCCATGTGAAGTACGTCCACTGCCGTTTCAGGGGCCACTGCAGCGACCGTATCTGCAGATGCGTTGCTTGGTGGGTTGGGGGGGGGACTAAGGGGGCTATAGCCCCTGGTCTTTTGTTTGTAGCCCCGGATAGAATCTCAGGAGCTACAACAAAAAGGCTAGCTAGCCCCCAGTTCTGACAGTTCCGAGATTAACGTAACCCGGGGTCTTTTCCAGACCTAGCAACACCCCTGTGTATATGCAATTTTGTTTCCTGAACTACTAAAGATGATAGACACCATGCGCCCTTGCATTCTCAACAAAATTGCAGATGGGAATTCTGCATTTGTTTACACAAGGGTGCTATGGTCTGTCTATCTACCTGGGTGAGGGAAATCCATGTTCTGCTTCAGATCTGGGATTGTCCCGATGAATAGATTTGCGTGGGTGGAATAAGGAAGCACGTTTTCAGGCCGATGGAAAACTATAAAGAATTAAGAGCACAAGTCGTCCCGAATCCTTCAATAATTTTTTCAGACCTGTCGCAGAAGCCAGGTATCCAGGTAAGAGGACATGCACCCTGCTAAGATGGGCCACCTACATCATGACATTAATCATGGGTGTTGCTAGGTCTGGAAAATATCCTGGGCTACACTAATGTCGGGACTGTCACGACTCGGGGCTACGAAGCATTTTGGTTGTAGCCCCTGACCTATCAGGGGCTACAACCAAAAGACCCGGGGCTATACCCCACTCGCCCCCCCTAGCAACGCCAGAGACATTAATGAACACTTGAGGGAGCACCGCAAATTGGTGTTGAGCACTTTCCAGTGGGTTACGGGTGTGAAAAAATGCAGCCTTCAGATCCAAAGACAGGAGCCAATGTTGTAGCTCCAATGCTTGGAGGATCTGGGCAAGGGTCATCATCTTAAACTTGCCCTTTTGGAGAATCTTGCTTAGAAGCCTCAAGTCCAAAATGGGTCTGAGGCCCCTCTCTTCCGGTGGAGCTTTAGGAAATCTTTTTGTTTTAGAGCATTCCTACCTATTCTGACACCCCCTGTATCCGTCAATGGCTTGTGTGATCCTGAACCCAGTTTTGAGAGTGAGATATATTTCAAACAGACTCCTTGACTCAACTCACTTGCTCTAGGGACACTGTCCCCAATATGTATCCTCTTTGCTGCATCAGTACTACCACCATATGGGGAGGGTCTGTGGGAAAACACGGTTTCCTCTTTAATTTCATTTTGGTGTGCGGGTGACATTGGTACTGTCATGATGCCCGCTCCCGGGGAGCCGATTCAAGCCCTGCGTCCCTGAAAGCGGACATCCAGTCCCCAAGGAAGGACCCAGCAACCCCATATAGGGGCCCTTTGGACAGTGTCCTGGCGCCTATGGCGCCAGGCTCATTATGGGAGTGCTTGGGTGCACTTACCTGATGCAGACCATGCTGCAGGATCCCGGCCTCCTTGAGGCCTGAAAGGAACTACTTTACCTGTGGGACTAATTTACCATCTGGCCGTGGTCGGGGAAGGATACATACCTGATTGGAGGAAGGATACATACCTGGAACTTCTTCCAAGGCTATTTAAACCCCACCCGAACAGCCACACGTGCTTCACATTGTTCTGCATCTAGCAGCTGGACGCTCACCGTGTCTGCTCCTGCATCCTGACTTCTGCCACGCCTGCCAGCATCCTGGATCACCTGCAAAGGAAGAGAAGAAGAGAACAGAAGAAGGAAAAGTCCTTACCTGCTAAATCCGCATCCCGGAGACATCTCGCCGACAATCCTGAAAAGGAAGACTTTTATTTAAAAGCTCATCCCGTCGATCGCTGCAGCGCCGCATTCCACTCACCTTTGCAGGGCGCCTCCATGTTCAGCAGCGATCATCCGGATTCGCAGTCACGCCCCAGCGCCTAGGGAGAAAAAGACAAGAACAAAAGGTGAGAGAGAGAAGGGAATAAGGAAGGCTAAATCTCCATGTTAAAGACTTACCTGTTGATTCATTCCCTCTTCATTTCGGGTCCGCGCCGCATCCTGGCATTTCCGGACCCCGGCCCCTAAGGGGAAAAAAGACATCAGCATTAATGAGCGAGTGAAAAGACATTACCAAAAAAACGCTCATTAAAGACTTACCTGATTTCTACAAGGATTTCACCTCTCATCTCGGGTCGGTGCCTGTTCCCCGGCATTCCGTACCCCGGCCCCTATGGGGAAAAAGACACTAGCATCAGTACATTAATGCATGGACACAAGGGGAACCTCTTATCAAAAAAACTTACCTGGAAGCCAAGCAAGTTTGGTTCTCACCAATCCGAAAATCCAGTGAAGTAACTGGATACCAACGCGCCCCTGCATCAGAAGCAGGATGGAGAGCTTGTCCTTCCAGACCCTAAGAAGGATACTTCTGCGAGCCAGACAAGCCAGATTTGGGGGCCCGGTCCAGTCCGTCTTCCGAACCCTGCGCATCACCTTAGAAGAGGTCACAGCAGCGCGAACCAGGCCAGCGCTTCCGTGGGAGTCAGGTGAGCGTTACAGGTACGTCCTTTTACCATTTTCTGGGCACACTAATGTGCCCCCATGTTTTTTGACTCCCACAAGGTAACCATTTTATTACTATGGTAGTCCAAGGTTGTAAACCTTGTGCTTTTTGTTTTTTCTGTCCTTTGGCATCTTCCTGTCTTGTCAAGTAGGAAATGGTGACAAATGGTCATGAAGTTTCACAGGCTTTTTGCAAGAAGCCTAGAAAGATGGCCAGTTTGCGTGGGACTCGGTATAGGGGGGTGTCTAGACCCAATACAAATTCCTGCAAAAGTGAGGTCATAGTTTCTGGGCAGTTGAGAGGGCTGCTGGCTGTCCAACATGCAGCTACTCCATTTTTGAATGTTGCAGATCCTTCCATTGATGGGCTGTAGTCTCCCAAAGCACCGAATTTTGGATACTAGGAGATGCTCTGGAACCAATCGTTGGTCGATCACCAAGAAGCAAGAATCCAAGGACAAAGATACCACTTGCTGCTAAAATCTAGCTACATTGGCTAAGTCAAACCACTGCACAGCAAAGCTCTGCCTCTTTTTTGGCTGGGGAGACTAACTTAGGCCACCCTCTCTTGGGCGAATGGGAACAACTAGTCCTCAGTACTGCTCCGTAGTGCTCGCCTCCTGGAACTAATTAGAGTCGCTGGCCTGTATCTGGCCATCACCCACTAGAGAGGGGGCATCCTCACTTGACAGATCTCATCTGGAAAGCAGCATGCTGGAGCTTCCCTCTGTCAAAAGATGGAAGCCTCCCGTAGCCTTGGTTCAATAGTCCCATCTCATTGGGGCTGCTGCCTCTTGGCAGTGTCCATTCAACTGCATCTTTCGTCTGCTGCATCCTCAAGGTCTCATTTTATCACAAAAACCCTGTCTTGGTTGGAACCCATAGGTCTCGCCTGGTGGTATGGCCAAGGATCTGGGAACTGGAGTTCAGGACCACCATACATCCAGAACCAAACCAAACACTGAAAGTGATCAAGGCCCCTACAACCTCGGGACCGATCTAAAACAATCAGTGGCGAGGACTGTAGTGCATAAAAGCTCTCATGTACCTGGGAGTTGTTGGTTTTTTCATTCTGAGTTCGAGGGGGTGGGTTCCATACTTGTTCTGGTGCTCCCTAGGTCCATATTGTTGTACATGGGGTTTAAGTCCAATCCTGCAGCTATGTCTTTTGATGGTGGAACCTTAGTCTGACCTTCCCTCCTGAGGTGCTTCTGGTGAACCAGGATAGGTTGATGCCTGTTCTCTTCAAGGGAAACCTGACTTTCCTTTATACAAACTCTTGGGCTGACCCAAGGACTACAGCTTGCATCAAGCCCCTTTCTTCTCTGTAGGCGAACTGTAAGTACTATTTAAAAGTAACCATTAAGCATCCAAGTATGATTGTTATGACTGATCTGCCCTTTACTGACAGGACCATGGCCGCTAGTGCAGTCAAGACTGGACTATGCAACAGTTTCAATCTCAGCCTCTGCCAATACCTCATGGAAATACTCCCTTTCTGGGTAAACTACTGGAAAAACTGGTCATCTCTCAGCTTAACCTTCAATCCGATTCTGTTGGCTCTCTCCATGACCATCGGTTTGGCTTCAGAGCTGCCAGAAGCACAGAAACTGCTCTCCTGAACATCCGTGAAGATCTGCTCTCCAACCTTGCCTCTAACATTTCCTCTGTCCTCATCCTACTCTATCTCTCTTCTGCCTTCGACACGGTCAACCATATCACCCTGCTCAACCGTCTCTGTGATAAACTATGTATCAACAATCAGGCTCTGGCCTGGCTGACCTCTTTTCTCTCTGACCGACCCTCCCAGGTCCAACTTGGATCCTTCCTATCATCCATCTCCCTCTCTACCTGTGGTGTTCCCTGGGTGTCTAACCTCTCGCCCTGGCTTTTCAACCAATACCTTTGGCAGCGATTCTTTTCAAACTATATATCGCTGATGTATCTGGAACACTAGCGAAAACTCATTGCTTTCCTCCCAAAATTAATGGCAATCCGGTAAATTGTCTTATTTATGCAGACGACCTAGTATTGATCGACAAAACAAAAGTTGGTCTACAGAGGTTATTAAATACACTAAAAACATACATGGTGGAAAACGATCTGAAGATCAACGTAGAGAAAACAAAGATAATGAAACTTGGTCATGTTGAGAGTCACAAAGACAAGAACTTCAAGTGGACAATAAATAATGCCCAGATTGAGGAAGTGAATGAGATCCGTTATCTGGGCATATTTTTCAGCACCTCGATAAGAGAATGGAGCTGGGTGACTGAACTTGGAAAAAGAATTAAAACCTTGGCTCTCCAAGGATCCAGAATTCATTCACAGTATGGGAAATTCTCCTTGATCCCAGTACGAACCTTTTACATGCAAAAGGTGATTCCATCTATAACGTTTGGAGACGAGACAGGCTGGAATATTGACCACAAGATCTGGGCAAAATTTGAAGGTCTGTTTTGGAGACGTGTACTAAGATTGCCTAAATATTTATCAATCATAGTCATACGCCATGAACTAGGGCTGGAGCCGATGCGTGGAACTGTTATTTGGAAATCGATGGCTCTGCTATGCAAGATGTCGTTGGAAAAGAGCGAACCTGCATTTAAATTATTCAGACCACAGAACAACTTGAAAACGGACAGTTTACAGAAATTGTGGTCAGAAAAAGTGAAGGCAAATATGCAGGTCGCCGATGTCTCCATGGAAAGTTTACAAGAACAGCCTCAATACACAAAGAAAAAAATGAGACATTGGCTATGGATTGAGAATTTGGAAAAATACCACGAACTAAAAACTGCCCTGGATTTGAGGCTGATGATGAATAAATTAGACAAACTGCCAAAATATTTGTGTAAATTTCCATCTCGATGTCATAGAGATGGCTTTTTACGTCTAAGAACAAATACATATAAGACCAGGCAAATGTGTTTCATCCGGCATATTGATAATGTAAAGGATCCCTTATGTAGGTTCTGTGCCATTCTTCCAGAAACGCTAAAACACTTATTGATCGAATGTCAATTGCTTAAAGATTTAAGATCTGTACATCTACATAAATTTGCTCCTCTCACTGACAGCATGGACGAATTGTGGTTACTATTCTTAGGTGGGAATTCAGTGCATCTGACATGTGCTGTCATACATTTTCTAGAGAAAGCACTAAATTGAAAGCCTACTAAAACCTTGAGAAATGGCACCTCATAAGATGTGGAATATTGAAGAGACTAATCAGAAATGTTTATGTAAGGAAATTGTAATAAAAGTTTGTAAGAAACTAGAAATTACAAATAAATTTTTGCAAATATTTGCAAATACCTGGCATCTCTCGCCCACTGCATTGCCTTCTTCTGCTCAAATGTCCAGTGCTACGCTGACACTCAACTCCTTTTCAGGTTGACCTCGGCCACCTCCTCTCCTTCTCTCATCTCTCATTGTCTAACTGCCATTCAAAAGTGGTGTGCCGCCAATGATCTTTGTATAAATGCCAACAAGACTGAGATCCTCCTCATTGGTACACCTTCACCATCCTTTCCCCTCACACTCTGGCCGGCCTCCCTTGGCCCTCCTCCTAACCCTACCTGCGAGGCTAAGAATGTCAGGGTCATCTCTGACTCCACACTTTCCTTCTCCGCCCACATCTCTGATGTCTCTAAAAAGTCTAACTTCCTACTGCACCTCCTCCGAGGTACTCTGCCTTTCCTCTCGTTCCCCCAGAAGCTCATTGTCACCCAAGCTCTGGTTCTCTCCAGGTTGGACTATTGTAACAGCCTCTTTCTAAATCTTCCTGCCTCTACTCTCTGCCCTTTACAACTAATCCAGAACAGGACTGCAAGACTTGTCCTTGGCCTCAAGACCTGGGATTGTATCTCTCCAGCTCTGAAATCCCTTCATTGGCTCCCAGTGGATGCAAAGATTAAATTCAAAACCCTCTGCAGTGTCCACAAGGCTTTCTGGGGCCTCGGTCCAAAATACCTTGAACTATTTCTCCGTAAATACCTCCCCTCCCGAGCTCTTCGCTCCTCTAACTCCCTCAGGGTCAGTTGTTTTTCAAAGAAACGAGCTGGAGATATCGGTCTTCAGCTGGTGCCTCCCTTTGGAACAGCCTCCCTGCCACTCTGAAACTCGAGGAGAACCATCTCCGGTTCCGGAAGCACTTCAAGACCTTTCTCTTTGCTTCTGCCTTCACCCCTCCCTCTCCCTGCTGATCTGCTTCGCTCTTGGCACCATGCACCTGGCCACCCTCTGCCCTCCGGCTCAGGTACCTGCTCACCCTGCCACCCTCCTGCACTGCCTCCAGGCCACCCTTTGCACTGGGATCTGTATCTGTACTCATACAGTGCCCCACCCCCTTTCTTTCCTTCAACACTTATCAGACTTACCCTGTCTGCTGCCTTAAACACAGCACTTGCCACTTGCTGGTTGCACTACCAACCTTTATTACTTAGTTATTATCATTTATCTGTTTCTCCTCTGCTCCACACTTTCCACTTCGCCCCCCTTCCATGCACTTCCCCCTTTCCCAAGCACTTGCGCTATCTGAATGTCACTGGCCCTAGTAAGATCGTTGTTTTGTTCTCCCCTGTTCCCCTCCCTTGCCTTGTCACACTCTGAAACACTTGTGTACAAGCGCGATATAAATAAAATATGATATCATATCATAAGAAATTGTAAAATGTTACAGCTAGGCTACTCCTTAGAATGACATTGTTGGAACACATTAGCCCACAACTGCACAATTCCCATTGGCTACCAATCAAAAACGGTTTAAGTTACTTACCTGTAACTATTGTTCTCCAGCATGGGTCTGGCATGGATTCACATGCTCATGAATATTCCCTGCAGGCTAGGAATCCTCGGTAAAAGAAAAACACTTTCACTTTCAAACTGTATTCCTCCTCTAAACCAATCACTGTCCTCTGGGTCATTCTGCCCCCATCCAATGACAGTCCCATCCCTAAGCCCTGCCTCTGGCAGCCATCTTCAGATTTGGTAAACACGTAAAGCGTAAAGTGGCAGTATGACCAATAAGAGCCGCAGAGGGGTCTGAGGGAGGGTTTGCATGTGAATCCATGCCAGATGCATGCTGAAGAACAATAGTTACAGGTAAGTAACTTAAACCTTCTCCAGCATGGGGTCTGGCATGGATTCACATGCTCATGAATAACGAATACACAGTGAGCACTGTTGCACCAAAACTGCGTTTTGCAGCAACAAAAAGATGGCTGCACTGTTTTGCCAAGCGCCATGGGGCAAGATGGAACAGGAACCACCCCAAGAAAGGCTACTAGAGTGTGTTCTTGTTTGTCTTAAAGAAATGGAGTGAAAAAGCAGCACTGCTTTGCTGCAAGCCCAAAATTACCATTGAAAAATGGAATATGTCACCTCTAAAAAGATGCCGCTCTGATGCTATTTTTCCGTTTTCACCAAACAGCTTTTTATCAAAAAGACCCTGTCACGCCCAGCCATATTCACAGTGTGCTCCATCAGAAAAGAGCATTATTCCTGAAGGACCGGCTGTGCCAGCCAAACCTGAGAAAATCAACAAATGCTTTCCTTCAGCTACACGGGAAACGCTTAAATTGTGCTACAAAATGTCAAAAATCACTGCTTGAAAAGAAAATCCAAGCTTTCTGTGCACTTGTCAATTCCAGGAGACCTTTGCCTTGTACAGACTGTTGTGTACAAGAAACTAACTATGGCTGCAAAACAATGTGGGAATCTAGATAGACAAAACGGATTTGCAAGAAAAATTCAACTTTCAGTCACCACATGTCAAATGTACTTTTGCAAAATAAAGGAAAATATCTGTTTAAAAAGGGCATGTTGGATAAGGCCCTGCCCTTATCTAACAATGTGAAAGGGGATTGTGTTGGGACAATACATGGATGAGATGGCTCTATTCAGTAGGTTTTCTTCCAATTCAGAGCCAAAATAAATACAATTGAATCAAACTGCAATGGCTGCCTGGGGCGAAGTCAGCCCAAAAATAGGTTTCTGCAGTGGCTACATGGGGGAGAACCACCCCAACAGGTCTGCTGTGAGAATGCTAGCAACATAAGGACCCCCATAGTAAACTCCTTGAACACACAAGAGATAATTGCTAAGTTAGACAGACTCTTGTCTGTGCTCCAGCCTCGTACAATAGACTTCTAGGGCACTAAAGTGTGAAGTGCAAATTCACACTTCCTCGTGATTTCAACCAGAAGCTTCAAAGGAAATCTCTGACAACCTGGAGTGAGGGAGTAGCCTTGGAAAGGCATGCCCATACATGGAGAACAATACTGACATTGTGTCCAAAGACTATTTATTAATACAAATGTTAAAGACTTATCTCTGCAGCAGGACTTTGCAAACATTTGAAAATGTCACAGTTGAAATGTGATTTTGTGGTTTATAATTTAAGACATTGTAGCATTCACTGACCCCTTGGGAATAGAAATGGCAGAACATTGGGTATTATAAAGAAAGTATCCATGATGCCATTGCAAATTTTGACACCGATATGCCCAATAATAATCTATACACATGTGTAAAGTTACAGAATTTTAAGTAATATAATTCTCCCTTAAAAGCGCGAAAAACTGGTAGAAGGGTGAAACAAGGTCCCAGAATCGTGAGGATTGGACTGCTATGCTATACATACAATATGTAATTTGCCCATGTGATTTGTTAAAATGCCACAAATGTATAAATGTGTAAATTAGGTTATGACTGATTTTGGGCAAAAAGGACTGCGGGATGGCTTTTTACCTCATAAAATGTAACCTCATAAACTGGGACTCCTCCCGGAGGAGGCAACCAACACTGATTGTCCTATCCGCTTCTTGGAGGTAGGCCTAGCTCAGTTCTGCCCACCAATAATTCTGTGAGGTCACCATGCTCTATAGCTGACAGAACTAGACACACACTCTTCCTAAAGTTCCTGCGCTGCACTCCTGATCTGCTCCATTCATCTTGCTGTTTCCAACTACAAGGCCAAAGCATTGCTGACCCTACTCCAGAGCCCACTGCAAAACCCAAGCATAGCTGATTTTTACTCCAGCAAGGCCATTGATCCAGAAAAATCCACTAGACTCCCATTAAAAAGGGGAAGAGCTTTGGTACCTTTTGCATCCTGAAATCAGACCGGCTTGCGGCTCACTAACTGCATCCAGTGGTACCTGTGCCATCCAGTGACACGAATTGCCCAGCTGTTCGCTACCCGGTGACCAGGCCTTGCCCAGCTGACTTTTGCCAGGCGTGCCGGCGTGTGGTGACCAGACCCTGTTGACTGTCCAAAAATCCCAAAACCAAAAAGTGGACTGAGTATAATCCCCACCCCATAGAAACACAGCCTATCTTGTCTTGCCTTTGTCCTTATCCCACTCTCTGAGTAGTCATATTATACCCTGGTAACTTGTTGAATTATCCTCGTATCCTGTCCTTAATGTTTAAGTGCTAACGCCATCTCTTTTCAATTTTGTCTGGTGTAAATTATAAGCCCTTGGTTATATTTGGAGTAATAAAACTAATTTCCATATATTTTATTGTTGGGGTTGAGCACTGGGGTGACAAGGTTGACCTCGTGAATCAACCTTGTAGCTTACTGTGTTCCCCTTTAACAATATAGCCTAGATAATGTAGTGTAATTAACATTTTCCTTTCTTTCAAAACCGATTTTCTCACTTTTAACTGCTCTATTTTCCTAAAAACGAACCTCACTCTACTTTCCAAATCTCTCTCAATTCAAGAGCTAGAGACCTATTTTCACCTCTATATTGTCCCTGTGATATATATCTAGTCCCCAGCCCAAAAACCGCACTCCAAATCAGAGTATTTCACCAGTTTTTCAAATAAACCGTTTTTGACATTTTAAACCGGAATTGGGTAAATTGCAAATTTTTCAACGCGTGATTTGGCTGCAGCTGTGTTAACTTTCCATTCATTTTCGAATTGTATGCTCCTTGTTGATCCATTGTGATTGTTAATTGTCTATGCATTGTTGCCTCAGGGAGAAATCATATTTACTTCAAGGTTTTAACTGCATATTATTTATTTGCCATTTCTGAGTGTTATTTTAGGCCTTTGCTAAGGGTTTTCTCCCTCTCATTCCTGACTTACTGCTGCTTCTTTCTATCCACTCTCCACTCAGAATTTGATTATTTGTGGGTTGAGGGAACATTGCATGGGCAAACCTTAACTTGGGAGCTATCTTTCTTAACATCAAAAAGTGCTCCTATTCAATTGTGCACTGTATAAGTTATGGGAGAAGGTCAATTAAGTGCATTGCTTACATTTCATTGTAAATATCACCCCATTGGTGATTGCTGCCCCATATTAAAAATTGCATGATTTCTTTTGAATTTTAAAAATAAATCAATATTGTATTTTCACCAACCGGCCTGGTTCATGGTCCATTGTGACACGGGGTATTTGAAAAAGGGGGTGTGATACCAGTTGTGTACCATCTCAAATTGAATTCGCTTAAAATAAAGAGAAAGGCATATCAATTGAGCGCTACATCCTAGGCTGAGACCAGGGTGTGTGTCGCCTGATTGAAATCCTTAACAGTCGGCAGCAAAGGTTTTGGGAAGAAAACAGGTAATACCAAAGGCTCGTTGAGGTGGCATGCCAACGGAACCTTCGGCTTGAAAGAGGGGTGCGTACGCATTACCACCCTTGATTCATGGAAAGTCAGGTACGGTTGCTTGCAGGATAGGGCCTGGATCTAAACTATACGTCTGGCAGAGGTGATGGCCACAAGGAAAGCTGTCTTCCACGAAAGAAACTTGAGTGGGGCCTGAGGCATAGACTCGAAGGCCCCCCCGGCCCCATGAGCCTTGTCCGGACCACGTTGCGTTCACACGCCGGGGCCTTCACAGGTGGGAAGGATCGGAAAAGACCTTTGAGAAACTCCTTGACAAGTCTGTGGGACCACAGCGAGGATCTCCCTGGGGACCTGGTGTAGCGGGAAATGGCCGCCAGATATACCTTGATGGATGCGCGAGCCTGTTCAGCTTTTGCCAGGGACAGCAAGTATGGAAGGATCTGAGCAGTCGTGACCCTCAGAGGGGTAATAATCTGCGATCGGCACCACACAGGGAAATACTTCCCCTTATGGCCGTAGCACTTTAAAGTCAACAACGCCCTTGCCCAGGCAAGGACCTCCCTGCAGTCCGCTGGCAACTCATAACCTCCAAATTCTAAGGCTGCAGGAGCCAAGCCTTCAGGTTCAGCGATCCTGGTTTGTGATGAAGGCTTGCGCCTCCCTCTCTGGTAAGCATATCCGGAACCACCGACAACATGACTGGAGGCGATGCTGATGGGTTGAGAAGGCCTGGATACCAAATCAGTCTAGGCCACGCTGGGGCGATGAGTATCATCTTGCATTGACACTGTCTCAGTGTGTTGATAACTCATAGAAGGAGAGGGAATGCGTACAGAAACAGCCCTTCCCACGAGAAGGAGAACGTGTTACGCTCACCTGTATCCACAGGGACGCCACCCAGCCGGGTTACTCGCTGGTATGCTTCTCAGCTTTGCCCTGATGTGGTCTGCGGGGAAGGTTCTGCCTTGTGGTAGAATTAGGCATGCTCTCCATCCTGCCTTCTTTGCAGGGGCGCGTTGTCTTTCATGGGCGAGTGCCGTCCAGTTACTTCACTGACGCCGGCCCGTTTGATATTGTTCAGGTAGGTCTTATTGCTGTTTTTTAGTTTTGTTGCTATCCTGCATGCCTTTCTTTGTTTAAAATGTCTCTTTTTTCTCCCTTAGTTATGCGGAGCTACAGCGCGGCAAACTGGCTTGGTTGAGCCCCGCTGGTAAATGATGGCGCATTAAGAGCGCTATGATGCGGTAAGTAAGCGCTATGCGCAGCGCTGCAAAGTCTTGCCTTTGCTAACCTGTGTTTTCCTTCCTTGTAGGTCGCGGTGTTCTTCAGCGCGAGTGGAATGTCCGGAGTGGTGCCAGCCGAGAGGCGACCAGCCAGGTAAGCCTTTTGAGCAGTTCGTAATTTGTAAATGTTTCTACTGCTTTCTTTAATGTTGCCTCTACCTTCCTCTTTCAGGTCATTCTGTCCGGCGGCGTGCAGATTCAAGGAAGCTGTTCTCAGTAGCTGCAAGTGTTTACAGATGAAGACTGCAGGTAAGATGCTGCTGCTAATGATGTTCCTTTTGTCTCCTTGCAGGTTCTGCTTCTCCGAGGTTCGAGGGAATAGCTGGACACGGTGAGCGTCACATTGCAAGCTGCAAAGTAACGCAAAGCGTGTTGTCTTGCTCGGGTGTGGTTTAAATAGCCCCAACAAAATAGTCCAGGTAAAGTAGTCCCTAGGCTACCACACCCAAAACACTAGACCACATAGCTCGGTTCTTAGGAACCAAGCTATGTGGATGCCTCCATGTTGGCTGACAATACAATAAAGTAGTTCCCAAGCACATTGTTTTCCATGGTGTATGAGCCTGGCGCCATAGACGCCAGGACTGGCCCCATGAGGGCTTTTGAAGAGGATGCCAGGCTCTAGAGGCCCGAGTCCTGACTCCACCTGGCTAATCTGTTTGCCAGAGGGGGTTTTGGGCGAGGGTCGTGACAGCACGCGTCCCCCAAGCTCCTCAGATAGTGGAATCTGCTGCAAAAAAACAGGCATTTGGAGTTTGCCGCAGTGGCAAACAAATCGATCTGGGGTCTGCCCCATTTGCAGATGACAGTCCTTGCACTTTTCCTTGAATGGCCACAAGCCCCTCCTCAGAGGGCAATGCCAGGCAAGACACTGTTGAGTCTGGCGCAGAGGAACAGCGCGTTCTGCAATGGCATTAAGCAGGACTCTGCATAGTTGACAGAATCGCCTTAAAACTTAATAGTTGGACGGTCGCCTTTGTGTGTTTGTCGGCCAGCTCCCGCCAGCGGGCATGTATCAGCTAATCGTCCAGGTACGGGTATATATTTATGCCCTGAAGACGTAGATGGGCCGCCACTGGTGCCACGCATTTTGTGAACACTCTTGGGGCCGACTTCAAGCCGTAACGGTAGGGACTTGAACTGGTAGTGCTGGCCCTGCACCACGAAACAGACATTTTCAATGTTTCTTGTGAATGGGGACATGGAAATAAATGTCCTCCAGGTCCGACAACGTCACAAAATCCCCTATCTCCAGTTGGCCAAGCACGTGCTGCAACGTGACCATTCTACATTTTTGGACTAAGTATTAGTTCAGACGTCGTAGATCCATGATGGGTCTCCAGCCCTCTGTCTTCTTTCTGACTAGAAAGTATCTGGAATAGATTCTGTAGCCCCAGAGTCGTTGGGGAACTAGCTCTATCGCACCTTTCCGTAGCATGGCTCGTACCGCTTTCAGAAGTCGAGGGATGTGCTGCTCCTGACAGGGAACCAGCGGAATACGAGGACACTGGCGTTGGAATTCCAAGGTGTGCCCCTGGGCGAGATCATCCAGCACCCATCTGTCGGTGGTGATCTTCCTCCACTCGCTGACGAACCTAGTCAGCCGGCCTCCGACCGGGTGCACATGTGTGCGCCCGACATCTTGGCCGGTCCAGGCTTGCTTGGGCACCAGCAAACCGCCCTGCGGGCGACGGTGTCCTCCGCTACTGCAAGCCTGGGAGCGGCCTCTGTAGGCTTTCTTGTGTTGAGGACCGAGAAGGCTGTCTGTAAGACGGGAGAAACCCTTTGATGACCTGCTCGACTTTCCCCTGGAGAAGCGAAAAGAAGTCAAGCGGTGCTGTTGGAGAGTGCCAAGGGAACGAGCCATCTCTGTATCTGTATACGTCTTGATGGCCTGGAGGGACTCGTTGATGGCCTTCCCAAACAGATTTTCCCTGTCGACGGGCATGTCAAGTACCTTCGCTTGGACCTCCTGACGGAATTTAGTGGCCTTCATCCATCCCTGCTGACGAAGGAAGACACTGTTCCCTATCTGCCGGAACCCTGCGTCTGTGACGGCGACCACTGCCACCGTGATGGCATGGTCTGATGCCACTTCACCTTCCTGGAAGAGGGCAAGGGCTTCCATCTTCTTATCATCAGGGAGGAACTCCAGGATCGGTCCCAGCTTGTACCACAATTCCCTGTCATACCTGGCTAGAATTGCCAGGGCAGTGGCCGCCTGGATTGTGGCCGCCGCCGTCTGAATCACCTTCTTCCCTATGGCATCTATCCTTTTTCCCTCTCTGTCCGGAGGGACTGACGAAGATGAGGAAGGGTTAGCCGACCGTTTCCTCGCAGCCGCTGACACTACAGAGTCCGGCAATAGTTGGGACCTCAGGCACTTGAGAGTGGAGTCCGGCACACTATACTTCTTCTCCAGCCTATCCCGCTTAGCTTGAGCCGTGCAAGGGTTTCTCATGAGGGCCATGCCCTCCTCCCAAATATCGTCCAGAAAAGACACAGCCATGATAGTCTTCCTTTTGGCCTCTCGCCTTTGGTACAAAAAACCCTCCTTCTTGGTTTCCTCTGGCACCAGCTGAAATAGCTCAGAGGCCCTGGCGACCATGGAGTGGAACGATGCCACCTCATCCAAATGTGGTGATTCATTGTCCGCTGGGATGAAGTCTTCGCCCTCCTCCTTGCTTGTGGCCATATCCGTCCACGTGACTGGGTCCGCCGGGGGGATTAGGGGCCTGACGCAGTGGAGGAGGTCGACATGGGGGCATCAGGTGATGCTTCCTCTTTTTAGATGGAGGCTGATCGGGGGCCTGGGGCACTGCAGGTACCGGTGCAAGGGGCATTCTCAGCTGGATCTCTGGCACCAAGGTGTGAAGAGTTGATAGGATGTCCAATGAAATGTCCCTCAGCTGAGAAGGCAAAGAAAGAAAACTCGGCCCTGCACCACCGTCTCCCTCATCATCCTCGTGGACTGTATGCATGGACTCTTGACCGTCGTCATCCGAAGACACCTCCATAGTTTGAGCGGCGACCTGAGAGGATTGTTTCGGGGCCTCCTCACCCCCACCCCCTTTTTTCCTCCCTGAGGGTTCTGAACCGGGACCTGGGCCAGTACCTTTACCACATCTGGAGAGCCTGTAGTCTTTTCCAAGGCCTCTGCGGTGGTGTCGCGCCGCGGGGGTAGGGACACTTTTCGAGCTGCGGGAGCCACCCTCGTAGGATCAGCGCCCGTAGCTGCCGTGGTAGTAGTAGCCGTCGACAAAGTCGTCGATGAGGACTTTGTCTGCGCCAGTTGAGCCTGCATGGCCTTTTTCTCCTCTGTCCTTAGCTTATTGGATTTCACCTGTAGTTTAGCCAGGGTGGACGACTTCCTTTTTGAAGAGGACCTCGACAGTAGGCTGGCAATGGAGGCTGAAGGTGATGAACGTGCCCTATCCAAATTGGGAACCGCATCTCCGGCAAGCCCGGTGGACAGACTTGCGGATCTTGGCCTATCTTGGAACCCCACGAATGGGACGACCTCAAAGGATTTAGAAGACCGTGCGTCGGACCGGCTGGTCCTGGACGAGGCATGGCCCTGCTCGGATCGCGGGTCAGAGGCCTTGTTTGAGTTAAGCCATGCCGCCAGCCTACTATGCCGGTCTTTCGTCGTCTTCTTAGAGAAACCTAGGCATATCTCGCACTCTACCTCCTTAGGGTCCAGGTGTATGCAATAGAGACATTGTAGGTGCTTGTCTTGCCCAAACACAATCCATAGCCCACATTTGGTGCAGGGCCTGAAGAGGGACCTTCCCGCCTTCTCCTCCAACATGGTCAGAGGGCGCGAAGTATGCCCAAGATGGCCTTCCCGAATCTTCGAGGAATCTTTGCCCTTTAGGGGCGCTTAACTTCACCGACAATGGATCCCCGTTGCTGGGAGATGAGGAAAAGAGCACACAGGCTCTTTGGAACAAAAATTGAACTTTTCTTGTCGAAAAACTCGAAAAAAACTTACAAATAACTCAGAGAGCAACTCGATGACTCCCAACACTGAAGCATGCAGTAAAAATCCAAAGATGCCTGCCAGAGGCGGGGCTTAGGGAGAGGACTGTCATTGGATGGGGGAAGTATGACCCAGAGCACAGTGATTGGTTTAGAGGAGAAATACAGTTTTAAAGTGAAAGCAAAACTGTTTTTTCTTTTAATAGCATTCCTAGCCTGATGATGGGAAATATTCATGAGCAGGTGAATCCATGCCAGACCCCATGCTGTAGAAGAGTATACACTTCAAAGCCCTCTGCATCACACACCACTTACCAAGGAAATGGGCCAGTTTCTCTCATAATAAAGTTCCAGCACTACAAACCATTGAGGGCTCTAAGGTCAAGTAACGTCATGTTTGTACTTGTTTCTAGCTTCAGCAGTAAAAGGCAGGAAGGATCCTCTGTCACGACCAGCCACCAAACTCTGGAACTTACTTCTCGAGCAACGTTGCATTGAAGAGGACCACCAGACTTTCGGGGAAACGGTTCAAGATGGGAACTCTTCAGCTAACTGCTATATACCACCTATCCAAAGCTGAGCAAGGAGTTGGTCTACTATACATCCCATCGAGAGACCACAAATTGCATACCTGTTCCCACAATCTTCAAACCGTACTCCATCTTACACTTGAGGGTGTTTTTCCCTGGACCCTCACTATCTTTCATTCTTTTCCCTGGCTCACTAACACCCACACTGCTAAAAGCTTGCATGTTTTACACCACACCCACTTCATATCAGATGGCCCACGAGGCCTAGTACACAAATGACGTTCCTACCTTCAGCTGCTGCTATGAACACTCACTTTGCATCCATCAAGCCCTCCAACCTTGAGGTCTCCTTTATAGATAACCTACCCAGTGTCCTTTCCCCCCCTTCAACTCAGAGAATCTCTACCACCACAAAAGTAATGGGTGCTTACAACCGGCACTGATCAACACAACAGTATTCTGCATCTACCTCTCCTTCTATCCCACTAACAGTGTCCCCCAACAGTCCTTTTTATAGAACCATATGCATCAAGGCCAACATTAGAGGCAGAAGGGTGCTTTAAAATTGATTTTAGAATAGGTATTGGAATGGGGAAGCTTAGTTCTAATGTGTTGGCTTGCCTTATAAAATATAAAGGGCCTATGTAAGACTTGTAAAATCTTCCCTCCACTTAAGGATTTTGTTATAGTGTATTGTTTGAACGAGTACTTGAAACATATGAATTCTACACTGAATTTTAGGCATGTGCAGATATGGCTTTATTTGCCTTTTAGCATCAGGCATACAGCTGGGTGATTTAACAGTCAGGACTTTGGGAAGTACATTCAAAGGATTGTTTTGCTACACAATAAAAATAATGAATAACACACTTAACTAAAACCAAAGTCTCCAGGGGCCAACTGTCATACAGTATCTGCTCCTCACTGGTGATCCAAGAGTACCAATGGTTCGTGAACCATTGATCTTTCTAGCTGCCTGTTGCTGACTTCCTTAGGGATTCCCAAACCCTTCCTTCTCACAGTTATTTGTTGCTTTTTTCTACGTGGTTCCCAACCCTAATTCTGCTTGCAGTGTCCCTTTTGTGAGCCTGGCTGTCTCCCCACCAGCCGCTGGTTTGTAAAAAAATAAACAAGATTAAATAAACATTGCCAAATGTTACTTGAGCCGGGGCCCGCTTTCTGCACTCTCTTCCCAAAGATCTCCGACTAGAACCTGGTCACCTCTCTTGCCTGGTGCATTGACCTTTGCCTCTCCTTTGAGCCATCACACCTCCACTAACCTTCCTGGCTTGAGCTTGTTCCTCTAACACCTACCTAAAGATAACCAAGCTGTGTTGTTCTTTTCTGTGCTGCTATTCGGTTACCGGACCTTGCCTTCTTTGGGCTTCTTCATTCTACTGCCGGACTCTTCCCCCACTTCCCACTGATATTCTCCAACCTCCACCTCACTTCCTTCGACTGCCTACTCATGTTTACTCAACTACTCAGTTCCCCCAACCACCTTTTGATGTTTACAAACCTCTAATGATGTTCTCCATCTTCAACACCTCCAACCACCTGCAGGTTTTACCCAACCACCTAAATTCCTTCAAACTGTTTCTTCTCCCCCCCCAACCTCCAACTGCTTCACATCACAAGCCCTCATATCACTTTCTATCACTTTTCAACTTTCACCAACTGCCAGCCACAACCTCCTTCTCCAATTCCCACACTTATTTATTGGGCACCTGACCTTGAATGTGATGGCAATCCTCACCTCTTCCCCTCCCGAGGGCTGGACTCCAATTGAAAGTTTGTATATAGGTGGTGAGTGGTGAGGGTCTATGATTAGCTACCTCATAGTAAGGCCCCCTATGTGTGTCTTTAGGCTGGCAGACTGGTCTTACACTTTATATAAACAGTCCACTCTTTAGAAATGATTTCTGTGAGATTTGAATCAGCATTCAAGTGAGTGGGATCTCTTCTCAACTCCTTTCACTCTGCGGGTGATAATAGGGCTCTTGGACAAACCACAGAGAAAATTGCTGTCTGCTCGAGGCAGAGAGCCACCTGCAGCAAGGAATTTGGGCATGTATCTGTGGTCAGAGTGAGGGGTCTAGCCGGTGCACACGAAAGTTGGGCATGTTCTACCACAGTCCCTGCAGGGCTGGAAAACAGTGTCTGATCATCTCCTGCAGGGGCATCTGCTTAGTTTAGGGTCTGGTGGCAAAGTGCCATCTGGTATTTACAAATGCCTCAGAGGGCGAAAGAGTTCTACTGCAGAGGATTGGTTTTCCCAGTGACTGTCCCTGTAAAAGGACAGAGATGAGGGAAGGGTGATCAGCGATCCTCTGCTTATTGCCACCATGCCCATCGTCCACTATCTTGGGGAGGTATGCTGCCCCCTTGATCGGTGCTCTTACACTCTTCAGATTTCCCAGACACGGACAAAGTCACATAACTTCTGCCCAACGCATATGTCTTGCTAAATAGAGAGGCACATTTTTCTAGTTACCATTGTAGACATTCTAGTGATTGTCAAGCTTTTCTGTTTGATAAATGTACATTGCACCACACCCTTAATCTCCTAGGTCTCAGCCTAACTGCTCTTCTGCATTACCAAGAAAAAGCTAACATTTCTGGGTCAAACCTTTGCAGGTCCATTAAAGTTGTTTTCCGAGAAGTAACAGTAATACTAGCTCTTACCCACTCCACTGAAGATACTAGCTGCACTGCTCCCTTCAGCAGCGGCTTAGAACTCTCTTAAGAGACATGGGCCCTCATTACGAGTCCGGCGGTAGCCGTGCCGGTAAAACTGGCTGGCTGCCGCCAGACCCGTAGTGAATTACTGACATCAGATTTGCCGGATTTACCGGGGCATTACAACCCGGTGGTCCGGTAAATCCAGCGCCAGCAATTCTGTTAATCCCCATTCCCATGGAGACCCATAGGACTCCATGGAAATGGGGACCTCAGAAACACCGGCACCATGTCGTAATGGTGTCAGTGTTTATGCGTCCGTCTGCGGGCGGTGCCGTTCTGCCCAGGCTGTACGGCACCCGCAGAACCCATAGTTTTCCGGTCCAGCAAACGGTGCTGGTAAGGTTTTACCAGCACCATTAATTCCAGACCAGCAAACTTGTAATGAGGGCCATGGTTCCGCTGGGACGGGGGTTGGATTACTGATAGTACGACTTGTGCAGAAATAGCTGTCCGTAGCCTGGAGAACCACAATCTGGACATCCCGGCAATGCTATGGCTTCCTACTGGTTGGAATAAACCCTTTTAGTTCTTGAGGGTGCAGAAGCAGTGATCCCTCTGTTCCTCGACCCCTACACCTCTGTAGTGGTGAAAATAGCACCTGCTTTTCATATCCTCTGGAAGAAAGAGTAAAGGTGATAGTGGCATCTGCTGGTAGAGAAAGATGAGGTGAATTGTGCAGAACGACCCTGGGATTTGGCTGTCATCTTTGAGACTCATCAGCTCAATTGCTGAACAAATTGAGTTTACCTAATGGTACGTCTGGAAGTTTTGCCTGCATATTCTGGATGAACGTTTCAGTTCTCATCCAAGCATATCTTAATACAGCCCAGGACTCATGGGCTTCGACACACAATTGTGGTTTGCAAGGCCAACCTCAAGTATCTGCTTGGAAGTTTACATGCTGTATGCCAAGAGGCAGATATATAGCTGCCTAACTGGCCACAAGCAAAACGGGAATGTGAGTACAGTACCTGTGTGCATGTTGCAGCATTGATGGTACATATCGCTAGGCTGCATGAGACAAAAACATTTAACCCCACTCATCCAATTTGTTTGATTCCTTGGGAAATATGTGCAGTGAGCACCTGCAGTAGTGGGCTAGACCACTTACTCCCAAGGAGCAGATGGGATGTCAATAAGATTGGGTAAGAAGGGGCTGCGCAATGCTTCAACACAAAAACCATGTAAGTGAAAGTTAAGAAGGTTTATCCCACACAGCCATAATAGGACCAGGGAACAATTCTCTATAGGGTGGTAATGGACCCCTTAAGCTGCATAATGCAAGACACACATTCGTTTTAAAATATTGATTAGCAGAGTTTGATAATTCAAATGTTCTTGATTGGCAAACAAACCCATTTGATTAGCAATGGTGTACTAATATTTTTAATGTCACTAGAAGTTACTTGTACACTAGATATAAAATGAGCAACAATACAGATTTTTGTGTACCACTGAAGACATTAATGAGATGAGTAGGGCCTTGTGGGTTAACTAAAGTTTACCCACTCGGCCTAAGACAAATGCACTAGAGCCATGGCAACGGATGACAGCAAATTTAAATACACTTTCTGTAAAATGGTGCATGTCACCGCAAACCCACTTTAGTTTGGCACACTGCTGCCACCCAGAGACCAGCCATGCACAGCAAAACTTGTATTTTAAATGTACTACAACGTAAATGTTAAATAAAAGTTTCAAACATCCCCTACCAATGGCACTGGCCCTTCTTAATATCTACTCGAATATGCCAGTGGGCGAAAATACCTTATGAGCCTTGTATGAGTTTTTGTAAAATGTAAAAGGTTAGCTGCATGTATGGACACAAATACAAAGATATGATTAAAAGGAGCTGACAAGAGTTAGGCCATTTCTCTCCCACAGGTGCTAATATATAATGCGATCATAATCAGAGCAAAGCAAGCTCTAGAGGCTAACTACAGGTAGTGCAGTAGATCTATAGATGTACATACCAGATGGAAGTTATTGATCACTACTTTTGAGTAAACATTTAGTTTGCTTTGTCTATTCATTATGTAAGGGGAAAAAAGTATGAGATTAAGCAGAGTGTATGGCATAGCAGGCAGAGAACTGTGCAAACTTGGAGGAATATCGTAGTTGGCAGCCATCTCACTTTCTGGGTAGCTGGTATAAAGCAACATGGTGATAAGCTTGAATATATCAAGGCGTATGGGATCATGGGTTGAGCACCAGATGCAAGATATACGTAAGCAGCAGCTTACAGAACTAGGTTTGCCATCAAAAGCATTTGGACATGTGATCATGTACATTTTCAAAAGTGTCCACTCATAAATATGATGCATCATCCCCTACAAAATGAAATGTAATTGACACTGAGATTTAGATACACTAACCTTCACTTTACTGTAAAGCATGGAGAGATACAGTAGCAATACTGCAATTAAGCATTATGTCACAAATAATCTTTTTAGAAACGGAATGTGGCTGGAGTGTATTGCCTGTGCCTGGAAACACAGTCTTGCCGACCAAATCAGTCTTTCTACAGTCCTTGTGGTGCGAGGAGGAGCCTTCTTTCAAAGCCTGTCTCCCAACGCGGGGCATCGTGGAGTGTGGATGCAGTCTGTTTCCTGAGTTCCCTGTGGCACGAGGCAAGAGACAGAAAGGTCCAGAATAACATTATGAAGCCGGAGCTGGTACAGGATGTCCCTCAACGCACTAAAAAGCTAGCGTGCCTGCTGCTCCTGACCCCAAACTCTGTGAATCCCCCAAAACACACAAATGAGGTGTCTGATTGTACCAAAGAGCCCACATCGTTGCAAGGTATGTGCGATTTAATGAGCATTAACTCCACCTCACACACTTCCACGCCAAATTTGTTTACCGTCAATCCGGCTGACTTAAGGCTGTGTTAGGCAGAATCACCTTCAGTACCCTTTGGGAACACTATAAGCAATTAGGACTACAAGTGTAAGCACAATTTCACCTTTGGTACAAGCCTGAGCAGCCAGACTTATCTAAAGAGTTTAAGTGAGCAGTAGAACAAGTTACACAAAGGACCAACAAATATAGTGATTCAAATATACACTTACTCAAGGTGTCTTGGTAAAAGAATATACATTTATTTACTCATTTAGTTAGAAAACATTACGCTAGCACAAGCAGCTCAATATCACACACTAAGAAACCACAAAAATCCAACCGGAAAGTAAATGAAAAAATTTAGCTCCAAAATGAAGTGGGAGCAAAATGGCACTTCAGATACTTAGAAAAGGGAGGAAAAAGACAAGGTTATAAAAATAGACAGCCCAAATAATTCATAGGCAGAGCAAAGGGTTTCAGTTAAATATAACCAGCCATTCTTCTCAATTGGCCTGTGCGAAAGTCAATGGTTCAGAGTCTTTTGTATAGGATAGCACAGTTCTGGCATATAACGGTTAAGTCTTTGCCACAGATTTTTAAAGGATTTGGCTAGGTGAAAAGTTTGACGAATGTTTAAAGAAGGACGAACCTTCAAAGTTGAGGAAAGTTTCACACACTTTCTCGATGGCTGAAAATATTTCCAGACCGCGTTTGCACAGTACCTTTTTTAACGAAGAAAGCTGTAGCTGAGGCAGTTGTTCCTGGCAGGTCCGAGCGGGTCTTGCAGTTCCTAAGCTTCAGTCGTGGGGACAAGAAGGAGGACGTCGGGAGGTTCCTGCACTGCCCAGGGATGAGGCCAAAAGCTGTAGCAAGACGCCGGTTTAAGGTGTGAGTGCCTATATGTCAAAAGAAATTGATTCTCTTTTTCTTTGTTCTTTCTCCTTTACTCCTATTCAAATTATATATGTTAAAATTAGTAAATTACTATTGTGAGTATAGGAAATGTAATTTTCTTTTCAATTATTTTTATTATGTCCTAACTGCTGTAATTTTTGTAAAGGTCTATGACCAAAACAAATAAAAACATTTTTTAAAAAAAAGAGAGTGCCTTAAAGTCCACGAGCTGGTTTCCTTACCACTGGCTATCCGGTTTTCAAGCAGCACTCTGCTGAAAATTCGACCAGTCAGGGACGGTGTCCAGGTGGCTTACGAGTTGGTTGTTCCCACCAAACTCAAGGGAAGAAGTTAACCTTTAAGGGCTTCTCTGTCGATTGGAGTTTCAGGCAATTCGGACCTGCAGCAGGGCTTCACCGGTCGTCCAGGAGTTGCAGCAATCCTTTTCCTTCAGCTTGTATTTGGTTCTTTCGTTCCAGTGCTCGACTCTGCTTTCCAAGTCCCAGAGGCCTGCTTTTAAACAGTTTTCCCCCATTCATTCAGCCTGGCTGTCACTCACCCAGTAGGGTGGCTGTCCTTGCCGGACAGTCAGCCAGCCAATCACACCAGAGTGCATTCAGATCTCCTAGGAGACTAAGCACAGGGAGTTCTGGGCACCTCCCTCACATCCTGTCCACCCCAGACACTCTTGCACCAGAGGAGGGCTTCAGCAATGAAGCCCGCCAAAGGGTACGAACAAAGGGAGCAAACCTGGTTTGGCGCACAGAGTTACACACAAAAAGGACTTTTCCTAAAAGAAATGGCAAAAAAAGATGATCGGAGTCTGTTTTTACAGATAGGTCTGCGGCGCCATATTGAAAAACATGGCTGCCCCGATTTTTGGCTACCATTAGCAGTTGCGAAAAATCACGGTAGTTGATCTAAACCACTGCCACCTGCCATTTAAAATAGGAAAAGGTAACATTTTACTGTTACATGAATGTTTTGACTCTAAGCAACCCCTCCAGCACTCTATTGGAAGATAGTGTGTGCTGGGTCATGAAATTTAAAAAGACTAGTAAAGCCAATTTAACTTTACATGCTCTGGGAGACGGTAGTCAGTCCCAGAGAAGGTATTTAAACCTTGGGGAGTCTGTGCCTGTGCCACTGCATGGAAGGTGCTGTGTGACACACAGAAAAAGATGATGCCACTGGAGTTGTTTTAAAACTCCATAACCAAAGAACACAAAAGTAAAACACACACAAAATACATGGAAGAGTGGGAAAAAAAGGCTCACGCTCTTCCCAGGTAAAACATTAAATCCCAGAAATCCAGCAAAGTTGCTGGGGGTCTCAAAAGGTAAGGGAAATTAGCACATTCTTGAGAATTCTCGTTAACACTCGTCCCCCCAGACTAAGGGACAGGGGGATTTAATGCACTCCTGGATGAATCTCCTTACTCCATTCGGTCAAACATCCTGGAGAGACCATCAGCATTTTGGTGATGACACCCTGACCTGTGTTCAATGGTAAAATCAAACCCTGCAGGCTGATTGACCATCTCAGTAGTTTTGGGTTTTCCCCTTTCATTTGCATCAACCATCTCAAGGGTTGGTGGACAGTCTGAATCACAAAAGTAGATCCATACAAGTATGGTCTAAACTTCTTCAGTGACCACACAATAGCAACACATTCTCTTTCAATGGTTGCCCACCTTGTCTCAGGTTCCTTCAGCTTCCTGCTGATGAAGCAAATGGGGTGCTCCCTACCTTTCTCATCCAGTTGACTAAGGACTGCATCAATACCTGTATTTGAAGCATCTGTCTGCACAATGATGGTTTGGTTATAGTCAGGAGCTCTTAGGACTGGAGCTTGGCAAAGGGCTTTCTTTAGGCCTTCAAATGCTTGAGTGCACTCCTCATTTCACCTGACCTTATTTGGGAATTTGGGAGAGGAGATCACATTCAAGGGAGAAACTATGGTCCCACAGTTCTCTATGAAGTTCCTATAGTACCCAGGCAGACCTAGGAATGCTCTCACTTGGGTCTGAGTAGTAGGAGTGGCCCAGCTTTGTACAGCTTGTACCTTACTAGGCAATGGCCTGATTTCACCTCCTCCTACCTCATGTCCAAGGTAGACCACTTTACTGTGACCAATTTGACATTGACTAGCCCTTATGGTCAGATGGGCCTGCTCAAGAGCCTGCAAAACATATCCCAAGTGATCAACATGTTCTTTCCAAGTAGGGCTGAACACTGCAATGTCATCCAAGTATGCCATGCAGAAGACCTCCATCCCATTCAGAACCTGGTTAACCATCCTTTGGAATGTAGCATGTGCATTGTTTAATCCAAAAGGCATTACTTTAAACTGGTAGAGGCCTGCTGGGGTCGAAAATGCAGTTTTCTCCTTGGCATGGTCTGTCAGTGCAATTTGCCAGTAGCCTGAAGTGAGATCAAATGTACTGAGGTACTTGGCTGAACCAAGTTTATCCACCAGTACATCTGTCCTGGGTAAAAGGTGGGCATCAGTCTTGGTGACTGCATTAAGAGCTCTACAGTCCACACAGAATCTCAATTCCTTGGATGCTGCGTTTGGTACTAGAACAACTGGACTAGACCATGGACTTGAAGAGGGCTCTATTACCCCGATATCAAGCATCTTGTTGTCCACCTCCTTTATGTGGGATCTTATGTGATCGGATATCCTCTAACCCCTGTTTTTGACAGGTAAACAGTCACCAGTTTGAATATCATGCTGGCATCAACGGGTCAAGCCTGGTGATAGTGAAAACAGGGAGGCAAACTGATTTAACAGAAACCTGCACTCCTCCTGTTGTTCAGGTGTCAAGTTAGAAGAGAGATTTCCTCCTCCTCCTCCTCCTCCTCCTCCTCCTCCTCCTTCTCCTCCTCCTCCTCCTCCTCCTCCTCAAGCTCCTCCTCAAGCTCCTCCTCAAGCTCCTCCTCCTCCTCAAGCTCCTCCTCCTCCTCCTCCTCCAAGCTCCTACTTCTGGTCTTGAGACAAGCTTTTAAACGGGTGGGGTCAAAGACTCTGGGAGCCCCCTTAGGATTGCCTAAGTCCACCAGATAGATGACCTCTCCAAGTATACCGACAACCTTGACAGGTCCTATACACATGTCCTGTAAGGCCCTCTGCCTTGTAGGTACCATAACCAAAACTTGCTGGCCTTGAGTTCACTCAACCATGTTGGCTTTCTGGTCATGCCAATGTTTGACCAGAGCCTGACCTGCTTTTAGGTGATCTGATGCTTCTGCCATCATGTGTGATATTCTCCTCCAGAGACCTATCACATTGTCAGTGACTCTCTCTGGTTTGGGGGAAGGAGCACTCTCCAACCCCTCCTTGATTAGGGCCAATGGACCTCTGACTGGATGGCCATAAAGAAGTTCAAAGGGAGAATAACCTACTCCCTCCTGAGGGACTTCTCTATAAGTAAAGAGAAGGCATGGCAGTAGAAGGTCACACTTTCTCTTAAGGGGTTCTTCCAAAGCACCCATCATGCTCTTCATGGTTCTGTTGAACCTTTCTACCAACCCATTAGTCTGAGGGTGGTATGCGGTTGAGAACTTGTAAGTAACTCCACAGGTTTTCCACATGGCTTTCATGTAGTGGGACATAAAATTTGACCCCCTGTCAGCGATTACTTCCTTAGGAAACCCAACCCTGGTAAAAATACCAAGGAGGGCCTTAACCACAGCCTGAGCTGTAACAGTCCTCATAAGTATAGCTTCAGGATACCTAGTAGCATGATCTATTACAACCAGGATAAACCCATTTCCTGAAGATGTGGGAGGGTCTAAGGGACGAACAATGTCGATTCCTACCCTCTCCAAAGGAACTCCCACCACTGGGAGAAGCACCAAGGGTGCCACATTCTTAGCTCCACTCTTGACAGAGGTTTGGCAAGTGTGACAGCTCCTAGAGAATTTATCTGCATCAGACCCCAACTTAGGCCAGTAGAAATATAAAGAGAGCCTTTCCTTGGTCTTCTTAAATCTCAAATGACCAGCCAAAGCTATCTCATGGGCTAACTGTAGGAACTGGAGTCTGCTTTCAAGAGCCACTACACGTCTTCTGTAGCCCCCTGGGAAAGACTCTGTCGGTTCCCCGTAGAAGAGGCCATCTTCCCAGTACAACCTATGCTTCCCTGGCTCTTGCCCGTCCAGCTGGGAAGCTGCCTGTTGGCGAAGACCTTCACGAGTAGGACACTCTCTTTGACCTCTGCTAAAGTGTGCCCTACAGGGTCCACCTTCTGCCAGTAAAGACTGCAGCTCAGGATGGTCTGCAGCATCCAGATCTCCAACAGGAGCAAGGTCCTCTTCCAGCTCCGATTCCTCAGCAGCTGATTCAACCACGCAAGGTTGCTCTACACACTCAGCCTCAGCTGGTGGAGGGATCACAGGTGTGATCTTGGACAGTCCTCTCGGGGATGTCCTTGTTGGTAGCACAGCAGTGCTGGCTGGTTTCTTCCTGGAGGTTTTGGGTTGCCCTTTTTCCGCTTTCTTCTTGGAAATGGCAGCCAGTAAATCCTCTGGACTAAGAGTTATAGTTTCCTCTATAATCTCCTCTGGAGAGCCCCTTAAGGCACTGTCTCTGGCCTTCTTAGTCTGCTCCCGTTTCCTTTTGCTGGGAGGCCTGTGGGTGCTTGATACAACTCCAAGAGCTCTTAAGTCATTCCCCAACAGGACTCCCCCAGGTATTTGGACAGTCATGGCATTGCACTGGATGAGAGCTGGTAACGATGGAAGCATTTGGACAGGGCCTCCAGCAAGCTTAGTTAAGATCTTGGGTGCCTTAGCAACATCCTCAATCTTGAAAAAAGATTCATCAACTACAGTTATGCTGGTCCCATTGTCTCTGATGGCAGGGGTCTCCTGACCATTCACAAGAACACTGTCTTTATAATACTCTTTAGTATTATTGGGATAGAGTTGTACACATATAAATTCTGTTGTTCCCAAAGACCCAGGGACACTAAAGAAACGCTGGCTGAGACTTTCATGGGTTCCTCAGCCAGTAAGTGAAAGTTTCCACTTGCCATTGGTACTTCATCCACAGGAGAGAAGGCTAAGGAGACAGTGTGGACCCCTGAAGGTTTACACTTACATCTGGGATCCCCTTTCACATGGTCAGTTGACCCACAAGCCTAACATTTACTAAATGTTTTTATCAATGGGGGTTTGTTCTGACCTCCTTCTGGTTTGTCCCGAGAAGGTACACTAGCCTGATTCGTGTTTCCCTGTGGCTTGCCCTTGTTATGTTTGTGGCCCTCTTTTGGATTGGAGGTATTTGAATTCTCTTTGGTATCTTTCTTGTGCTGCTTCCCCTCATCCGTCTTCTGAGTTGCCCCAGAGTCCTTGTCAGTAGCCCTGTTGGCAACCCACAAGTCAGCAGCCCCTGCTAACTTCTTGGGATCAATTTCCTAAGAGTCAGCCAAGTGCTGTCCCAGCTCAGGAGAGCAGGCATCATAAATAGATTACAACATAACCAAATTTCTCATACCTTCATAAGTGTTCACTCTGTAACCCTTAACCCATCCATCTAAGTTTTTCAAACATTCAGTCACCCAGGCAGCCCAAGGGGTACCATCATGCTTTTTGAGGGTTCTAAACCTCTTAAAATACTGAGAAAGGGTCTTCCCAAATCTAGCTATCAGAGATAGCTTCACAGTTTCATACTCCTTTCTGTCTATATCTCCCAACTCCATTACCACATCAGTTGCAACAGGGGGTAGACTAGAAAAAAGCCAAGGAATCAGCCGATTCCCTGTAATGTCTTGAATGCCATGGTTATATTCAAAAGCAGCCAACCAATCCAAAATATCAAGCTTACCCTCATACATACTTGCTGCATCTTTGGGCATGCAAGGCCTCTTAGGACTGGAAAACCTAGAGGACTCTGGGAGAGAACCAGTTTCAAGAGACAACTTTTTCATTTCAAGGGAATGATTCAATTCCATTTCTCTGAGCCTGAGCTCTAGATGCTTTGTTTCAGTTTGAGCTTGAATTCTTTTAAATTTTAACTCCAGCCTCATCTTTTCAAGTGAGACAAATTCGGGACATAGGTTTGGACCTGATGGGGTCCCAGTGGTCAAAGAATGAGGCCTATGAGCAGGTAGAGGTAAGACAGGGCCTACATTCTGAGACTCTTCTGCCTCATCGAACACATCCACAATATTAGAGCTGGGCTCTGACATATGATCATCCTCATCAACATTTGCTGCAGGTGTGGGGGTTTCAGACCCACTCCTCAGACTTTGGTATTCTAACTACTTTTCTATCAATTCAACCTTTTTGCCTTCAACAGTGAGATTCCTAGCTTTACACATCTCTCAATTGATCAACAGTTAAAGTCACTAGGGTCTCCTGTCTGTAGCTTTCCATTTCAGTCAAGATAAAACAATTGCTTTACTAGTGTTGCTTAGCCTTGTGAAGATTATTTGAACAGTATACTTCCTCCTCACCGCTGTACACCAGTGTTAGGCAGAATCACCTGCAGTACCCTTTGGGAACACTACAGGCAATTAGGACTACAAGTGTAAGCACAATTTCACCTTTGGTACAAACCTGTACTGCACAGTAAAGTGGTAGCGATGGCTGAGCAGCCAGACTTATCTCAAGAGTTTAAGTGAGCAGTAGAACAAGTTAAACAAAGGACCAACAAATATAGTGATTCAAATATACACTTACTCAAGGTTTCTTGGTAAAAGAATATACATTTATTTACACATTTAGTTAGAAAACATTACACTAGCACAAGCAGCTCAATATCACACACTAAAACCACAAAAATCCAACCAGAAAGTAAATGAACAAGTTTAGCTCCAAAATGAAGTGGGAGCAAAATGGCACTTCAGATACTTAGAAAAGGGAGGGAAAAGACAAGGTTATAAGAATAGACAGCCCAAATACTTTCATAGGCAGGGCAAAGGGTTTCAGTTAAATATAACCAGCAATTCTTCTCAACAGGCCTGGGCCAAAGTCAATGGTTCTGAGTCTTTTGTATAGGATAGCACAGTTCTGGTATATAACGGTTAAGTCTTTGCCACAGATTTTTAAAGGATTTGGCTAGGTGAAAAGTTTGATGAATGTTTAGAGAAGGACGAACCTTCAAAGTTGAGGAAAGTTTCACACACTTTCTCGATGGCTGAAAATATTTCCGGACCGCGTTTGCACAGTACCTTTTTTAACAAAGAAAGCTGTAGCTGAGGCAGTTGTTCCTGGCAGGTCCGAGCGGGTCTTGCAGTTCCTAAGCTTCAGTCGTGGGGACAAGAAGGAGGACGTCGGGAGGTTCCTGCACTGCCCAGGGATGAGGCCAAAAGCTGTAGCAAGACGCCGGTTTAAGGTGTGAGTGCCTATATGTCAAAAGAAATTGATTCTCTTTTTCTTTGTTCTTTTTCCTTTACTCTTATTCAAATTATATATTTTAAAATTAGTAAATTACTGTTGTGAGTATAGGAAATGTAATTTTCTTTTCAATTATTTTTATTATGTCCTAACTGCTGTAATTTTTGTAAAGGTCTATGACCAAAACAAATAAAAACATTTTTTTTTTTAAAAAGAGTGCCTTAAAGTCCACAAGCTGGTTTCCTTCCCACTGGCTATCCGGTTTTCAAGCAGCACTCTGCTGAAAATTCGACCAGTCAGGGACAGTGTCCAGGTGGCTTACAAGTTGGTTGTTCGCACCAAACTCAAAGGAAGTTAACCTTGAAGGGCTTCTCTGTCGATTGGATTTTCAGGCAATTTGGCCCTGCAGCAGGGTTTCACGGATTGTCCATGAGTTGCAGCAGTCCTCTTCCTTCAGCTCGTCTTCGGTTCATTCGCTCCAGTGGTCGACTCTGCTTTCCAAGTCCCAGAGGCCTGCTTTTAAACAGTTTTCCCCCATTCATTCAGCCTGGCTGTCACTCACTGTTAGGGAGAATTCTCTGTTAAGGCTAATTTCCCAAACCTAGTGAGTCCCCCAGCAGCTTTGCTGGATTTTTGGGGTTTATTTTTTTTTTCTCCTGCTAAGAGTGAGACCCTTTTTCTCCCACTCTTAGGCATGATTTGAGTATGTCCTTTGACTGTGAATGTGTTTTATGGGCTATGGGGTCTTTTACTCCATAGGGCTTCATGTGTTTTTGGTATGTGTGTTAAACAGCACCCTCAGTGCAGTAACACAGGGGTGTCACAGTGACCCCCAAACATAGACGCCATACCCTGGGACTGACTACTGTCTCCCAGGGCATGTAAAGTCACCATTGGCTTTACTAGTCTCAAATTTGTGAACAGAACCAGTACAAACCATCATATTGTGGAAGTACTGGTAGGGGTAATTTGATTGCCCCTGGGTCTGTTTTCCAAGGGGGCACTGTCCAGTCCCCCCTTGTCGAGTTTATGGCTGGTGGCAGTGGATACCATGCAAAATATTCCACCGGAATATTTCCTATGGGATTTTCCCATTGATTTTAAACGCACCACTTTTTGGTGCAATGTTAAAGATACCGCTGGGTTATTTATTTAATATGTATTCCCCGGTTGGGTCTTTTTGCCAGGATTCGGTTTTAAAATGGCGTTTGTGTTCGCCTCTGAAACTCTAACCCAAGTTGAGCCCTTTGTTCCACTTTTTGGCGGGCCTCTCCACAGAAGCCCTCCAACTGGTGCCACTCTGTCTGGGGTCTACAGGATGTGTGGGAGGGGGATTAGACACCCTGGACTGAGTTGCCTTGGCAACTCAAGTCGCACTCTTGTGTGATTGGCCCAGTGGTGAGCCGCCCGGCTCACCACTTAGCATGTTTGAGTGACAGCTAGGCTGTTGAATGGGGGGTTTTCTGCATAGAAGCAGGGCTTTGGGGAGTGGAACTTCAGAAGTCGCCACAGGACCTAAAGAATCCGAAGAGGGGAGAAGCTGAGCCATCTACGACGACGAAACCACCGGTGGAGCCCTGCTGTACGAACTCACCACTTCCCCGACGACAGAGGAGATCTTCTTCCAGGAGAGACTTCTTCCCTTTGAGCTGGTGGGACCAACCAGTTCACCTTTCTCTCCTTCCTGGAACGTCTCATGGTCGAATCGCCTGTGCCAAGCACCCCGGCGGCCGGATAGCCACGCTTCACCACTACCGCGAATAAAAGGGCCGTACCTTTTAATCGGGAAACATCGCGGCTGGTTTCTTCCCTGGCAGTGCAATGACCTCCAGCTTTCTTCCTCGTCGAGATCATCTCTTCCTCTGGTTGAAGCCACGACTTGCACCCGCTGCCAGGAACAACTGCCACCGCTGGAGCTTTCTCACCATTTCAGGTACTGTGTCCCGCCTGGTCTCCTTTGCAACAGATTGTCCAAGGTGTCCTGTAAATCCTTGACTTTCTAACTGGGTTGACCTCAGACCTGCTAACTTTGCCTTTCTGAACTGATCAAACCTCTTTTTGACTTTTCTGCAAAGACTTTGAGTGCATTTCCACTGTGTGATCTTGGGCACATTCCGCCTTGCTCTCTCCAAGAGTGGGCCTGGCCTGTGAAATTTTTGCTCTACAGTAGAACCTGCCTTTCTTGACTTGCTGTGGTTTCTTAAAAGTGTTGGTACCGTCTTATTTTCCTACTCTGCCTTCTCTCTCCCTTTTTAAACGAATGACTGGAGTGCCATCTACGGTTACACGCTCACCTCTGTTTTGCTAAATAAGTGGTGTCTTAACCTATACTTGTCGAATAATTAACTAGGGAGGTGTATATACTTATAGTGACTGTGTTTAAACTTGCTTGATATATTAGTGCCAGTGTATTTTCCTAAGTGTGTTTTTAAATAAATAATTATATACTTTTATACCAAAGCTCTGGTCAGTGTTTGCTTGTTCTACTGTATTTTTAGCCCTATTGTGTATACTCTATATACTACCTAACTCTTCTTGAGAGAAGTCTGAGTGCTCAGCCACAGCTACCAGGTAAATCTGGGTGGTGCGGACTGCTACCAATTGGGTTTACTGCTTACTCCTGTAGTCTTAAACCTTTTGCAGTGGTCCCTAAGGGAACTGCACAGGTTTCTGCCTAACACTCACCCAGAAGGATGGCTGTCCTTGCCGGACAGTCAGCCAGCCAATCAAACCAGTGTGCATTCAGGTCTCCTAGGAGACTAAGCACAGGGAGTTCCAGGCACCTCCCTCACATCCTGTCCACCCCAGACACTCTGAAACCAGAGGAGGGCTTCAGCACTGAAGCCCGCCAAAGGGCACAAACAAAGGGACCAAACCTGGTTTGGAACGCAGAGTTACACACAAGAAGGACTTTTCCTCAAAGAAAAAATGGCTGCCCCGATTTTTAGCTACCATTGTTAGCGGTCGCGAAAAATCACGGTAGTTGATCTAAACCACTGCCACCAGCCATTTAAAATAGGAACAGATAACATTTTACTATTACATGAGTGTTTTGACGCCGGGGAAGCCAAGCAACCCCTCCAGCACTCTATTGGAAGATAGTGTGTGCTGGGTCAGTAAATTTAAAAAGACTAGTAAAGGCAATTTAACTTTACATGCTCTGGAGTCAGTCCCAGAGAAGGTATTTAAACCTTGGAGAGTCTGAAAGACACCCCTGTGCAACTGCACAGAAGGTGCTGTGTGACACACAGAAAAAGATGATGCCACTGGCACTGGAGTTGTTTTAAAACTCCATAACCAAAGAACACAAAAGTAAAACACACACAAAATACATGGAAGAGTGGGGAAAAAAAGGCTCACACTCTTCCCAGGTAAAAATTCCAATCCCAGAAATCCAGCAAAGTTGCTGGGGGTCTCAAAAGGTAAGGGAAATTAGCACATTCTTGATAATTCTCCCTAACAGGCTGCATCCAAAGCGTACTATGTCAAAAACGACATGTCAAACTCCTTTGATCAGCTGCCTGATAAATCCTGACAGCTCAGTGGGTTGTAAAGACCAAGATACAGACAAACCTACCGCACCGAGTTCTAAAACACAAAGTGGTAGAATAGCATAGAATTAGTAAGAAGTAATGAAACCCTGTCTCCATTAAGGTCGGATTCCCTCAGCACTTCTCCACCACCAGTAAAGCAGGCATTTGCAACAATAAAACACAGACCAAGACAGAAAATCCCTGTTTGGGATCCTGGTGGAGAAGAGAGATCTCCTAGATAGAGCCTACCAAGAGACCAGAAAGAGTCCCACAGGCTTGAAACCATCAGAGGTCAGTCAGAGACGGGAACCTGTAGATGATTTACCACCAAACAAAACACTATATGACAAGAAACCCAATTTTATTAATCGAGAACTTGGGTCTCAAAGTGCTCTTCAATATCATCAAACAAAGAAAGAAGACAGAAGGTGGTCTAACACTAAATCAAAATAATATTCTTTGCTTATTTCATCATATACCAGAATTGAATGCCATTACCTCAGTTGATATTACAGTGGTTGAGTGTTGTGACTAGGAGAGGCCAAGTTGTGTGTGTTTACACATTCTCTCCTCTCTAGTCTACAATCACTTATTAGAAGCATCCACAACACTAAGGTCTATGGGTTTCAATATAACAGAAAACAAAGCGAGCATGCGAGAAACCAAGACAAAGATCTCACACACCAAAGAAAGGATAAAATGAGTGTCCCAGCTCACACACCAAACATACTCACGAGAAAGGTCTCAAACCGTATAATGAACCCACCTAAAACCGTGCAACAAGTCTTGTTCAAAGCTAACAGTGACCCAAACCCTCTTAAAATATCCATCAGCACTATGAGTGGGGCAAGATCATCTTTTTGGGAAGCACCGGACAAAGGGCTCAATGTAGAGAGCGATGAATCCTGGGGCTGGCTAGCAAAGGCCCTGTCAACCTGTCAAGAAAAGTTATGTCAACTGAAGGATGAAGTCATAGTCTCTTCTTGGAACACGGGTGGGTTTAACCACTTGTTCACAAGCACAGACTATGTTTCAGACAAATTTGAAATCATTTGCATGCAAGACACCAGGCTGAGGGAAACGCCATTAGTGGAAGGCTGTTCAGTATATGTTATGCTATGTTAAAGGTACTTATATAGCGCACTGTCACCAACGGAATTGGTCCCCAGGCGCTCTGGCGGGTCTGTAAACAGGAAGGAGGGTGGGTAGGGTTAGTCGGGTGGAGAGGAGTAGAAGAGTGGGAGTGGTGGTGTGCTGTTGTCAGCTTCAGCTTGGTATACACCGAGTGCTGGGCTTTAGTGCAAGTATCGTATAGGGCGAGACCTTGGGTGCTGTAGGTGCCGTTTATGTGTTGTTGATGCAGTGTGGTAAAGCGTGTGTGGATTGCTGGGAGAGAAATGGTTATGCGAGTTTTATGAGGGTTGAGTATGCAGAGATTTGAAGGTTGGGTTAGTGGGGTCTGTATCCTGATTATGATACTTCTGGTTCTGTTTGAGCTGTATCCCTGTGGGTGGGGTTGTTGCTGATACCTAATAGGCCCTCTCGCCGTGGTGTGTGATGGCGCAATGCAGATACAGGTGTATCCTAGTGAGTATTGTATGGAGTGATAGGTATGTCTAAACCTTTCCTTCGAGTGTGGAACTGAGGATGGTACTATCTATTCTCTTGTTATCTAATGTGACAGTGGTCTGTTGGAGCTTGGAATGGTTCAGGGTCAGTATGCTGTTGATGAGGCATCCTAGTGCTTCCGTCTTGGTCAGCCTGTGTATTCAGTCGTTAGTTATCTATCTAAATCCAGCAAAAAAAGAATTAAAAATGTCCACCCATGTCGGGATTGATGACAATTATAAGAAACGGGACAGGCTTCACAGTACAAAAAACATACAACCCTAACCTGTACATACCATCATTACTAATAGAAGTAGATTATCACGCTCCACCTAAAACTCTAGTGTTGATCAATCTATATTGGAATCCAGAGGATATGACAACTGATTTTGCTCAACAGGTGACAAATGTGATTGACAAATGGATGGTAGAGAAAGAAATCAAGTGACCACGAAATATTAAAATTAATATGAACTGGACCACTTAAAAAAGAGCAAAAACGGTGGTCTGAAACATTTGAGGCGGCCCGGGACGAAATATACTCCGTATTATACCAAATGAGGTCCCAAAATTGACAAAATCTACAGAGATTTATCACACCTCACTCTCAATCGACAGATTACAGACCTATTCTTAATCAATAGAGAAAAAAAGACTGCTGGTAACAAGCCGCAATTTAAGCGAAAGCACGTATTTGATCCCGAGATTGCTGAGCAAAAAAAAGGCTGCATAAAGATATACAACTGTTGAGAGATCTGCCAAAACTGACAGAAACGACAGTTGTATGAGGCGCAAGCAACAATATAGGAACTGGGTGATTTCACTTAAGTGCATCATGAATCAAAATGACAGCAAATTAATGCTAAAAACCATCCTGGGGAAAAATTCAACGTTTTGGGAAATTATAAACAGCATGAGAGCAACACAAGATGCACTATTGTGTAATCCCATCCCATAAGAGACTTGGGCCCATCATGATAGTGCCCAATATGCTGCGCCCTCAGTAAAGGGAAATAACGCAAGCATAAAGAAGCTAAAATTCAGGTCCATTGCATTAAAAAAAGACGTAATTTTGTCCTTAATCATTAATGTGAGCAGCTCTCAAGCCCTGGTGTCAAATGGACTATCAAATCATATCTTAAAATCCGCCTCCGAAAATTGGACAGAATTCTGTTACATTCTATTCTCTCATGTCATGAGGACAGCTCAGGTTCCCCTGTCATGGAAAAGTTCAATCTTGGTCCCTATTTTCAAGCAGGGCGAGAGGACGAATCCAAAAAACTACTGTCCAATCGCCCTTCTGGATGGGTTAGGAAAAGTTTTCCCCTCGTTGTATCTGAAGCGTCTGAACAAATGGACATCAAATTCTGGAATTCTCGACCCTCGCCAAACCAGATTTACTAAGTGCGTAGGCTGCAATGTGAACGTATTCCTTCTTAATGTACTGAAAATGAGATCTATAAAGAACAAGAGACCCCTGTTTCTTGCCTTTACAGACTAACAACAAGCTTTCAACAGCGTTGATTGAGCCAGTCTCTGGGCAAAGATGACCGAGTGGCATTTTCCCCCAGACTTGCTCTCAGTAATCATGGCTCTTCACGAAGAAAACTATTCAAGTACGGCTAAATGCAGAAGGGCTGTTGTCAAAAAAGATCAAGACATTCAGAGGATTAAAGCAGGGCTGTCCGTTAGCATTTGCCCTGTTCAGCCTATTCATCTCTGACTTGTGTAAGGAACTAATGGAGACAACAGAAAAGACATACACAAGTAATCACAGTTCAAGGGTGTTTATTAAACCGTATAATAGGTGGGAAAAATGCCTAATCTAAACCTAAATTTAGAGTGGAATCAAGCTACGACCATCAAATAATAATAAGGCAGTCCTAGTGGACTAAGGGCCTATACTAAAAAACCTATTGCCAATCCTTATAAATAAGTTAAAAAATAGTGTGGGATAATGTTCTCAAGAAAAGAAAGAAATGTTCACCAAAAGATAAGACAGGATAAGTCAGGATAAGTCAGGATGGTATGGCTGGGGTTTCCCTTCCCCACATTTTTAGCACAGGACAAGGTGGGACTTTTGAGCACAGTGCCCTCCTGGGTCTCACCAGCACAAGGTTATAGTTCCTTTCAACAATGGCAGAACCTTCTGGGGCCAAGTCGCTTTTCCTGCAAACTTCTCTCGCCTTAGAAGGCCTGCTGTAACATAAACAAACAAAAAGTTCCTTTGGTAATCTTTCATGTTGGGAGTTGCGGTTTGCCCCTTGGATCCCCTCAGCCGGGCTCTGATCCTTCTTGCAACGTTAGCCACCCTCAATCGGGTTCACTCCGGCCTTTCACTAAAAAACGTATCATTCAAATGTTTTTTAAACAACTATTCATTGTGGACATCACACAATATCCATGGGTATACCACTGTTCAACCACCTCGCCCACCCCCATTCGCAGGCATCTCTCTGTCGGGTTCACATTTGCTGGGCATCCCTCTGTCGGATTCACATTTGCCAATTATCAACTATTCATTGTGGACATCCCTCAACTGGGTACACACTTGTCGCTACAATGCTCTTAGGTGTTTTAACACAATGCAGGATTCCCTTTTTCTTGGTTTTCCACCCCCCAGTGAGGCTGCCTCCTGCAACCTTGGGCCCAGCACAGTTCGGTTTTACTATACTAGGGAAGGGAAAGGGCCGTCAGGTGTGCATAGTTATTGTCAATTGCCTGACCCTTATGTTGGGACATGTCAGGTAAACGGCTCTGTTGTCCGTCACAGTGTAAGAAAGTGTTTGTGTTGGAAACGGGGGAAGAGTATAGTTTCCAAGTATCCTACGGGGTAGGATGGAGAAAAGATGTCATAAGGAAGGGGTTGTTTGGTCAAGTCAGAAAGGTGAGCTTTGTAGGGTTTGTGAATTAAATAGGGAAGATTGTAGGAAGGGTAGTGTTTTGTCAAAGCAAACTGGGAGTTCAGGAAATAATAATCAGAGGTGCGGGGAGGAGAATGACTGGGAGTATTCAGTACGACACAGGAAAACCGGGATTCTGGGAGCGATAAGTTCAAAGTGCAACAGGGGTTGGGTTCCTAGGGGATTTGTCATGTACAGAGGGGTCGTTGGATCTGGACAAGAGATTCATTGGGAGGAAGGGAGGCAGATGTGGTACAGCCTAGAAAGGTCCCAGGGATCTCGCCCTCCTTTCCTTCTTCCCCCGTATAATACAGCGTCTCACCAGGGTTATTCCCCTGAGCAGGAGTTAGGATCTGAGAGCGTCAGCCCTTCCCTGGCCACCTGAATAAGGGATTCTCGAGATCAGATTGGGAGAATACCCTCCGGTTTCTCACACTTGAAAGTCACCTTAAACTTGGCATCAGCTTATCCTCCTAAAATAAATGGCACACCCATATTCTGGATGGCTTACGCTGACGATCTAGTAATTACAGATCAGACACTAATAGGGCTACAGTGCAGCCTCGCTTGCTTACAGGATTATGTAGAACAAAATGGCCTACAAATAGAAACATCTTAGATAATAGTGCTACGAAATCTTTGTGGCAAAAAATCATTTTTTTGTAACCGTTATTTACCGTTGGCATCTGGGGGGGGGAGAGCCAGTCAGAGTGGTGAATGCAACCAAATATCTAGGTATCTGTGTTAATTCGAACGCCGATGACGCCCTACAGGTAATACTACACGACCGCTTGAGGGCGCAAGGGCAAATTCTACACAAGAAACAAGGGACATTTTCACTGATACTGGTCATCAAGTTCTATAAACAAATGCTCATTCCTATTCTAACATATGGTGCTAAGATAGCGCTGGCCACATCTTCAGAGATATGGGACTTACTAGAGGGGTCAGTTTGGAAACAAATGTTGGGTTTACCTAATTGTTTGCCTGTATCTGCTATAATATTTGAATTGGGCCTACTATCAATGTACATAAGAGTAGTGTGAAACTCTCTAGCTCTGTTCCGAAACATTATTATGGAAGACAGCCCAATACATTTTAAAATCTTAAGGAGAAACCCGGGACATACCCCAGATTGGGTCTTAAGAGTCATGGATGCAAAGATGTAAGGAAGTACTAGAAAGCATTAACTCAACAGAATGGTCGCTCATGAATGACCCAGACAGGGTCAAACAGAAATGATGGTGTCGGGGGCGCTGTTGAGCAGCCGATAAGATGGCAGCCTAAGAGAGGAACTCCGCACCACGTTATAATCCTGCAGTTATATCACTGTTTCCACGTAACATCCTTAACACCCGGGACCGGAACGCAACAGGAGAACCGAGTGGACATCTACACCGGACCGGGCGGAAAACCGTGGCCTACAACGTCCGAAAACGCTGATCATTGCTGAGCAGATGCGGCCTGGGGAGCTGACGGGAAAGAGCGGGGGAGGAGCCTGCTAGACTGCAATCCCCAGAGCGGGCTGCACGAAGCCCGAAGACCCTGAATGCCGGCCTTGTCCCTCGTAGCACCAGCGACCTCGTGGGACACACAGAGGAGACGTGGGGGAGCGTGCTGCTAAGGACCACAGCGACTGCCGGGTGAGCCTTACAGCGCACACCGCAACCCCGGATCGGATACATAAAAGGAGCGGGCCGGTGCATCGCAGCCGCAGCTCAACTACACTGGCAAAGGCCTCCCGACATCCGCTCTTCCCACGCGGGTGCCAGCAGACAGGTAGATAGCCCAATCAGACACCTGCCGATGAAGACTGTGCTCCCTACGCCGCCCGGACGTCAGAGCTGGGCCCCAACCCGGTCGGGGTGGGCCGCTCTAGAGTGATCCCCTGTGGCCGGCTTGACTGTATCGCATCCGGGGGTACCGCTCCTACGAGCAGGAGGTCCCGAGTTTGGACAAAAACCGCTGGCAGGGTGGGAGCTGCAGGGCGGAGGACGCGCTCTCATACGCCTGTGGCTACCCCCAACCAATCTCACCAAGCCCTGGCCTCACGTGCAACAAGCTGCACAACACCGGGGGCATTTGAACAATAGTCCATTGGCCTAATATACTGCACACACCTAACCAACATCCCGCAACCCTCCAGGATCCTAAAACACTGTAGAGACCACGGTGAGCGTGGGGCAAAGAGACAAGCAGCCCCACATTCGGCTCTGTCCTGCGAGGGACAACCAAGGTGAACACTGGACCGAGCCCCCAAACTGCCCAGAATGCACAGTGATTGCCAGAGAACGCAATAAAGCAACAGTCAGTACGAAACACCACACCTGCAAGAAACGCTTCATGGCGGAATCACAGGTGAGGCCGTCCGGATCACAAAGGGTCAAATAACTAAGCAGCAGGTGACAAGGGGCTCGGAGGCCGAACTGTGCATGAGGGGTTAAATAACCCGCACATACACCACCAGGGGCACAAGCAACTGGTCCACAGCTCCAAGAAGAGTCCCCTACAACGCCGGACACTGGGTATATAACGCAGAACAATCATCAGGAGGCTGTGAGACACGCTGATCCCAGGCCTCGACACTTCGGCGGCACAGCAGCAGCAACGTGCAGGAATAACCGAGTTCCAAAGGTGGGTGCCACGCAAATACAAAAGACACACACCCAAAACGGACCCTCAATTGACACTCCCTCGAGTACACTGCTGCAGATACTCCTGAGCCCCCTCGACCCAAAGAAAGGTGCCACGATATGCGCAGGGGTGCCAATAACAACAAAAACAAAAGAAAAGGCCCCATGGACTCCTTTTCCAGCCCCAAGACTATGGCAGCCACAGGTTCTGCACCCCACAGCCCTGCACCCACAGCGACGGATGAAAACAGTTCCAGGCACGATCATTTACTTCAGACAGTGCAAAGCGGCTTTATCACCATCAACATGAAATTGGACAACACTGTGGGCACAATTGGCTCCATAAAGGCCAGGGTGGAGAAAGAAAGTGCGAGAACCACCAAAGCAGAATCATGCATTAGCACCAATGAGGATACACTTCAGCAACAAGGGCGCGCACTTAATGCCATGCAGACGGAACTCACGAAAATAAACACATGTGAAGATTTAGAATCCAGATTTAGAATCCAGCTTGTTGAAAATCTCCTGAAGAATATGTTTGACCCCTCGAGGCTGTCACCGCAATTCCTGGTGAAACTGGCACACCGCAGACAGGCGTCTCCCCCTCGTCCGGGAGCTCCACCGAGAACGGTGCTGGCTCGCCTATTAAATTACAGAGACCGCAACACAATACTGGGATTTGCAAGAGAGAAGGGTACGCTTCAATTTGATTCAAATGTGATCCACATATACCCGGACTTCGCAGCAAGTGTGCAGACACAATGAAGATCGTATGATGCAGTGAAATGTCTGCTGAGAGGCCGAGAGGTGCCCTACTCTCCGATGTTCCCAGCCAAACTAAGGATACAACACGAGGGGAAAATCCAATTTTTCGACAATCCTGCACAAGAGATGGCCTACGTGGAAGCATCAATCCCCATTCCCCCTCGACCACCATGGCAGGACCGCAATGCACCCAGGAATGAGGCAATGAACAATATGGACGATAACGAGTGACAGCTCCAGGAAGAGAACAAGCCGATAGCCATCAAGAATATACGAAGACAGAAACGGTGATCGAGAGCCTCAGCAAAGAGCGCATGAGCAGAGCGGTAAGCTACAGGCTCCCAACATAACCCCTGAAGGTGAATCCAAAAGTTGTTATGGGAGACATCATCATGTTGGGGTGGATGGTGAGGGTGGGGGGCAAAGATGGACTAAGGGGAAGTTGTACCCAGTAAAGTTAAGGGAGAAAACCGTAAAATCCATGGCAGATGGCGGGCAGAGGGAGTCTTTTACATATAGACCAGGGATGAACTCTACGAACCATATACGGATATGTGAACCACAACAAACGTCATGGCAATGCATTTTAAGATGATCACGTGGAACGTGAGAGGGCTCAACAACCCGATTAAACGCAGAAAGATATGTGCATATCTGGACCGGCACACCCCAAACATTATAATGCTTCAGGAAACCCACGCACTAGACCCAGTACATAAACAAATGCTCCCAAAATGGGGGGACAACAGATTTTATACTAACTACTCGTCACAGGCGAGATGGGAGACAATAATGATACTTAAAAATATTAACTTTAAGGCTGGTGCGATGTACATAGACGCTGAAGGCAGATACTTGGTGCTGCCCGGGACAATCAACAACACACCAATAACCCTTGTGAGCACCTATGGCCCAAACACGTACGACCCGACATTCAATATTGAAGTAGCCACCCTTATAGGCCAAAACCCTGACATCCCAAGTGTGTGGGGGGGGAGATTTCAACACAGCACTAGACCTTGCACTGGATAGATCCACCACGGGACAGAAATCCTGTACCAACGCTTCTCGAGCTATCCAACAGATCATGACCCAATTTACCATGCTTGACGTATGGCGCACACAACACCCTACCTCCTCCGAGTAAACGTACTACTCCTCGGTGCACGATGTACATTCCAGAATAGACCTGTGGCTCCTATCAGCACACTGGGTCGGGTATGTGCAAGAGACAAAGATTTTCCCAAGGACGTGGTCTGACTACTCACCAGTTTGGCTTGAGCTACGAATGCAAAATTCCCCCAAACCATCACACATCTGGAGGATAGCCCTGTCCGCATTACTAGATGAATCCCTTGCGGAAACACTAAGGGCACAGTCGCTGAATACACTACGATCTGGGAAACATTCAAGGTGTGGCTCCGAGGGGTAATGATTGCGTCAGCAGCAGGCTATTTAAAAATAATCAGAAGGGACTTAGATAGCACAGAACACAAGCTCCGTGGTTTAGAAAATCAATATGGGGAAACACGCGATAAAGCACTGCTGGGTCTGATCAAAGGTAACAGACAGAAATTCTATGAGCTCGCCGACCGCGAGGCCCGACACATGACACGCACGGTACAGGGCAGGAGATATGGGGAGGGTGACTGTCCCGGAAGGCTACTAGTGGGCATAACCAGGGGTGAACGCGAGGCACAGCATATCAGAGGAATCACCAAACCTGTTGGCACCACCACAGTGAACCCGTAGAAATAAATGATCTATTCAGACAATACTATCAGACTTTATATAATAATAACGATGAGGTGGCATCGGAGGCAGTAGCGGAATACTTGGCACACATCAACCTCCCCACCCTGGACGCAGAAGCCAGAGAGAAACTGGGAAGCCCATTCACAGAAGAGGAAATCGCTGACCCGATAGCCTCGCTGGCCTCCAACAAAGCCCCAGGCCCCCACAGCATAGGTATTAAACTATATAAGAAATACACAGATATCCTCTTTCCTAAATTACTGAGGGTATGGGAGGAGGCTTGCGTGAACGGTGTGCTACCCCCCTCACTCAATGAAGCGGTGATAACTGTTCTTGCCAAGCCTGGTAGGCCCCCAAATTAAATGTCTTCATACCGCCCGCTCTCCCTAATAAATTCCGATTTGAAGATATACGCCAAAATGCTGGCAAACAGACTACTACCCCATATGACCACGCTAGTACATGCAGACCAGTCGGGATTCATCCCGGGCAGATCCACAGCACTGAACTTAAGACGACTGTTCGGCACAATGGCCCAGATCAACCAAGACATCCCAACAGCAGCAATGGTGCTGGATGCCGAAAAAAGGCGTTAGACTCCATGTCATGGAATTTCCTTTTCCTTTTCAGTGTCCTAAAACGGATGACGTGCCACTAAACACTCTGGATACAAGGTTAATACCCTGAAATCAGAACTGTTCCCCCTGACAGATGCTACCACGAAACCTACCCAGTTGCATGGGATGAAGTGGGCTGAGGAGTCAGTGAAATACCTGGGTGTACTGGTAACAAGAACACACAAATCATTATATGAAAAAAATCATTCGGATTACCTTGGGAGGCTCGAGAATACACTTAATCTATGGGGCAAGTTTCCACTGTCACTGACAGGAAGAACAGCCATTCTAAAAATGATAGTGGCACCTAATCTCCTGTATTACTTCACCACCATCCCTATATGGCCAGATAGACAATTTTTTGAAGCTCTTAGAAAACTCTCGACGAGATTTGTGTGGGGAGGAAGGAAAGCATGGGCGAAGTGGAGCTCCCTCACTAAACCATACGATATGGGGGGGTCTGGCGGCACCCCGATTACGAGCTATACTACCTCGCAGCCCAGGCCCAATACGCAGGTATGTGGTATGACCCAGATAATACACATCTGAACCTAGAGAAACAATCGGCAGTACCGAGCGACATACAGACCACTCTCGTGAGTGAACATAAAGTGGACCTGTGCCCCTTTGACCTACTGTCTGCCACATTGGAGACATGGCGGCGCATTCAGATCAAACTAAACATCACTGACCCGTATACCAAACAAATCACACTCTGTGGCAACCCAGGCCTCCCCCCCACCTCCCCCCATGATGGATCCCGATATACAAAACTCCTGGGACCCGAATCACGAAATGAGACTAGGAGACCTCTTCCCCGGGGGAGGTTCATAAGACTACCCGAATTTCAAAACAAATTGGGAAATAGCCCTGTCAAGACGCGGCAATATTATTGTTTGCGAGCGGCGGTGTGCAGGAAATTGCAGTCATTCCCAACTTAACCAACAACCAATAATTACCTGGAAATGCCTAACAATGAGCGCAACCTCCTATCGAAACTATACTCCATGATCCAACAGGGTATGCCCCAACCGAATGCTCTAAGAGAACAATGAGAGGAGGACACAGAGACAACTATAGATGAATATAAGTGGGCGAAAATTTGAAACTTAATCAAATAAGTGTCACTGAATGCCCGACTGAGACTTATACAATACAAAGTGCTTAACCGACTTCACTACACACCCAAACGCATATCAAAATGTACTCCATCACAACCACAGGTATCCATGAAATGCAACACCACTGAAGCAGATACCATACATATGTTTTGGAACTGCCTCCACATAGCAGAATTCTGCCAACACATTGCCTCGTCACTCCATGAAATGGTGGGGATACCTCCAACGTTGCTCCCTCTAAAATACCTGTTGGGCGACATAGGCAAAGCAAACATTAAAACCTGCAGGTTATTCAATTTAGGCTGAGTCATAGCCAAGAAATACATACTACAGAAATGGAAAGCTAGAGAAGCGCCAACGCTCAGTCATTGGTATTACGAAATGGCGATAGTAAACGAGAATGAGATAATCTTCATACAAACCATGACGGCAACAGCCAGACCCAAAGACATTTGGGCCCCATAAAGAACTCATATGGAGAAACTATCTAAAGATAAAACATGAAGACTAACAAAGCCAAGACGCTCTGATACCTGAAATATGAATCACGCATCTAACAAAGTTGTGAAATATAAGTGAACTACCTTACCCTCCAATTGCCTATGCACTATGTAATGTCAATACGTTGTGTAATGTATGTACTACTGCCTGCCTCTGACATGTGCTAAATAAAGTTTTTTTTTTAAAAACAAACAGAAATGATGGTGTCTCTATTGGGAAGAAACTGAAAGAAAGATGAGAAATCACAATATCAGTACCCTTTTTAAACAATCTTACAAGTTCTTAAACATCGTCCCAAAGTACCTGATAAATTTCCCGAGTGCTCAACACAGAAGTATATTCCTAAAATGCAGGTTAAAAATTCTCCAAACAAAAGAAATCCTTTTTGCAAGACATCAAGCAGAAACAAATGATGCCTGGTGTAGATATTATGAGGAAAAGGTAGAACCTTTACAACACCTAACCCTTTCCTGTCCTAGTTTAAGATCTAAAAGAACCAAACACCTGGGTGACTTAATTGGCAAAAATCACTGCATGACTGCTGACGAATGGTGGGAACGCTGTTATGTAGGAAATGACTATGTTGATCTTTGCAATAACAAACTTTATGATATATGATATGAACAATTTACTTCTTACCTTGTAACGTTCTTTCGACGGGATGTTCCTCCGACGTATTCCTTATCTTTGATAATACGTTTCCAGCTTGCTGGCCTCCGAAATGTTTTCTCTGTAGAGGGCGCTGCGCGTCGACGTCCGCCGAGTCGATGTCCCTCGACGGCCACCGTATCAGCGCCGACGTCACCATGCCCATAAATAGCCACGTGCGGCGTCCGTTGCTCAGTTCCGTTTTGTAGCATAAGAAAAGTCATGCCTGAATTGGTTATTGACCTTGAAGGAGCGTAAACTGCAACCAGAAGGGAAGTATTATTGCAGGGGTGGATGGGAGGGGCGATAAGGAATACGTCGGAGGAACATCCCGTCGAAAGAACATTACAAGGTAAGAAGTAACTTGTTCTTCGAAGGGATTGTGTCCTCTGACGTATTCCTTATCTTTGATAGACTCCCATAGCAGTGGCATGTAATTGGAGGTGGGAGTAAGAATGTTATGTATCCCCTTAGGGATGGACCGAATGTAATACAGCCTTGCCAAATCTGGTCTCTTGACTAGTGGAGGAATCCAGGTTGTAAAATTTTGTGAATGTATGTGCGGACGCCCATGTGGCAGCCGCACAATGTCTCTGACCGGTACCCCTCTTTGGAGAGCCGAAGAGGCTGCGATACCCCTGGTTGAATGAGCCCTAAGATTTTGGGGTGGCTCTTTCCCTGCCAGTTTGTAACATTCCAGAATGGCCAAAATAATCCACCTGGAAATGGTTTGTTTTGTTATGGGTAGTCCCAACTTGTGACCTGAGTATCCTACAAACAGTTGGTCTGCTTGCCTGATCCTAGCCATTCTGCTGATGTAAAAGCTTAGAGCTCGCCTTGGGTCCAAGCCTATGTAGCCTTTCTTCCTCTTTCCCCGGATGGGGAGGAGGGTAGAACGAAGGTAAGGTAATTTTCTGAGTAATATGAAATTCAGAAACCACCTTTGGGAGGAAATTAGGCTTCACCTGTAGGACAACTTTACAAAATTGTATGTGGGGGTTTACAGGAGAGAGCTTGTAGCTCGCTCACCCTCCTAGCAGATGTTGGTGCTACCAATAGGACAGTTTTAAGTGCGAGAAATCTCAGCGAACAAGAGTGAAGTGGTTCGAATGGAGTGCCCATTAGGAAGTTTAAGACTAAATTTAAGTCCCATAAGGGAACCTAGAATGGTTTTGGAGGATAAACATTAGTTAATCCTTTGAGAAATTGTATCACTAGAGGTAGTTTGAAATACGATGGTTGCTCCGCAGTGCGCTTGAAGATTGAAAGCGCTGCGAGATAGCCTTTTACAGTGCCAACTGGAAGGCCTGAGTTTGCCAAGTAGAGTAGAAACGATAACACCGTTGGTGTACCACATGAAAAAGGGTCGATATTCTCTTCCCTACACCAGCTGCAACATTTGTTCCAACGGCAGCGGTATAAAGACTTTGTTGCTGGCCTTCTGGCCGAAAGCAACACCTCCATGACATCATCGGCGAGATTCCAATCCTTGTACCTCACCCTTTCAGCAGCCAAGCCTGAATGTTGAGGGTTCTGGTGTCTGGATGGAGAACCTGACCTCCCTTCTGCGAGAGAAGATTCTCTTTGAGTGGAAGATGGATTGGAGGGCAGATGGACATATGTAGAAGGTCCGGGTACCACGTTCTCCTGGCCCAGTCCGGGGCAATTAGGATCATGGTTTTCCGGAATCTTCTCAACCTCCTGATCATTTGAGGAATAACAGGGACTGGTGGAAACGCGTAAAGGAGTGGAAACTCCCAGTCCACTACGAACGCGTCTGCCAGAGCTCCTCTCGGGGGAAATTCCCTTGAACAGAACAGATCGCACTTCCTGTTGGTGCTTGTGGCGAACAGATCCACCTGAGGGGTTCCCCAAAGGGCAAAGATCTCTTGAAGGACTTCCTGAGCTAGCTCCCACTCGTGGGAGACTGTGCTCTGCCTGCTCAGAGCGTCCGCTGTCAAGTTCTTCTCTCAGGCTAGGTGGACTGCCGATAGAGAGATTCCTTCCCGAATTGCCCAAAAACAGAGCTGCATTGCCTCTCTGCACAGTGGCAGTGACCCTACGCCTCCTCTTTTGTTGAGGTAGTGCATGGCCACCGTGTTGTCCGTCATTATCAGGACATTTCTCCCCTGTACTAATGGCAATAAAGCTTTCAGCACTAGTCTGATCGCTCTCAGCTCCAATAGGTTGATGTGTAGTCTGGACTCCGATGGAGACCAACGACCGCTGATTGTCAAGTCGTTGGCATGGGCTCCCCACCCCGTGAGTGAGGCGTCTGTGACTACTGTTATCTCTGGCCATGGTTGCCAAAACAGTTCTCCTTTCAAGATGTTCTCTGGAAAGGCCCACCATTGAAGGTTGCGGGCTACTTTGTCCGGAATCCGGAGATCTGTCATTCTCCCTGAGAATTGCGACCACTAAGTTCTCAGTGCCCACTGAAGAGATCTCATTCTCAGGCAAGCCTCTGGCACAAGGAAGATGCAGGATGCCATGAGGCCTAGCAACCTCAAAAAGTTGAAGGCTGGGAGACGTTGGGCATTTTGAAACTTGTTGACCATCTGCAGAATATCTTGAGCCCTCACTTCTGGTGGCGAGGCTTTTCCCAGGGAAGTGTCCAGGACCGCTCCAATGAACTGGAGTCTCTGTGATGGTATCATCTGTGACTTCTTTAAATTGAGGGAGAAGCCCAGTTTGTGAAGGAAGTGGCAGACATAATCTAGCTGGGTCTGAGCTTGTTCCGAAGATACAGCCCTGATCAGCCAATCTTCCAGGTAGGGGTAGATGTGGATCCCTTCCCTCCTTAGACTCGCAGCCACTACCGACATTAGCTTGGTGAAGACCCTTGGGGCGGAGGTCAGCCCAAATGGCAGAACTCGAAATTGATAATGAGAGTCGCCAATTGCGAACCTCAGGTATTTGCTGTGTTTGGGATGGATTGACACATGGAAATAAGCATCCTGAAGGTCCAGAGATACCAGCCAGTCCTGGAGCTGGAGGGCCTGAAAGATCTGAGAGTTACCATCTTGAACTTGTCCTTCCTGAGAAACTTGTTCAATTCTCCTATATCCAGGATGGGTCTCAGTCCTCCGTCCTTCTTTGGTATGAGAAAGTAGGGGGGAGTACCAGCCCTTGTTCCTGTCCGCTACAGGTACCGGTTCTATGGCACCTTTCTCTAGCAGGTCTATAATTTCCTGCAAGAGGAGCGGATCTGGAACTTTTAGAGAGCTGTTCCACGGTGGATGACTCTGAGGGATGTGTAGAAAGGGTAGGCAGTAACCCTGGGCAACTGTCTCCAATGCCCAAGCATCTGACGTTATAGCCTGCCATTCCGTCGGATGGTGCGTTAACCTGCCCCCTACAGGTGTCTTGTGTGGAAAGACCTCAGAGTGGTTTGGGGGCGGCTGATGCAGATGCCGAGGGTAAAGAGGCACCTGCTGCTGCTGCTGCGGCCTTAGTACCTTTGACCCGTCCACCTCGGGTGGATCTCCTTTGGCTTCTTTGAGCGGGCTGTCCTCTGCCTTTCCCAAATGCAGAATAATAGCGAAAGGACTTTCCTCTCCCAGAGGTTCCTGAGGGGCGAAAAGGAGTTTGACGGATAGCAGCTCCTAAAGATTTTGCTGCTGCTTTAGATGTCTGCAACTTTTCCAGACTGTCCTCAGCCTTTTTTCCGAATAATGAAGAGCCGTCAAAGGGCATATTCAAAAGTCTGGCCTGTACATCTGGAGCAAAGCCAGACTTTCTCAACCACGCATGCCTGCGGATTGTTGTACTTGCCGCCATGGCCCTGCTGATATTGTCAGCGAATCGATGCCAGTTTGAAGTGACTCGCACATGGCATCTTTGCCATCTTTAATAATATTAAGGAATGCTTCCTTTTCCTCTCCTTCGGGTATGCAGTCAGCCGCTGATGAAGCACACCCCCACAGTGTGTGACTGAACCTGGCGAGCGTACACGTGGCGTTGATGGACTTCAACGCCATACTACAAGCAGAGAAGACTTTCTTTGCCATAGAATCGTACCTCTTGTCATCTCTATCCTGTCGGACAGTAGGGTAAGCGGTCCTGCTGCTTGATGAAGTTGCCGCTTGGACCACCAGGCTCTCTGGAGTCGGGTGTTTCGATAAGTATTCAGGGTCAGGAGCAGCTACCCTATACTTGGCTGATAATCTTTTATTGACAGCAGGGATAACTTCAGGAGTTTCCCAGTTAGATGCAATTTTTCTTTGTAAGGCTGTATGGAAGGGGACCACAGGATCCTCCTGTGGACCTTTGTCTAATATGTCTGTCAGGTCATCCTGTTGAAAAACAGGCGAAGGCACAGACCAACCCATGAATTCAATAATTCTTGCCATCAGGGTTCTATAGGGTGTTTCGGCATGTTCCCCTGGGTCTGGCTTAACAAAATCCACTTCTGGGGAAGTGTCCAGCCCACTTGCCTCATGTAATGACTCCTGTAGGTCTTTCAACCTTCTTTCCTCAGAGGTGAAATCCTCTGAAACAGGTAGTGTGGTCCTCTGCAACTCGAAGGTTTCCTGGTCAGAATCTTCCCCTTCTTCATAAATTGAAGATAATCCAGGGTTCTCTGACCTCTGAAATGGTATAAAACCCATTTCTAAGGCAGAAGAAACCAAATTCGTCATTATTGGGCGAGAAAATGTCGATGTCGTCGACGCCGATGTGACAGGCTTCGAAGGCCCCCGAAAAGGGCGTTGAGAAAACCAGAAGACGCCTCGAAGAACTCGAGAGGAACGGGATCCTACTCGAGGACATCGACGACGGTCTCGGCGTCGTGCCGGAGGCTCTTGGAATCACCGTTGGCTGTGGAGTAGCCGTGGTCTTCTCTTTCATCGGCGTCGATGTCGGCGTCGACGATGGCGTCGAGTCGATCGACCGATGCGTCGAAGAACCCGGCGACGATGTCGAAGACGGTGCCTTCTTACCCGATGGCCCGAGGCGCTCTCGGGTGGAATGTTTCGCCGGGTGCTGCGACTCGCGGGGTTTTTGATTTTTTGGGTTTTTCACCTGAGGTATCACCCTCAGCTGTCTTCGAGGGGGACAAGGCCGCTTTCTCGAAGACGCTTAACATTTTCTTCCTGAATTCCTCCCACTCAGCCTCAGAGCTGTGTTTTGCGGGGCAGGAGACCCTTTCTGGGGAAACAGAAGACGACGAGGAAGGGGATCATTGACGTCTCTTCTTTGAGTGTCTTGATCTCGACGAATGGTGGGAGCTACTTAGAGATCTAGAATGGGAATGTTTTCGACGGCGAGGAGACGAATGCCTCGACTCGGCCGAAGAAACTTTCGAGGAGGTTTTGACTGACTTACCTCTCTCGAGCTTCCCCTTGCGCTCCTTCAAGGCTTTCGCCGTCATGGACATGCAGTCCTCACACTCTGAACAATGGTGCTCTGCTCCCAAGCACCACAAGCAGATCCTGTGTGGATCCGTTATCGACATTTTTTTACCGCAGTCTCGACCTTTTTTGAAGCCAGATCACGGCGTTGCCGGTTCCAATGAAGATGCCATCGAGAACGAGTTGGTATATTTCGAGTAGATGTAGATTAGTTATCTGACTGAACTGAGCAACGATGTTCCCAGGCCCCACGAAGCGCGGAAAAACGGAACTGAGCAACGGACGCTGCGCGTGGCTATTTATGGGCATGATGACGTCGGCGCTGATACGGTGGCCGTCGAGGGACATCGACTCGGCGGACGTCGAGGCGTAGCGCCCTCTACAGAGAAAAAATTTCCGAGGCCAGCAAGCTGGAAACGTATTATCAAAGTTAAGGAATACGTCGGAGGACACAATCCCTTCGAAATGGCATTTATAATGCGCCTATACACAAGTGTTTTCGAGGCGTGACGAGGCAAGGGAGGGGGAAGACAGAGACAACGATCTTACTAGCCCAGGTGACATTGAGATCGCGCAAGTGCGGGGGAAGGGGAAAAGTGCAGTTCATGGGATTGACATAAAAATAAATACAATAAATAAAGCAATGAATAAAAGTGCGGTCCACAGGTGGCAGTGCAGGGGTAAATGCATACAAGTGTCAAGTGCTGGTAGGGGACTGACGGGATACTGAGAACAGTCCCCAGGTGCGGGTTTGCTAGGGAGGCAGTGAAGGTGTGCAACTGGCAGGGGAGGGGACCTGGACCCGAGATCAGAGGGTGGCCAGGTGACCAGTGCAGTTTCAGTTTCAGACAGGAATTCAGCAGGGGAGAGGAGGAGAGAAAGCAGAAGCAAATAGGAAGGTTTTGAGGTGCTTCAGGAACCGGAGATGGTTCTACTCAAGAGGCAAGGAGGCTGTTCCAGAGAGAGGCCCCAGCCAAAGAAAATGATATACTACCGACTCGTTACTTGGAGAAGCCACTGACCCTGAGGGAGTTGTAGGCAGATGAGTGAAGAGCTCAAGAAGGAAGAGAGAGAGTTGAAGGTATTGATGCCCCAGAAGGCCTTGTGGACAATGCAGAGGGTTTTGAACTTAATCCTCACAGCCACTCAGAGCCAGTCTAGAGATTTCAGTCCTGGAGAGATACGATCCCTGGGCTTGAGGCCAAGGACAAGTCTTGCAGTCCTGTTCTGGATGAGTTGCAGAGAGCGGAGAGTATAAGCAGGCAAATTTAGAAAGAGGCTGTTGCAGTAGTCCAGCCTAGAGAGAACTAGAGCTCTGGAGGCAGTGAGCTTCTGGGGGAAGGAGAGGAAAGGAAGAATACCTCCGAGGAGGTGCAGCTGGTAGTATGACTTCTTAGAGACATCAGAGATGTGAGGAGAGAAGGAGAGTGTGGAGTCGAAGATGACCCGAGGTTTTTAGCCACACAGGTGGGAGCAGGAAGAAGGCCAAGAGAGGCCGGCCAAAGAGTGACAGGAAAGGAGGGGGCAGGTATGCCAATTAGGAGAATATCAGTCTTACTGGCATTAAGGCAGAGATCATTGGTGACACACCACTCCTGGATAGCAGACAGACAGTCAGAGATGAGAGAAGGAAAAGAAGTGGCGGAAGGGAGCCTGAAAAGGAGTTGGGTGTCATCCGCATAGCACTGAAAGTTGGGGCAGAGAGCGGCAATGCGGTGGGCAAAAGGGGCCAGGGTGAGAGGTTAAACCCCTGGGGCACACCAGAGGTAAAGATAGAGGAGAGGAAGGAACCAAGTTGGACCTGGGAGGGTCAATCGGAGGGGAAAGAGGTCAGCCAAGCCAGGGGTGATCAGTGATACCCAGGTTATCACAGGGACGGTTGAGCAGGATGGCATGGTTGACCGTGTCCAAGGCAGAAGAGAGATTAAGTAAGATGAGCACACAGGGGGTGTTGGAATCGAGGTTGGAGAGCAGGTCTTCACGGATGTTCAGGAGAGCAGTTTCCATGCTTCTGGCAGCTCTGAAGCCAGACTGATGGTCATGGAGGCAACCAACAGATTCAGTGTGGAGATTAAACTGGGAGATGGCCAGCTTTTCCAGTAGTTTTCCCAGGAAAGGCGTGATGGAGATTGGGTGATATTTGGCCGGGCAGGACGGGTCGGCAGAGGGTTTCTTAAGGAGAGGGTGCACAGGGGAGTGCTTCAGGGGAGAAAGGTGTCATGATGCCTACCTCTAAGGAGCCAGGCGGGGCCCAGCAACCCCAGAGGCAGACATCATTTTCCCCAGGGAAGTCTCAGCGGGCCCAAGTCGGGGCCCTTTGGACTCAGTCCTGGCGCCTTAGGCGCCAGGCTCATAGCGGACCCCAGTCCTGGCGCCTTAGGCGCCAGGCTCAGAGAAGAGGATACGTGTTTAAGTGCTTGGGTGCACACTTAACTGATGCAGACCTTGCTGCTTCATCCAGGCCCTCTTGAGGCCTGAATAGGACTACTTAACCTGTAGGACTACTTCACCACCCGGGTGTGGTCGGGGAAGGATACATACCTGATTGGTGGAAGGATACATACCAGGAACTTCTTCCAAGGCTATTTAAACCCCACCCGAACAGCCACACATGCTTCGCGTTGTTCTGCACCTAGCAGCTGGACGCTCACCGTGTCAGCTCCTGCATCCTGACTTCAGCCACGCCTGCCAGCACCCTGGAACACCTGCAAGGGGACAAAGGAAGAGAATAGGAGAAGAAAAGCCCTTACCTGCTAAATCTGCATCCCGGAGTCATTTCTCCAACGGCCCTGAAAAGGAAGACATCATTTTAAAGGCATTTCGTTTCGATCGCTGCAGCGCTGCATTTTACTCACCTTTGCAAGGCGCTTCCATCTTCAGTAGCGATCTTCCGGATTCAGCTACGCCCCGGCGCCTAGAGGAAAAAAGACAAGAACAAAGGTGAGAGGGAGAAAAGGAATAAGGAAAGCTCAGTTTCCTTTTAAGTCTTACCTGTTGGATTATTCCCACTGCATTTCGGGTCCTGCCGCTTCCTGGCATCTCCGGACCCCGGCCCCTATGGGGAAAACAAAGACAAAGACATTGAATGAGCAAATGCAAAGACATTACCTGAGCGCTCATCCAGAACTGTTTCACTTCGGGTCGGCGCCATATCTCCGGCACTCCGAACCCCGGCCCCTAAGGGGAAAAAGACATAAGCATTAGCGCTTGCTGCAATTAGACAACGAACATTATTATTAAGCTTGAACTTTTGAACAGAACTTTTACAGCGCCTTACCTGAACAGTCAAGCTTACCTGAACTCCCATCAATCCTCAATCCAGTGAAGTAACTGGGTTTCAACGCTCCCCTGCATCAGAAGCAGGATGGAGAGCTCATCCTTCCAAACCCTAAGGTGAGGCTTCACGGGGAATCGTGGAGGAGGTATCGTGGAGGGTTGGAAGGGAGTGGGAGGCTTGAGCATTGTTCCACAGTTGGTAATACTCCCTTTTCACGCACAGGAGGGTATCCAACGAGCCAGGGAAGCCAGAATAGAGGGGCCCTTCCTGTCCATCTTCAGAGTTCTGCGCCTTCGACGCCGCGCCTCCGTGGGAACCAGGTGAGCGTTACAAAAGGAAGACCCCAGTGGCGAATGAGCGGTTGGTGAAGTCAGCCAGAGCAGGGGCCAAGGTGTCAATGTGGTCCTTGATGGTTTTGGAGGAACAGGGGCATACCTGTTTTGACAAGACTTTCATAGATCAGACTTGTCTAGAAACCTCATCTGGGGAGAACAGGGGAAAGGCAGGGAATGAGGGAGGAGAGGCAGCTGAAGAAGGGCCAGAGGAAGAGCAGGGAGAGGAGGTAGGAGGAGGAGAGGAAGAGCGAGAGGTCAGGATGTCCTGAGTTTTAGAGATGAAATCAGAAGCCAGGGCTGTGCAGAGGGCCTGGGAGGGAACAAGAGAGGTAGAGACGGCAGCAGGGATGGTCAGCCCCTTGCAGATTTTAACGAGTTCTGCTGAGTTGTTAGATGCCGCAGAGATGTGGACTTGGATGTGGGCTCTCTTCTTGGTGCGGACAGAGAGCCGGTATTGTCTTTGGAGCAGGCGGCAGGCCAGTTTGTCAGAGGATGTACCGGAAGCACGCCATTTCACCTCAGCCACCCTGCACTGGCGTTTAAGGGTGGCGAGGTCTGAGTCATACCAGCAATTGCACTTGGCTTTAGGCTTCAAGTGGATCCTCATGAGAGGGGCAAGAACATAGAGAGTATCAGAGATAGCAGAGTGGAGCATGGAGAGGGCTGTGTCAGGGTGTGAGTCAGCAAAAGGGAGACGGTTGAGAAAATGAAAGAAATACTGTAACCCAGTGTCGAGATCCCAAGTGTTGGATACTGTTGTGTGTCTAAATGAGACTGGAACTTAAAAAAAAAAGTCACAAATTATTTTTTTAGAAATGGAATTGCATTACTGTATTAAAAGAAAATAAAGTTAACATACTGGTCTTTCGCAGACAAGATACAGTTAGCTTAATAAAAGTATTATCCTGATTACTTCTGGTTGCAATTATTTAAAAAAGAAAAAAACATTCTTGCCTGGCACTCCCACACAGGCCTTTAGCACATAAGAGCAGAGGAGAGGAGAGGATTACTGCTGCACTCCCTTCTCCAGTAGTCCCATTGAACGAGGGTGGATAGAGCCCTAAAGGCAAGAATTGATTACAGAGCAAGCTTAAATAACTAGCTTTGCTACACAAGTGCCAATTTAATTAGCAAACCTACAGAATTGTATAGTAAATTGCTATGCAACACTGCTTATTTTATGCCTTGCAATGCCTCTAGGAGCATAGGTTTTCCTCTCTATCGAAGGGACTAGCAACCCTCGAATATGAAATGATTTTGCAATGACCGTCCTGAAGTTTTCTAAGTCCGGGCCAAAGACTGGTAGTGTCGAAAATGACCCATCAAAGAAGCCTAAGATGTGTCCAGTCCCCTGACATGCCCGAGACATTCTGCCAGGTCAATTTATATTTTGAATTACCGGATCCTTCATGAGCAAATTCATGAAGCAGAAAAATAGCCCAGAACTCACAAGAAGGTTAAAGACCACATGGGATACTCTAGTAATCATCCTCCTCCTCGCTGTGAATGCCTAAAAAAAGCATCAAGGAGGTGCGTCTTCACATTGGAAGACAACTCAAGGCTTCCAGCTCATTGATGGGTGAAAAACAATCATTCAGCACATACTCTGATGGAGTCAGGGTTGCCAACTGCATCCAAACCAAGGGAATGGGAGAAGGACAGTGTGCCGGAGCCATATGCATCACAGATGCCAGTTCCCTAAATGCCATACTCTGGAACAATTAATTGGGTGTTGTCACAGTATATAACAGACAGCTTCAAGACAAAAGGCAAAGACAACTTAATTTATTAGAAACAGAAAATAAGGGGTTTGGTTAAACTGAGGTCATGGAGGTACATTGTTGATGCAAATGCAACTTGCTTGGGATTCCTTAAGAATGTGGTACTCCATCCTTTCCACTTTCCATCTAAAAAAAACCTCTACCCTCTCTATGGTAAAACAGTGATTAGGTCTCTGAGGTTTAGAGTGCTGTGGACTTCTTTCTTTGCTTTTCTGCAGAGTCTTGGCTTCCTTTCTGTGCTGCTGACATCTAGAGGGCTCTTCCTGACTTTTGCTGTACCTGAAAACACCAGCTCTGGTCCCCTGAGTTGTCTCTACGGGGTTCATGCATCAGACTCTTTAGCAAATGTTGAGGCTTAGGTTTTAAGGCTAAACCTCTCACCCCTTTTAGGCTATCCTGCCCTTTTCTTACTTTACTCTCTCACCACCTCATAACTTTATTCAGGAGCTTGAATCTTGAATCCATCGATATCACTCTTCCTATTTATGGTCTTTATTCCTTCTCGCACCCTCACTTTCCCTTCTGCTTCACACTCATTCTCACCTCTACATTCCAGCATGCTCTAACCTAATCCTCCTTCACTGCCCTCTTCTGACTTCAATCTCTCACCTCTAAAAACCATTCACCCTCCTTCGCTTGTGCTCTCCTTTCTCTCTACACAGCTCGTGACCTTCTCTCCTTTACAACCACTATCCTTTCTCACTCTACCTCTTGTGACAAGATCAGCACTCTGACCTTGCCAAGAAGGTGTGGGACCACTCTCAGCCTGAAGAGCGAGTCCTACCAAGGAGGAATCCACAGCCAATCCATACCCTGGAGGCAGAGGGACAGTAACGGTTGTCATTTGCTATCCCCTTCCCAAGTTTCAGTCTACGTAGGGGGCAGTATCAATCAGCTTCACACCAAGCCTTTGAACCCAAGTGGTTGCCAACGTTTAATTTCAGAGCAACAACCAACAAGTATAAAGAAGAGAAAGACCGAAAACCCTCTGCGCCATATACAAATCTATCCAAAGACCCCGCTGAATAGAACAAAATAGCAGGAAGAGCTGAAGAGGCCCTGCATACCTGTCAGGAACGAAACCTGCGTAAACTACAAACAGTACTGGGTGAAAGGAAGCTCCAGAAGGAGGGGTCATAGCTGCTATGCAGCTGCTGACGATGTCACACACCGCACACCAGCCTCAGATCACAGGGCAATGAGACCGTAGACGCCTCTCTAAACCACCAGGAAAAACCCACCAAATAGAGACTGGTTTTACCGTAGGGGCAGCCAGACCCCCTAACACGAATTAGGATATTGAACCAGACAAACTCACATTGTTTCTCCATGGCGGCCCTGCGCAGAGAAAGGGGGAAAGGCTTAAGATACTATATGAAAGCTATCCTGTTTGTAAAGTATTTCAGGCAGGGAGACAGGGCCAGATTGCCCAGGAACAGCAAACCAGAGGATAAAGAGGGAGTTGAAAGAAGCCCCACAAAGAAGAAAGTTGTGGGTTGTTCGGGAGAGGTAGGAGGAGGTGACAGACCAAGAGAAAAGCAGGGGGAAGGACGTGAAGTGCATTGTGGAGGAGATATTTGGAGCAGGTGAGGCATTGGTTTGTGAGATCAAGTGGTTCTGCGTTGTGAGTGTTTGAAGGATAACGGTGGAAGAGACATGGAGAAGAGGAGGTGGGGGAGTTGGAGTTGGCTGAGAAGCAAAACGCGATATATCTTTTTAGTAAACTAACTACTGGATAGTGTAGAGCTAGACTAGGTCCCCAAGGAAGGTTCGATAAGTAAAGCATTTGGCCTTCAGGTTTCCACCTTTAGCCTAAGTCAGAACTTAGACAGTAGAGGGATCATCTGGGGAGTAGGGTCGCCTGAGCTAGGGAGGTTGGTGCTTGATAGATGAGAGAGCGCGAAGCCCTAGAGCAATGAGAAATATTTTTTTTTAAATGCTTCAACATCTCTGGGACCTGGAGTATTTCTTGAGCAATCTGTTGCACTCCTTTCTTCCTTATCACTACTCCTTCTCAGCTTTCCTATTTCGTACCAGATGGCTCAACAGTGCTTACTGTTTGGAATTGTAAGTTTGGTAGGTTAAAGTCTGTGCAGGTGAGAACACGTGAGGACAATATTGTGAGAGCAGCGCTTACAGACGTTCGACGTGCAACAAGCAATTTACCAGTGCAGGGACATTTGTGGATGCCAACTCAGGCGGCTCTGTGAATCACATAATTTCTTCCTACAACTTATTTATGATGCACATGAAGAACAAGTTACTTTCTTACCTGGTAACGTTCTTTCGATGGGATGGTCCGACGACGTATTTCATATCTATGACAGGTAATGTCCACAGCTGTGCTGCTTCGGAAAATCTTTGGCGTCTGCGTCCTGCTTCGATGACGTCGATGCGCCGTCCTCGAGGACCTCCCCGACGGCCGACGTCACCCGATGTGATAAGTAGGACACACGACGCCCATAGCCTCAGTTATAGTTTTTTCCCCAGAACATGTGCCACCAGTTTTCTGCCAGTCAGACACACAAGGCCTTGCGGAACGCAAGCTGCAATCGCAAAAGAAATTCTGCAGCGGGGAAGGCAGGGAGGGAGCGATAGGGAATACGTCGTCGGACCATCCCATCGAAAGAACATTACCAGGTAAGAAAGTAACTTGTTCTTCGAGGGGATTGGGTCCTCCGACGTATTCCATATCTATGACAGACTCCCAAAGCAGTACCAAGCAAGGAGGTGGGAAAGAATTTAGAATACAAATTTAGCATGCCCAATCAAATTGCGGAATAGAGAACTGCCTTGCCAAAGGTCAGATCTTGCCCTCTGATGGAATCAAGGGAATAGTGACGTACAAAAGTATGTACTGAAGCCCAGGTGGCTGCATCACAGATGTGACGAATAGGAACTCCCCTCTGCAGGGCAGTAGACGCAGCCACTCCTCTGGTAGAATGGGCCCGCAAGCCAGCCGGAGGGTCCTTACCCGCCAAGCGGTAACACTCGGAGATAGCTAAAATAATCCAACGAGACAAAGTATGTTTTGTCACAGCTTGTCCCAAACGCTTTCCGGCGTAACCAATGAAAAGTTGATCATCCACTCTGACCCGGGACATGCGCAAGATATAAAAGCTCAACGCTCTCCTAGGATCAAGCCTATGGAGCCTCTCCTCTTCCTTACCAGGATGTGGCGGAGGATAGAACGCCGGAAGAACAACCTTCTGGCTCAAATAAAATTCCGAAACCACCTTCGGAAGAAAAGAAGGACGAACTCTGAGGACAACCCTGTCCTTGTGAAACACAATGAAGGGTGGCTTAACTGAAAGTGCCTGTAACTCACTCACTCTGCGAGCGGAAGTAACCGCAGCTAAAAACACAGTTTTCAGAGTTAACAGCCTCTAAGGGCAAGAATGTAAAGGCTCAAACGGAGCACCCATAAGAAACTTAACAAGGTTCAGATCCCAACCTGGCACCAGAAAAGGTGACGGAGGGAACACATTAGTGAGCCCTTTCAAAAACTGCGGAATTAAAGGAATTTTAAAATAGGAACACTCTTCAGACGAGCACTTAAATATGGACAGCGCCGCCAGGTAACCTTTAATGGTCCCCAATTGCAAGCCCCTGTGGGCCAAAGAAAGCAAAAAAGACAGAACCATGGGAATGTCACATTCAAAAGGATCCACATTCTGAACTCTGCACCAGTTGCAGAACTTTCTCCAACGGCAACGGTAAAGAAACTTAGTTGCCGGCCGCCTGGCCGAGAGCAACACCTCCATCACGTCTTCAGGGAGGTCCCAATCCTTATACCTCAACCTTTCAGAAGCCAAGCGTGAAGATTGAGGGATCTGACCTCTGGATGGAGAACCTGACCCCCCTCCCGTGAGAGCAGATCGTCTCGGTAGGGAAGACGACGTGGAGGGCAGATGGACAAGTCTAGAAGGTCCGGGTACCACGTCCTCCGGGCCCACGCCGGAGCAATGAAGATCATCCGGGAACCGAACCTCCGCAGCACTTGCGGGATGACGGGGACTGGAGGAAACGCGTACAGCAGTGGGAACGACCACTCCACCACGAACGCGTCTCCTAAGGCTCCTTTTGGAGGAAATTCCCGCGAGCAAAACCTTTTGCACTTCCGGTTGACACTGGAGGCGAAGAGATCCACTTGAGGGGTCCCCCAAAGGACGAAGATCTCCAGGAGAATCTCCTGAGCCAGCTCCCACTCGTGAGAGATCGTGCTCTGCCTGCTCAGAGCGTCCGCCGTCTCGTTGTCGTCTCCGGCCAGATGAACCGCCGAGATCGAAACTTCCTGCTGGATGGCCCAGAATTCGAGCTGCATCGCCTCCCTGCACAGCGGAAGTGACCCTGCCCCCCCCTTTTTGTTGAGGTAGTGCATGGCCACCGTGTTGTCCGTCAGAATCAGGACACTCTTTCCGCGCACAGTCGGCAGAAAAGCCTTCAGGGCTAGCCTGACTGCCCTCAGCTCCAACAGATTGATATGGAGTCTGGACTCCGACAGAGACCAACGACCGCTGACTGTCAACTCGTTGGCATGAGCTCCCCATCCCGTGAGGGATGCGTCCGTCACGATCGTCACCTCCGGCCAGGGCAGCCAAAATGGGGCCCCCTTCATCAGATTGCCCTCGACGGCCCACCACAGAAGGTCCCGGGCTACCGAGGGCGGCACCTGAACAAGGTCCGACAGCCTGCCGGAGGACTGAGACCACTTGAGCTTCAGTGCCCACTGCAAAGATGTCATCCGCAGACGAGCCTCTTGCACCAGAAGAATGCAGGATGCCATGAGGCCGAGCAGTCTCAAGAACTCGGACGCTGGGAGATTCTGTGCAAACTGAAACTTACGCACCATCTGCTGAATGTGAAGAGCCCTCACCTGAGGAGGAAAACACTGCCCCAGGGACGTGTCGAGCACTGCTCCGATGTACTGGAGCCGCTGCTTTGGTGTCAAATGGGACTTCTTTAAATTGAGGGAGAAGCCCAGCCTGTGAAGGGAGTGGCAGGTGACGGACAGATGATCCAGGACTTGCTCGGGAGAGCTCCCCTGATCAACCAATCGTCCAGGTAGGGGTAGACGTGAATCCCCCCTTTCCTGAGATGCGCTGCCACCACCACCATGAGCTTGGTGAAAACCCTCGGGGCGGAGGTCAATCCGAACGGCAGGACCCGAAACTGAAAGTGCGAGTCGCCAACCGCGAACCTCAGGTACTTCTTGTGCTTGGGATGGATCGGCACATGGAAGTAAGCATCCTTGAGGTCGAGAGACACCAACCAGTCCTGAAGTTGAAGGGCCTGGAGGACTTGAGAAAGAGTCACCATCTTGAACTTGTCCTTCCTGAGGAGTTTGTTCAAACCGCGCAAGTCCATGATGGGTCTCAATCCCCCGTCTTTCTTTGAAATCAAAAAATAAGGGGAATACCATGCCTTGTTCCTCTCCGCTACAGGCACCAGTTCTATGGCGCCTTTCTCCAGCAGGGCTTGAATTTCCTGCACAAGTAGCGGATCCGGACTCTTCAAAGAGAGGTTCCCTGGTGGATTGTCGTGAGGCCTCTGCCGAAAAGGAAGACAGTAGCCGTGGGTTATGATCTCCAGAACCCACACATCCGAAGTAATGGCTTGCCACTCTACAAGATGCTGCGCCAACCTTCCCCCAACCGGCGAACCATGGGACCTGGCCTCATGACTGAGTGGTAGCGCCTGCGGCGTTGCCTGAAGGCAAAGAGGCAACTGCCCGAGCGGCCTTGGCACCTCGAGTACCTTTGTTTCCACCTCTGGCACTCTTACGATGGCCTCTTTGACTGCTAGCTCCTCTCGCTTTACTGAAGGACGAGTAATAGCGAAAGGAACCTCCCCTCCATTGCTGTCCCCTAGGACGAAAAGGCGGAGGTTGGCGAACTGCAGCGCCCAATGATTTTGCTGCAGCTTTGGAGATCTGCAACCTCTCAAGGCTCTCGTCAGCCTTGCTGCCAAAAAGGTGTTCACCATCAAAAGGCATGTTGAGGAGCCGGGACTGCACATCAGGAGCGAACCCAGACATCTGCAACCACGCAAACCTGCGCATTACGGTGCTCGCTGCCATGGACCGGCTGACACAATCCGCCAAGTCCAAACCCGACTGAACGGCCTCACACATAGCATCCTTGCCATCCTGAACCATAGCAAGGAAACCATCCCATTCGTCCCCTTCGGGAACATGATCAGCCGCTAATGCAACACAGTTCCACAGAGTGTGTGTGAAACGAGACAAGGCACATATGGAGTTGGCCGCCTGAAGCGCCATACCAACCGAAGAAAACACTTTCTTCGCCCAGCCGTCAAAACGTTTGTCATCCCTATCCGGAGGGATGGTAGGATACGACCCCTGCTTTGCCGGGGCCGTAGCCGCCTGCACCACCAAAGTCTCCGGGGTGGGGTGCCTAGACAAGTAGCAGGGGTCGCTACTGGCTGGACGGTATTTTCGCGACAAAGACTTGCCCACTGCCGGAAGACTCTCCGGAGCAGTCCAAGCCGCCGCCACCCTTCTCTGCAGAGCCATATGAAAAGGCAAGACCGGGTCAGTGGGTGGACCGAGATCAAGGATGTCCGTGAGATCATCCTGAACGAACTCCCCCGGGGGAGCTGACCAACCCAAGTACTCGGTAACCCGAGACATAAGGCGCCGATATGATGAATCGGCATGAGTGCCAGGCTCCGGCCGACAAAACTCCACCTCCGGAGAGGTGTCCAGACCACTGGTATCATGCAGCGGCTGCCTCAGGTCATCAAACTGGCTATGGCCCAAGATAAGGTCATCTGGAACCGGAACCGGAACCAGGCCGCCATCAGAGCCTTCATCACCCTCTGAAATGTCCTCCAGGCGGGGAGAGGAAGACCTCTGCGGACCAAAGCAGTGCCGGACCTTAGCCATAGCCTTTCTAGGGGCAAACCCCGTGCCACGGGGCTCCTCCGACACCACCGCCTCGAAAGGCGTTGAGGGCGCCGAACGAGTTGGCGCCAGCGTCGACAGAAGAACAAGTTAGTTCTTACCTTGTAACGTTCTTTCGATGGGATGTTCCTCCGACGTATTCCTTATCTTAGATATCTCTTTCCAGCTTTGCTGGCCTTGGAAATTTTTTCTCTCTAGAGGGCGCTGCGCGTCGACGTCCGCCGAGTCGATGTCCCTCGACAGCCGCCGTATCGACGTCGACGTCATCCTGCCTATAAAGGCCACGTGCAGCGTCCGTTGCTCAGTTCCGTTTTGTAGCCCACAATAATTCTTTCTGGACTAGACTAATCACCCTGAAGGAGCGTAAGCTGCAACAACAAGGGAAGTAGTACTGCGGGGATGGATGGGAGGGTCGATAAGGAATACGTCGGAGGAACATCCCATCGAAAGAACGTTACAAGGTAAGAAGTAACTTGTTCTTCGAAGGGATTGTGTCCTCCGACGTATTCCTTATCTTAGATAGGCTCCCATAGCAGTATTCTGTTATTGGAGGTGGGAGTACTGACTTCATGCTTCCTCTTATTGATGAATAGAGTGCAATACTGCCCTTCCAAATCTAGTTTCCTGACTGGAGGAGGAATCCAAGTTGTAAAACCGTGTAAAGGTATGGACGGACGACCATGTGGCAGCCGCACATATGTCTCGAACCGGCACTCTTCTTTTGAGGGCCGATGAAGCTGCGATACCTCTGGTCGAATGAGCCCTAAGATTTTGAGGGGGCTCTTTTCCTGCCAGTTTATAACATTCCAAAATGGCTAAAATAATCCATCTGGAAATGGTCTGCTTAGTTATCAGTAGCCCCAGCTTGTGACCTGCGTAGCCTACAAACAGCTGGTCTGCTTGTCTTATCCTAGCCAGTCTACTAATGTAAAAACTTAAAGCCCTTCTTGGGTCCAGCCTGTGTAACCTCTCTTCCTCTTTCCCCGGATGGGGAGGAGGATAGAAAGATGGAAGGGTAATCTTCTGTGTGATATGAAATTCAGAAACCACCTTTGGGAGGAAATTAGGCTTCACTTGCAGAACAACTTTGTCTTTGTGAAAGATTGTATGAGGGGGTTTACAAGAAAGAGCTTGTAACTCGCTCACATTTCTAGCAGATGTAAGTGCTACTAATAAAACAGTCTTAAGGGTAAGAAACCTTAACGAACAAGAGTGGAGTGGTTCGAAAGGTGTGCCCATCAGGAAAGTTAGGACTAAATTTAAATCCCATAGGGGAACCTGGAATGGTCTTGGGGGATAAACGTTAGTTAACCCCTTTAGAAACTGTATTACCAAGGGTAACTTGAAATAGGATGGTTCTTCCGCAGTGCGCTTAAAGATGGACAGCGCCGCGAGATAGCCCTTGATAGTGCCAACTTGAAGGCCTGAATTTGCCAAGTAGCGTAGAAAGGATAACACCGTTGGTGTACCACATGAAAAGGGGTCGATATTCTCTTCTCTACACCAGCTGCAAAATCTGTTCCAACGGCAGCGGTATAAAGATTTTGTTGCTGGTCTTCTTGCCGAAAGCAACACCTCCATAACGTCATCAGGGAGGTCCCAATCCTTGTACCTCAGCCTTTCAGAAGCCAAGCGTGAAGGTTGAGGGTTTTGATGTCTGGATGGAGAACCTGACCTCCCTTCTGTGAGAGCAGATTCTCTCTGAGTGGAAGTCGAATTGGAGGGCAGATGGACAAGTCTAGAAGGTCCGGGTACCACGTTCTCCTGGCCCAATCCGGGGCAATTAGGATCATGGTTTTCCGGAATCTTCTCAACCTCCTGATCATTTGAGGAATAACAGGGACTGGTGGAAACGCGTACAGGAGTGGAAACTCCCAGTCCACTATGAACGCGTCTCCCAGAGCTCCTCTCGGGGGAAATTCCCTTGAACAGAACAGATCGCACTTCCTGTTGACACTGGTGGCGAACAGATCCACCTGAGGGGTTCCCCAAAGGGCGAAGATCTCTTGAAGGACTTCCTGAGCTAGTTCCCACTCGTGGGAGACTGTGCTCTGCCTGCTCAGAGCGTCCGCTGTCAAGTTCTTCTCTCCGGCTAGGTGAACTGCCGATAGAGAGATTCCTTCTTGGATTGCCCAAAACCAGAGCTGCATCGCCTCTCTGCACAGTGGTAGTGATCCTACGCCTCCTCTTTTGTTGAGGTAATGCATGGCCACTGTGTTGTCCGTCATTATCAGGACATTCTTTCCTTGTACAGATGGCAGAAAAGCCTTCAGCGCAAGTCTGATGGCCCTCAGCTCTAACAGGTTGATATGTAGTCTGGACTCCGATGGAGACCAATGACCGCTGATCGTCAAGTCGTTGGCGTGGGCTCCCCACCCCGTAAGTGAGGCATCCGTGACTACTGTTATCTCCGGCCAAGGTTGCCAAAACTGCTCTTCTTTCAGAATGTTCTCCTGACAGGCCCACCACTGAAGGTCTCGAGCCACCCTGCCGGGAACCTGAAGAAGATCTGTCATTCTCCCTGAGAATTGTGACCACTGAGTTCTCAGTGCCCACTGGAGAGATCTCATTCTCAGGCGAGCCTCTGGCACAAGGAAAATGCAGGATGCCATGAGGCCTAGCAACCTCAAAAAGTCGAAGGCTGGGAGACGTTGGGCATTTTGAAACTTGGTGACCATCTGTAGAATATCTTGAGCCCTCACCTCTGGTGGCGAGGCTTTTCCCAGGGAAGTGTCCAGGATCGCTCCAATGAACTAGAGTCTCTGCGATGGTATAATTTGTGACTTCTTTAAATTGAGGGAGAAGCCCAGTCTGTGAAGGGAGTGGCAAACATAATCTAGCTGGATCTGAGCTTGTTCCGAAGATACAGCTCTGATCAACCAATCATCCAGGTAGGGGTAGGCGTGAATCCCTTCCCTCCTTAGACTTGCAGCCACTACCGACATTAACTTGGTGAAGTCCCTCGGGGCGGAGGTCAGCCCAAATGGCAGAACTCGAAATTGATAATGAGAGTTGCCAATTGCGAACCTCAGGTATTTCCTGTGTTTGAGATGGATTGGCACATGGAAATAAGCGTCCTGAAGGTCCAGAGATACCAACCAGTCCTTGAACTGAAGGGCCTGAAGGATCTGAGAGAGAGTTACCATCTTGAATTTATCTTTCCTGAGGAATTTGTTCAATTCCCGCAAGTCCAAGATGGGTCTCAGTCCTACGTCTTTCTTTGGTATGAGAAAGTAAGGGGAATACCAGCCCTTGTTCCTCTCCGCTACAGGTACCGGTTCTATGGCATCATTCTCTAGCAGGTCTAAAATTTCCTGCAAGAGGAGCGGATCTGGAGCTTTTTGAGAGCTGATCCCTGGTGGATGACTCTGAGGTATGCGTAGGAGAGGCAGGCAGTAACCTTGTGCAACTGTCTCCAATGCCCAAGCATCTGACGTGATAGCCTGCCATTCCGCCAGATGTTGAGTTAACCTGCCTCCTACAGGTGTCTTGTGAGGGAAGTCCTCAGAGTGGTTTAGGGGCGGCTGATGCAGATGCCGATGGTAAAGAGGCACCTGCTGTTGCTGTGGCTTTTGAATATCTACCCCGTCCACCTCGGGTAGTTCTTCTTTGTCCCCTTTGAGCCGGTCGTCCTCTACCTCTTCCGAATGCGGAGTAGAAGCGAAAAGACTTGACTCTCGCAGAGGTTCCTGTGGGACGAAAAGGTGTCTGACGGATTGCAGCGCCTAGGAATTTTGCTGCTGCCTTTGATGTTTGCAGTTTTTCTAAACTGTCATCCGCCTTTTTCCCAAACAAAGAAGAGCCATCAAATGGCATATTCAAGAGCCTGGCTTGCACATCTGGGGCAAAACCAGACTTTCTCAACCAAGCAAATCTCCTGGCTGTTGTACTTGCCGCCATTGCTCTGCTGATACTGTCAGCCGAGTCAATGCCCGTCTGGAGGGCTTCGCACATAGCGTCTTTACCGTCCCTTATGATATTTAGGAACGCCTCCCTTTCTTCTCCCTCCAGGATGCAGTCAGCCGCTGTAGAAGCACACTCCCAAAGTGTATGGCTAAATCTAGCAAGGGTGCAAGTAGCATTAATAGATTTTAATGCCATGCTACATGCCGAAAAGACTTTCTTAGCCATAGCATCGTATTTCTTATCGTCCCTGTCCTGTGGGACGGTAGGGTAAGCAGTCTTGATGTCAGTAAAAGATGCTGCCTGTACCACCAGACTTTCTGGGGATGGGTGTTTGGACAAAAACTCCGGGTCTGCAGAAGATACCCTGTATTTAGCAGACAGTTTTTTATTTACTGCCGGGACGACATCTGGGGTTTCCCAGTTCGTCATTATTTTTCTTTGAAGAGCTTTATGAAAAGGTACTACAGGATCCTCCTGTGGATCTTTATCAAGAATATCCGTGAGGTCATCCTGTTGGAAAGCCGGTGAAGGTGTTGACCACCCCATAAATTCTGTAATCCTGGCCATTAAGGCTCTATAAGGGGTTTCAGCATGCTCCCCCGGGTCTGGCCTAGCGATTTCCACCTCTGGGGAAGTGTCTAAACCACTTGCCTCATGTAAGGAATCATGGAGTTCCTTTAATCTGCGTTCCTCTGAGGATAACTCCTCTTGAACTGGGGTTGCAGATCCCTGCAACTCAAATGGCTCTTCTTGATCAGACAGTTCTCCCTCTTCCATAATTGAAGACATTGTTCTCAATTGGTCTGAGCTCACAAAGGGTGTGAAACCCATCTCCAAGGCAGAGGGTGCCAAACTTGTCGTAATCGGCCTCGAAAACGTTGATGTCGTCGACGCCGAAGGCTTCGAAAGTGGCGTCGAAAACAAAGGTGGAGGCCTCGAGGTCTTCGATAGAATCGGAATTCTGCTCGAGGATATCGACAATCTCGATGACATCGAAGACCTGGGAATAGCCACTGGGTGCGCCGCAACCTTGACTTTCCTTGGCGTCGACGCCGGTGTCGAGGATGGCGTAGAGTCGACAGACCCGTGTGTCGAAGGTCCCTTCGACAACGGCGTCGAAGACACCGACCTCGGCGTCGACGGAACCTTCGAAGAAGGATTCGAGGTCTTTGCTTTACTCGAGGGTTCGTGACGCGCTGGAGAAGCTTCCTTCGCCGGGTGCTGCGACTCGCGGCGTTTTGGACCTTCGGGTCTTTCGACCAGAGCATCGCTCCCGGCAGTCTTCGAGGGGGTCGAGGCCGCTTTCTCGAAGACGCTCATCATATTTTTTCGGAATTCCTCCCATTCAGCCCGGGAACTATGCTTCGTGAGGCAAGGGATTCTCTTAGGTGAAACAGAGGAAGAGGAGGACGAAGAAGGGGATCTTCGGCGTCTCCTTTTCGAGTGCTTCAATCTCGAAGAGCGATGGGACCCGCTTCGAGACCTGGAGCGCGAATGGTGACGAGGAGACGAATGTCTCGACTTCGTCGAGGAAGAAGAAGCTTTAGAAATCTTACCTTTTTCCAGCTTCCCCCTACGCTCCTTCAGGGCTTTATCTGTCATGGACATACAGTCCTCACACTCCGAACAATGGTGTTCAGCTCCCAAACACCACAGACGGACGGACCCTGTGAGGGTCTGTTATCGACATCTTTTTTCCACAGTCTCAGCATTTTTTAAAGCCGGACCGAGGGGTCGTCGGTTCAGACGAGGAAGCCATCGAGTATGGATCGAATATCTCGAGGAAAATGGAATAAAATATCTACGAAACTGAGCAACGATATTCCGAGGCACTGAGTAAGCGCGGTAAAACGGAACTGAGCAACGGATGCTGCGCGCAGCCTTTAAAGGCAGGATGACGTCGATACGGCGGCTGTCGAGGGACATGGACTCGGCGGACGTCGACGCGCAGCGCCCTCTAGAGAGAAAACATTTCCGAGGCCAGCAAAGCTGGAAAGAGATATCTAAGATAAGGAATACGTCGGAAGACACAATCCCTTCGAAAAGGCGTTGACGTCAAGCAAATCGGCGTTGACGTCAGCTGCAACGCCTCCAGCATCTGCGGCGTCGACACAGTCCTCGAAGCCGGAGCTCCGAGCGTGTCTCTCGACAACCTGGTCGCCGACGGCGTCGACGACCCCCTCGGAGGTGGAGCCTCGAGAGAAATCGTCGACGACCTCGGCGCCACAGGCGTCGACGTCTTCTTCGAAGACGGCACAGGATCACGCGGTCTCGAGCGCGTCGAGGACTGGGACCTGGAACGGGCATGGCGAGAACGGCTACCCTTGTCCGAGCGGGACCTGTCCCGCGAGCCGTGCCGACCACCCGAGCCCGAAGGCGTACGGGCGGTGTCTCTCGACCGGTGCCGACCGAGCCCACTCGGAGGCGCGGACGGACCAGTGCCCTGCGATTCCAGAATCGCTAGCATCTGCTTCCCGAAGGAAGCCCATTCCTCTGATGTCGCTTGCATGGAGGGATAAGCGACCTGCCGACGGGCGGAGTCCTCGGAAGAGGACGGGGAAGGCGACCTATGCCGGCGCTTCCTGGAATGCCTAGAAGAGGCAGAGGAGTGGCGAGACCGACTCCTGGAAGGAGACCCACCAGACATCCGACGATGACGCAGAGAGTCACCCCTCGAGTCATTGGTCAAAAGCCCCGCAGACCTCGACTTCTGGGGCTTAGACACCCTGCCTACCGACAGCTTCTTCTTGCGTTCCCGCAAGGCCTTTGCAGTGAGCGACTGGCAGTCAACACAGTCGTCCGTATCGTGGGCCTCCCCGAGGCACCAGAGGCAGGCGTCGTGCGAATCCGTGACCGACATCTTGGACCCACAGTCCCCGCAGTTCTTGAAGCCCGGACGCGGGGTCGAAGATGAGAAAGACATCGCCACGAACAGGTCTTCACAACAAACCAAACAGGTTCAATGAACCGAGAATAGAAAACAGAAAACTCCAACGAGTCGAGGCGTACCGAGATTCACGAAGCGAACACGTTCACGGAAAAAACGGTAATGAGGCTATGGGCGTCGTGCGTCCTACTTATCACATCGGGTGACGTCGGCCGTCGGAGGAGGTCCTCGTGGACGGCACATCGACGTCATCGACGCAGACGCCAAAGATTTTCCAAAGCAGCACAGCTGTGGACATTATCTGTCATAGATATGGAATACGTCGGAGAACCCAATCCCCTCGAAATTACAATTCCCTCAACCCCCAAAGAGTAGCAGCACCAATAGATCTGGAAAGAAAACCAAGGCTGGTTAAGGACTGGGGAGCCTAGGCTATCCATCATATAAATCCTTTTAACGCTGTTAGGGAGAATTCTCTGTTTAGGCTGAATTTCCTAACCTAGTGAGTCCCCCAGCAGCTTTGCTGGATTTTTGGGGTTTATTTTTTTTCTCCTGCCAAGAGTGAGACTCTTTTACCCTCACTCTTGGACATGATTTGAGTGTGTTTCTTTGACTCTAGATGTGTTTAATGGGCTATGGGGTCTTTTACTCCATAGGGCTTCATGTGTTTTTGTGATGTGTGTTACACAGCACCCTCAGTGCAGTAACACAGGGGTGTCATAGTGACTCCCCAGTATAGACTCCATACCCAGGGACTGACTACTGTCTCCCAGGGACTGTAAAGTCACCATTGACTTTACTAGTCTTAAATTCTGAACAGAACCAGTACAAACCATCATATTATGGACGTACTGGCTGGGGCAATTCAATTGCCCCGGGGTCTGTTAGTCGAGGGGGCGCGTCTCCATCCCCCCCTGATCGAGTTTTGGCTGGTGGCAGTGGATACTACTTTTTATATTCAACCGCAAATATTTCTCTATGGGATTTTCCCATTGTTCAAGGCTACTATCTTTATTTATTTAATTACGATAGCCTTGAACATACCGCCGGTTTATTTAATTAATATTAATTGTCCGGTTGGTATTTTTTGCCAAAACTCGGTTAAAAAATGGCGTTTGTGTTCTCTTCTGTGACTCCAACCCAAGTCGAGCCCTTTGTTCCACTTTTTTGGCGGGCTTCTCCACAGAAGCCCTCCAAAGTGGTGCCACTCTGTCTGGGGTACTTAGGAGGGGTGGAGGGGGATTTAGGCACCCTGGACTGAGTTGCCTAGGCAACTCAAGTCGCACTCTGTCCTGATTGGCCCAAGTGGTGAGGCGGCCGGCTCACCACTTAGCATGTTTGAGTGACAGCTAGGCTGAGTGAATGGGGGTTTTCTGCATAAGAGCAGGGCTTTGGGGACTGGAACTTCAGAAGTCGCCACAGGACCTAGGAATCCGACGAGGGGAAGCTGAGCCGACCTGCCACGACGACACCACCGGTGGAGCCCTGCGGGACCGTCTCACCACTTTTCCCAACGACAGAGGAGATCTCCCGCCGGAGAGTCGTCTTCCTTTGACTAGTGGGGATAACCAGTTTCACCGTCTTTTCGCCTTCCCGACGTATCTCGTGGCCGCCTTGCCTGTGCCAAGCACCCCGGCAACCGGGATACCACGTTTTACCACGACCGCGAATTAAAGGGTAATACCTTTCACCGGAAAACTCTGCGGCTGGTTTCTTCCCTGGCAGTGCAACAACCTTCATCTTTCCTCCAAGTCGAGATCTTCTCTTCTCCTGGACGACGATGAGACTTGCACCCGCTGCCAGGAACAACTGCCACCGCTGGAGGATCCTTTCCACTTAAGGTACCGTGTCCCGCCAGGCTTCCCTTGCCACCGACTGTACGGGGTAGATTTAGCCCCCGGCTCTCGAACCTGGGTTAGCCTGGGACACCCTGGCTAAACTTTTCTGAGCCTCTCTAAACTCTTTTCGAACTCTCTGCAAGACTTTCTAAGCCTAGTGTAAATGTGTGATCTTGGGCGCATTTGTGCTCTGCTCTCTCTAAGAGTGGGCCCAGCCTATGGACTTTGGCTCACCAGTGACTTTTGCTCTTCTGCCTTGCTAATAGTGTTCCTAAAGCTTAGAGTGGTGTACCTTCCCATATTCTGTCTTTTCCCCTCCCTTCTTCATGAACTTGTTGGAGTGCCATCTATAGTTAAGCACTCACCTCTGTATGAAAATAAGTGGTGTTAACTAAGACTTATCTGATAAGGAATAAGGGTTGTATATATTATAATAGTAACTGTGTTTAGAGTGTTTTACGATAAGAGTGCTGGAGTGTTTCAAACAGTGTGTTTTTAAATAAATAATTATATACTTTGATACCAAAGCTCTGGTCAGTGTTTGCTTGTATTGTTGTATCTGAGTGCCTATTGTGTATACTTTGCATACTGCCTAACTCTTCTTGAGAGAGGTCTGACTGCTCAGCCACAGCTACCAGGTAAATCTGGGTGGTACAGACTGCTACCAAGTGGGTTTATTGCTAACACCTGTAGTCCTAAATCTTTTGCAGTGTTCCTAAAGGGAACTGCACAGGTTTCTGCCTAACACACGCCTGCATCATGGAGCCGGTGGCGGTCTCCAGCCCCCATGGTCATCTCAGCCTCATCTTCCTGATGCAAATATGAAAATGATTCCCATACCTCCCAGCCTTTCAGAGGAGCTCAGCCTTGTACAGTTGAGAGGCTGGTGACTTAGGAAATCAGCATTCACCTGGAGGTGCCACGCTGGAGCCAGAGGCGGGCTTCACCTGTGAATCCTGCCAAAGACAAAATGAACAAAGGGACCAAACCTGGTTTGGCGCGCAGAGTGAATCTCAAGAAGGACCTTTCCAACATGAAATGGTGAATAAAGAAGACCAGGGCACAATAGGTACCGATGGGTGCTTTATTGCAGCTGCAATTGCAGCCCACGGTAAAAACACACAATGGGAGGAAAAATTAAACCACTGCCATCAGCCATTAATTGCAGAAAGTGTAACATAATCATGTTACATGAGAAACTAGACAAAGGGGATACTAAGTAACCCCTCCAGCACCCGATTTTAAGATAGTGTGTGCTGGCTCTAGAAAGTTACAAAATGTAAGTAAAGTCAATTTCACTTCACTGCTCTTGGAAAAAGTAGTTTCAACAAGAGAAGGTATTTAGACCTTTGGGAAATCTAAGAGACTTCCCTGTGCCACTGCACTGAAGGTGCTGTGTGTCACAGTGTAAAGATAAAGGCTATGGAGTGGTCAGACTCAAAAGTCAAAAGAAACAGTCCAAATCATGGAAAAATACATGAGAGTCAGAAAAAGGTCTCACTCTCTCGAGGTTAGAAATGAAAAGTACTAAAGTCCATCAAAACGTGCTGGGGGTCTCTAAGGTAGAAGGGAATTAGCACATTTCTGAGAATTCTCCCTAAAACTTGTCCCCCCAGACTAAGTGACAGGAGGATTTAATACACTACTGAATGAATCTCCTTACTCCAGTCGGTCATACTTTCTGGAGAAACCATCAGCATTTTGGTGATTATACCCTGGCCTGTGCTCTATGGTGAAATCAAACCCCTGAAAGCTGATTGACCATATTAACAATTTAGGATTCTCCCACTTCATCTGCATTAACAATCTCAAGGATTGGTGGTCTGTTTGAATTACAAAAGTAGATTGATACAAGGATTCTCTAAACTTCTTCAAAGACCACACAACTGCAAAACATTATCTTTTCAATTGTTGCCCACATTGTTTCACGGTACTTCAGTTTCCTACTGATGAAGCAGATGGGGTGTTCCCTGCCTTTCTCATCCAGCTGACTCAGAACTGCACCTATTCCTGTATTGGAAGCATCAGTTTGTACAATAAAGGATTGGTTGTAGTCAGGAGCTCTCAATACTGTAGCTTGACAAAGGGCTTTCTGAAGTCCTTCAAATGCCTTGGTGCACTCATCATTCCACCTGACCTTCTTGGGGAATTTGGGCAAGGAGATCACATTCAAGTGAGATGCTATGGTCCCATAGTTCTCAATGAAGTTCCTATAGTAACCAGTGAGACCTAAAAAAGGCTCTCACCTGGGTTTGATTAGTGGCGGTGGCCCAGTCTTGTACAGCTTGTACTTTGCTAGGCAATGGCCTCATTTCACCTCCTCCTACCTCATGTCCAAGGTAGACCACTTTACTCTGACCAATTTGACATTTGCTTGCCTTTATGGTCAGATGGGCCTGCTCAAGAACCTGCAATACATATCCTAGGTGGTCAATGTGCTCTTCCCAAGTGGGGCTTAACACTGCAATGTCATCCAAGTATGCCATACAGAAGTCCTCCATCCCATTCAGAACATGATATACCATCCTTTGGAATGTAGCAGGTGCATTTCTTAGTCCAAAAGGCATAACCTTAACTTAACTGGTAGAGGCCTCCTGGGGTGGAAAAAACAGTTTTCTCCTTGGCATGGTCTGTCAGAGCCATTTGCCAATAGCCTGATGTTAGATCAAATGTACGGAAGTACTTAGCTGAACTAAGTTTATCCACCAGCTCATCTGTCCTAGGTAAAGGATGAGCATCAGTCATGGTGACTGCATTAAGAGCTCTATAGTCCACACAGAATCTAAACTCCTTGGATCCTGCCTTTGGTACTAGCACAACTGGGCTAGCCCATGGACTTGTAGATGGCTCTATTACCCCGAGATCAAGCAGCAGATGCCTCAGGGCTTGGTGCGCTCGACAAATAAATAAAATACAAATACAAATCTTCTTGACCTCTTCCTTTATGTGGATTCTTACATGGTCTGACATTCTGTAACCCCTGCTTTTGACAGGGAGACAGTCACCAGTGAGTATATCATGCTGGTCCCAAGGGGTCAAGCCTGGTGTCAGCGAAAACAGGGAGGCAAACTGATTTAACAGAACTTTGCGCTCCTGTTGTTACAGAGTCAGATCAGAAGAGAGATTAACTCCTATTTTTCCAGCTAAAGGCTGTCCCCTGAGAAAGTCAGGTAGAGGTTCACTTTCCTCCTCCTCTTGATCAGATGCTAAGAGCAAAGCTCCCAGTCTGGTCTGGATTCATATGCCTTCAGGCGGTTAGTGTGAAAGACCCTAGGGGCCTCCTTGCGGTTGCCCAAGTCCACTAAGTAATTGACCTCTCCAAGTTTGCCCACAACCTTGAAGGGTCCAATCCATTTGTCCTGTAAGGCCCTCTGCCTTGTAGGTACCATGACTAGAACTAGCTGGTATTGAGTAAAATCAACCAAGTTGGCCTTCTGGTCATGCCAATGTTTAACCTGAGCCTGACCTACTTTCAAGTTATCAGAAGCTTCTATCATCATTTGTGTCATTCTCCTTCTGAGACCTAACACAGTCAGTAACTCCCACTGGCTTGAGGGAAGGAACACTCTCCAACCCTTCCTTGATTAGGCCAATGGACCTCTAACCGGATGACCATAGAGGAGCTCAAAGGGGCTGAAACCAACCCCTTCCTGAGGGACTTCTCTATAAGCAAAGAGAAATCATGGCAGTAGAAGGTCCCACTTTCTTCTAAGCGAATGTGCATCAGAAGTGTTCTGCTCTGTTGCTGGAGGAAACGCTGGTGCGTGTTGGCATTGAGAGGAGCTCAGCGTTTTTCCTTTACCTTCCATTGTGCTGCCCGGTGCTTGAAAAAGCAATATTGCACCTTTAAGAAGGCGGGACTCTGATCAGCACAAAAAGCTACGTGCTAAGCAGAACATAGCAGAAGTGAGGCAGACATGTTCTGTTGTGGAGCTGTGGGGCTTGCTCAAGTAAGTCTTTTCCAAATGACTGCTTTAAAAACTTTCTCTAAACAAAACCCATGAACACTTAATTTGTCAAGTTTGGCTGGTTTTTGTTGGACTTTGTATCCACCTGTTTATGGCATGCTGTGCTGAAGACATTCGCGTTTTGGTGTCCCGCCTCTTTGGACTATAGCTGAGCTGACTGCGGGCTGCTTTGCCTTTTTGAGCCCCAACCTTATTAAAACATGCTCTGTAGTCCCCAGAATCCTTGTGAGTGGCCCCGCTGGAAACCCACAAGTCAGTAGCCTTTGCTAACTTCTTGGGATCAATCTCTTGAGTCAGCCAAGTGCTGTCTCAGCTCAGGAGAGCAGGCATCAAAAATAGACCAACAAAAACAGATTTCCAATCCCTTCAAAGGAGTTCAACTCTGTAACCCTTAACCCAACCATGTAAATTCTTCAAACATTCACATACCCAGGAAGCCCAAGGGGTACCATCAGTCTTTTTGAGGGTTCTAAACCTTTTAAGGTACTGGGAAGGAGTTTTCCCGAATCTGGCTATCAAAGCCAGGTTCACATTCTCATACTCCTGTCTGTCAAGTTCACCCACCTCCATTACAGCATCAGTTGCAACCTCGGGAAGCCTAGACAAAAGCCAAGGAATCAACTGATTCCCTGTGAGACCCTGAATCCCATGATTGTATTCAAAGGCACCCAACCAATCCAAAATATCAAGTTTCACATCATACATACTCACTGCTTCCTTGAGCAGGCGAGGTCGCTTGGGACTGGAAGACCTAGCAGACTCTTGGAGGGGAAACAGTTTCAAGAGACAATTTCTTCATTTCAAGAGCATATTGCATTTCCAATTCCTTGAGTTTTATGTACTGATGTTTGGCTTCAGCTTGAGCTTGCAACCTTTAAATTCCAATTCAAGACTCATTTTCTCAAGAGACACATATTCTGGACTCAGTGATGGACCTTGTGGGGTCCTTGTGGATATAGGTTGAGGCAAAAGGGCATGCTGAGGCAAAGTGGGGCTTCTATCCTGGGACTCTTCTCCCTCCTCTGACTCTCCTAAGAAATTAGAGTTAGACTATGAATTATCCTTATTATCAATTTCCACATTTCCTTGCATAGTAGGTGTGATAGGCCTACTACCCAAACGTTGGTGATTCACCAACCTTGCAATCAACACCTTTTTCTTTCCTTTTACAGGGAGATTCCCACATTTCTTTCAGTTGATCTACTGTTAAAATGATCAGGGCTTTCTGACTGAAGGTATCCATATTTGGCATGTTACAATTGCTGTTCTAGTGGAGCTTAGCCATCTGAAGGTTTTAGTTGAACAAAGGCAACGCAAATACTCAATGTAACAACTCTACAATAGATCCTTACCGCCTGCCACCCATGTTAGGCAAGATTGTATGCAGTACCCTGTGGGAGACTGCACCAGCCCTGTCTTCTTGGCAATAGTTAACCCAACCTTTGGTATAAGCATGTACTACACAAGTTGGTAGAGTGACTGAGCAGCCATGCTTATCTCAAGAGGGGTCAGTGTCAGCTGTAGGGTTATTAAACAGAGATTCACAGTGACAAGTATCCAAATAAACACTTACACTCAAGCTTTCTTGACTAAACAATTATTTATTAATTTAACAGTTAGATGAATAAGCCTTCTTTAGAAAGGAGCAAATATATGTAACAAAAATATACTTCAAAATACACACTCAGTTTCTTTAAATCAGTAGATACCCATTTGGGATGGCACACAGATACTTCCTACACCCTGAGGTGACTTGAATAACTAGGCACTGTGGACATTGATATATCACAGGCACATTAAGAGCAATACTGAGGAGTGTGTCAAAAGAGAAAGTTGAGGGAATAAAACAATGGTTAACAAATATTCTTAAGCAGGCAAGTACTTTTTGAACCCTCCAATGCAAAGTAAATTAACCCTTTCCTGGGGGAAAGGCAAAGCACAAAGTCAGAGGTAAGAAGAGTCTTTCAGGGATCCAGGACAGCCAATGTTACTTGAGCAAAGTGTAGGTGAGCTGAAGCACTTCTTGCAGGTAGGTAAACAGTCTTACACAATGTTTTAGAAGTCTTTGTAAAAAAAATGAAATCACTATAGGGACAAACGCTGGGAGGCTTTTGAGGGCCAAAGCTGCAAGCAACTCTGCAAAAGCAACCAAGACAAGTCTCAACTGAGAGCTAGCAAGGCTACACAACCAGAGGTAAGCCTCCTTAGTTTTATAGTACCTTTGGTTAGAAGAAATTGGTTCCAGCAGGCTTCTGTTCCTGTGTAGGTCTGCAGATCCTGTTGTTCCTGGGCCTCAGTCGTGGGGACAAGAGGGAGGATGTCTGGGGACTCCTGCACTATGAATGGAAGGTCAGCAGCAGCAATGGGCAAACTTCAGCAGCACTTCGCAGTTTTAGCTCCTTGCGGCCCTCGCAAACAGCACCACTGCGGTTCTCGGTTACCTTTATGGACTTTCCTCGCATCTGGGGTCCAGCACTCTGTTGAGGTGGCTCAGGCTTGGTCAGTCCCGCTTCATGGGAGTCCGGAGGATCTTCCTGTAGCTCGGATCCGACTTAAAAATGATGCACTCAATCTGGTGTTCCTCTCCCTGGCAATCAGCTCCTGCAGCAGCAATGTAAGTACAGACAGCTCCGAGAGGATGTCCACACGAGTTTGCTTTGGGTTTGTGATTGGTCCCACCAACCCAAAGGGGAGTAGTCGTCTGTTGCAGGGCTTCTCTAGTCGAGGCGAATTCGGAGCTTCAGCAATGCAGCAGGACTTCACCGGGCAAACCAACGGTCCAGGAGTTGCAGCAAGCGTCTCGTCCAAGTTCTTCTTCAGATTCCTTCGTCCAGTGGTCGACTCTGCCTTCCAAGCCTCGCCTTTTATGCAGGTTTCTCCCATTCATCCACAGCTTAGCTGTCACTCACACAGCAGGACACTCTGGAAAGATAGGGCAGTGGTCTGGTCACTCCACTCTCAAAGATGGCCTCCCGCTCTCCACCACACGACCCAGACAGCTTTGAGGCCTTCCTAGAAATAGAGAGCTCCACCCAGATGCACTCTCAGCAATCTCCTCGGATGTCTCCTTACAGCTGTCAGATGGTATGCTTCAGCAGCCTTCCTGATGGTCTGTCTCTTCTCTCTGTCCTCCTCTGTTGTTCTCCTTTTTCTGTCTCCCTGGTTTTTGGGTGTCCTCTGTTAGAGCTGTCCCCCTTACATAGCAGCAATGACATCACCAATTTTACAATCTTGGGGAAGTACACTACAATAATCCCTGCCACAGTTAGCCACTCTCTCCGCCCCAACCCAGCCTCCATGTCAGGATTGGTTTAGGGGTCTGGAGCAACATATTTCCATTCCCATTTGTCATTGCCCCTTTGTTCTCCTTTCAACGTTTTGGCAAAAACAAGTTATGTAACACAACTTCATAATTTTACTAGCAACTGCCATTCTAAACATATATTTTGATTTAGCTAACCATGTAGAATTAGATAAGCCGGCCACCAGATCTGTACGATGTAGCATGGCCATGTGGCACATTTCTGCCGTTTCCAAAAAAAAGCACAACAGTTATGAAGATATAAGTTATTGAACATATCCCTAATAACATTTTCGACCCACTCACCAACTCTCACATTTGGAACATGTTCAGATCAGCCGGAAACCTAGTATAACTGGCTAACACAGTTCCCAGAGTCAAAGGTAGATGTATTTTATATCCCCACAATCGCCTAGAAATTACATAAGAAAATGGTACAAAAATGAAATTAATCTGCCCAACTATGTCTGAGAAAAAGGCCTAAATGATAATCCTTTTAAATTAATTGTACATCTCTATGTTCAGCAAATGGGAGATCTGCTTCATCCAGCACAGCCATCTGTCTCCCTGGGCCAGCCTGTGACCAGAGTTTTTGCTTTTATAAGTCTCTCTGAAGTTGGTAGTTTGCTCTTTGAAGATGCAGCCCTCAGTCTTCACACCTTATAGGCATGCTCCAGCCAAGGATGACTTTCCTTGAAGTCCCTGCTTTCAGAGCCAGCAGTTCTGGAGAACACTGGGCTTTCAACACCTTCAGTAGGAAATTATATTGCAGGTGGTCATTAGATGGGAGATGTGACATCCAGGCTGGAAGTGGGAGATTTCCTTTGTGAAGTTTTGACCACCGCCAGAAACAGGGTCTGCCTTGGGCTGACATTTTCCATGAAGGCAAAGTGGCTCTTCAAATGTCACTGGAGTTTTGTAGGTGAAACATAATATAAATTGCTTTTGTCAACCCACACATAATTTATTGTTTCCTGACATTGTTCTGTGAGCAGTGATATTATATTCCACTTTTGCTTTTGAAAGCCGTCTTTATTTGCACACACGTGCAGGCCGTTTTTGTTTTCAAAGTTTAAAAATCCTGTTTTCCATGTGACAGGGATCTTTGATTCCTCCTTCTTTTGTAAAGTAAAATGCTGCTTGTCCATTGGCAATGACAGGTAGGCCCCTTTGAACATGGCTCTAACTTTACTTGAAAAACAAAAACGAATGCCAGGCCATTTTTGTTTCTGTGTTAGCATCTTGCTGTTCACGTGAAAGCGACTTCTGTTTGGGGCCTTTAAATGCACCCAACACTAAATGATCTTCTAAAGTCCTAGGAGATTTTCCCTTCCTAAGGATTTAAAGTCACTTCAACAAAATGTTCAACCTGGAAAAGGAAATGGCTTCACTCTGTCTGTAAAAATGTAAAGTCAAAGCAAAAGTTCATTAACAAAAGAAAGTTCCAATGGCAACCATCTCTTCCTTGTAACAAATGTTCCACTAGCAACAAATCTACTCCTTTTGGATGAAGTTTTCCACTTTTCACTTCAAGCAAAATAGCCCCAATGGTAATCGTGGCCACAATTCTTTTTCAATCCCACAGGAAGATTTGTCACAGTTCAGAGAAAATGCAATATCCACTGTTAATGGTACACAGTTCTTATAAATATGGTTTCAACAGTCAAAATTAGATATTTGTCACGATAATGCCTTTTTACTGCTGCTTCTACTTCAAAAATTATATTTTTTCTTAATTTACTATGACAACAGCCATCTTTGTCCCAAAGTAGTTTTTGGCCTCGCCAACTGCAATGTATCATCTACTGACATCCAAATGTATCGCAGGAATTACTTTGGACTAATGCCACAACTTCAAGGTCTTTTTGACAGACTTTGACAATGCTTCAACCTCCTCAGGTAGGCTAGGCACTCTTCCTTCAAACTGTTCTCCTCAAAGGGGCAGCATCTTGGCCTTTCTTGTCCAACTGTCAACAATGGTAACCTGTGTTTGCCTTCAAGACTCCCTTCTTTCCAGCCTTCACAGTCTTGGGCATTACAGTTTGAGACTACTTCAAAAATGTGCTTCATAAGCAGCCAATTCCCCTTCCCCAATTTCATCTGCACCTTTCTTACCAGCTTACAGCCCAACAATTACCCAGAAGCCTTGGTGCCACACTCTTAGCCTCAGGTAAGAGTGGTATACTTGTGGGTTTATGCCAATGAACTGTTAACAACTTCACAGTATTGCTGGATTGCTTTAGACTCTGAGAAAGGTTCAGCTTCACTGTTAATATGGCGTACCTCTTGGCTTAATGGCTTAAGGCAATGCTTGTTCTCTTCTTATGTCTTTTATACTCGTTTGGATGCAAGGTATACCACTTATATACAAAGTATAAGGTTCAATCTTTTAGGAGAACCCACAATAAGGCACACGCGACCACTCTGATGTATTTTTCATGCTTTAAAGGCGGTTGTGAAATTGTATAAGTACCCGGGGAAGGGCGCTCAGCCAATAAGGATTGATACACAATCCTCACCCGTTGTTCCAGCCACCGGAGGCCCTTCCCTGGGAGTGCTCTCTGTGTTGCCTCGCCACGTTAGAAAACGCCAATTCCCCTTCCCTCCACCCCAATTTACCTGCAGGTCCAGATCCTTCCACTCCGATCCCCAATGCTCATCCCGTCTGGCTGCCACCATAGAAACAGAAAAGGGACTAGGTCCCTTTTCGGATGACAGCGGCCATTTTGGAATGTGTTTTCCATTTCAATGGTGGTGGCCATGTTTTTGCATTTTCTTTTCTCCAACAGGAGATGGGCTCACGCAGATCTCATCTCCCGTCAGATGAAAAAATTAATATCTGCACCCCAGTAAATCCAGGGGTGTGAATAGCTTTCACGACCCAGCTGGGGGGGGGTTGACATTGTATTGTATTGTATTAGTTTAGTTTATTTATTTGTAGAGCGCACCAAACCCGTAGGTATCTGCACGCTTTAGCTTAGTGAGTACAGTTATAGTAAGGTTAGCAGTAGCATTGTGTTACAGATCAAAGCTATATACTGGACAAAATCATTAGTTAAGTTACATACATTAGTAGAACATTAGTAGAACATACATGTCAAGTGCCTGGTGTTACAGATCTGGGCAGTTATACATGAAATAAGATGACAAGTTGTGTCCGATGCATTCGTGAGCCTTAGACCTGCTTGGCAAAGACCCAAGATTTTGCATTTTTCCTGAATAAACCGAATGAGGGTTCAGCTCTAAGTGATAAGGGCAGTGAATTCCAGAGCTTGGCTGCAAGCACCGGGAAGCTGGTTCCCCCAGATGTTTGTAGTATTTATCTAGGGATGACAGTGCATATATTGGGACATGGTGGACCTACTGGATTGGTTTTTGGTGAATTTGTCGACAAGGTATTTTGGAACAGAATTTGAGAGAATTTGTGCGTGAGTGTTACAGTTTTGAAGTCTATTCTATCTTGCACAGGGAACCAGTGGGCGTTCCGTCTTACTGCTGATATATGGTTGGCTCTCGGGAAGTTGAGCGCTATTCCGAGTGCATTATTTTGTAGTACTTGTAATTTCTGCAGTTTGCGTTTGTTAGTGCCTAGAGACAGAGTATTACAATAGTCCAGTTTTTATCAAATAAGAGCCCTGGCTAGAGAGATGCAACTGTTGGTAGACAAGAAAGGCATTCATCAATTTAGTTGTATAAACTGTGGCAGAGGCTGTGGCATTTACCTGTCTCATTAGGGAGAGGGTGGAATCCAGGTAGATGCCTAAAGTTTTCACCTTGTTGGAAACTGATGTTATTACCGTCAACGTTAAAGGTAGTGTATTGGCTGTCCAGTTTGTGAAGTCGCGCACGCGAGCCCATGAACAGTAGCTCGGTCTTGTCATTCAGGCAGAGATCATGGGTGGTCATCCATGCCTGAATTTTTTGCAAGATTTCACTCAAATGTTTAGCGTCTTTATCGTAGGATCCTGATAACGTGATGAGGATTTGCGGGTCATCCGCATAGTTGGTGTAGGTGACACCCAAATCATCCAAGTGGTCGAATAAAAGCTTCATGAAAATATTGTAAAGCGTAAGGGAGACGCAAGACCCTTGTGGGAATCTGCAGGAGATTGGGGCTGGGTTGGCCGAGGCTGACGGTGCAAAGACCCTCATGGTCCTCTCTGCTAGGAAGGACTGTATGCAGGCAGCTGCTTACGATGAGGATTTTGTGGTCGACCAGATTAAAGGCCGCTGATAGGTTAAGTAGGAGGAGGAGGGCCAGATTTCCTTTATCTTTTAATTCATCCATCTGAATTTTTAGATCAATCAGGGCGGTTTCGGTCCCATGTCTTGGTCTAAACCCTGATTGTCGCAGACCTAGAAGGTTATAGTTTCAAGATGGTTTTGGATTTGAAGGTATGTCGCTCTATCTAGAATTTTCAAGAAAAACAGCACTGTTGTGGGCCTGAAATTGGTCAGAATACTTGGGTCCAAATTAGGTTTTTTGAGAAGAGGCAAGACCCACGAGTCTTTGAGATTGTTGGGAACTGTGCACGTTTTAAACGAGGCACTGATAAAGGAGGCAATGGAGGAGGTGAGTTCCTTAGTCACTTCTTTTATGACTGAAGAAGGGCATGTGTCGCCTTGACATCTGGAGGGCTTTAAGCTGGTTATAATGTTTTCTACATCCTTGATTGTGACAGGTGGGAATTCAAAAAGGGCGCAAGGCTTGGGCAGAGGGTCTTGAGATTCGGGGCGGCCTAGAGTCTGAGCTAAGGCTTAGTTTTTTGGCTTCTATCTTGTTTTGAAGGAGAGATATTTTGCCTAATAAGGCTTTTGGAATCTTGGAGCACCAGGAAGCTTCTTTGGCACAGGAATCCGTCGGTGGTGCTCGGGAATCTAGCTCCCAAGGATAGTGAACAGCTCTTTGGTGCTCGAGTTAGCATTGAGGATTCTTTCGTTGAAGGAATTACTTTTAGTCTTCAGTATGGCCAATTTGAATTTTTTGGAAGCAGTTGTAAATATAGCCTTATTTGAGTCTGTGGGCGATTTTCTCCAGTTGGCTTCCGAATTTCTTTTAGATCTATGTAGCTCTTTCAGTTCTGCGTGAAACACTTGTTGAGGTGAGCTCGTGGTTTGGCTTTGCGTAATTTTAAGGGAGCAACTTGGTCCATGGCCTGGAGCAAGGTGTGATTGTATAGTTCAACCAGTGAAAAATGGTCAGTGATGTTAGGCTTAGGTTGGTTCGTAATAGGCTGGATTAGTGGCAGTAGATTTTCTAGTGTGGCGTTGCGCATGTTTCTAGTCAGCGGTGGAGGTGCTAGGGGAGCGCTAGGATCTGGTCGTAGACAGTCCTGAAAGGTGAAGGAAATGACATGGTGGTCAGACCAATCACCGGGAGAGTTGGAGAGAATCTTGGTGTTGCAATTTAAGTCTGCTATACAATCCAAGGTTCTTCCTTTATTATGTGTTGGGCTGGAGATACGGTGTACGAAGCCTAGTTCCAAGAGAGTGTTGGCCAAGGCCGTAGCATTGTCATCATTTATGTCATTAAGTCCTAAGTTTAGATCACCTAGTAGCATAATTTGGAAGCCTGATTTGGTGTTCCTGGAGAGGATGTGCGTAATGTCATCCTCAAATGAGGAAAGATGGCCAGGGGGTCTATGTAGCAGGTGCATGGATATGGTGCAAGCCGCAGATATCAGAAGTTTGACTGAGAGAAGTTCTCCAGAGGAGAACAGTTCATTAGTAATTTCTCCCAGGCCTAGTTGGTTCTTGGCGATGATAGATACTCCACCCCCTCCACTGGTTTCCCTATCTGTTCTGAGAATTGTGCAGTTTTCAGGGATAGCAAGAGAGGTGGTGGGGCTGGCTGCAGGGTGTAGCCATGTTTCAGTAATGTCTAGTGCGTGAGCCAACAATGATCTGCCATTTATGAGTGCTCCTTTGATATGGTGAGGTACATCTGATGCTGGAATACTTAGATTGGAGGAATTAGGAGCAGGTTGGCAGATGGGGCTGGTGGTATGTTTAGGTACCAGGTAGCACTGGCGTAACAGGGTCCCCCGCAGCCCCCACGGTGCAGGGGGCCCCGCTAGCACATGTCCTAGGAGGGGGCCCCACTTGGAAAAAAAATGAAAAAATATATTTTTTTTAAATTTCTTTTTGAAATCACTTTGCCTGCATAAAGAAATTATTTCTGTAACAGAAATAATGTCTTTATGAAGACGGAGTGACTACAAAAAGAAACATTCTTTTTGAAGTCCGAGGGCTCCTCCTACCCCATGACATGGAAGACCCCAGGCTGGAGGCCTCCATGTCATGGGGTGGGGGAGCCCTATGACTACAAAAAGAAATAGTTTATTTTTGAAGTCACTCTGCCTTCATAAAGAAATTATTTCAGTTATGGTTCGGTCCTTAACAGAAATCATTTCTTTATGAAGTCAGAGTGATTTCAAAAGAAACAATCCGCCTCATTAAACTTTTGGCCGTAGCCTTGCCGGTAAAACCGGCAAGCTGCCGCCCAACTTGCGCTTTTTTCCAGCACCAGCGAATGGGCAATTGCCGGGTCATTATGGCTCCACCGGACCCAGTAATTGCCCATTCACAGGCGCCAGGAATAAATGCTCCCCATTCCCGTTTGATCCCCATATTCCAATGGGAATGGGGAGCTTGGATGCACCGGCACCATTCAGAATGCTGCTGGTGCATCCAACATGCTTGGCTCTCGGATGCTGGTACACCCGCCAAGTCAGACTTTGCTGGTGGGAAGGCACCCGCGAGCAGAACGCGTAGTTTGCTGGTCTGGTAACAACGGTCCCGGCAAGCTTACCCGTACTGTTGTTACGGGACCGACAAACTTATACTGAGGCCCAATTTCTTTTTTAAGTAATAGGGCTCTCCTCAACCCCATGACGTGTGCGTGTGTGCGTGTATAGTGAAAGGGTGCACACTTAAATGTATGGGTGGCTGTCTGGGTGTGCCTGCAGGGTGAAAGGGTGCACACTTAAATGTATGGGTGGCTGTCTGGGTGTGCCTGCAGGGTGAAAGGGTGCACACTTAAATGTAAGGATGGCTGGGTGTGCATGCGTGTATATGGTGAATGGTGTTTGTGTTTGTGTTCAGGGGCGCAACAAAACCTACATTTCGGGGGGCTGATCCTTCAAATGTTGGGAGAGGCGCTAACTTCACGGGTGGTGGGGGAGGCAAACTTATTTGTGTGGGGGCATCTAACTTCTTTACGCATTTTAATAAGACTATTCTAGTACAGCTTCAATGTTACAAGCAGTTAACTCTCTACTTTAAGTGTGAAAGCACCCACTTATGAACTGTTGTGAGAATGAACGATCCCCTGTTCCCTTTCTACACTTCCCTGGCATGAAAGTACTAAGCACACATCACAATTTCAATTGCCTAAAAAATGTGGCATTTGAATGCAGGTACTAACAGTGAAATGCTTTACGTCAGTAACTGATGGGCCCTTGTTAACAGCGAAACCCAGGTGCCGTTTAACATCTGTCTCCTGTTCTGTCCAGAAACTTCTCTGAAAGTCAGCCAGGTTGAGTCAACATAGCCCAACATTTCTGGGGGTGAGTGCTGCAGCCCAGTCAACTGAATATTGTTAAGCCGCTACTTGTGTTTAATGCCTTAATTACTTATTGGTAATCGTCATTACTCCTAGCCCTATTCTTCCTTGTCCCTATACTTGTGCATGAGGCAGTACTTGTGTATGAGGCAGTATGGGATGAGGTAGAGGTACATGGAGGTAATCCCTGACTTAGCTACCTCTATCTTCATTACTCCTAATGCCACGCTTCCTCATCCCACTACTTACCTATGAGGCAAGGAGCCTCAAACGTAAATTCTGGGACAAGGAAGAGGGACAAGCAGCTGATTTTGGAGGTTGGGGTAGGGCATAAGAGGGAGAGGGGATCCGTGGGCGGTGGGATTGTGCGATAAATCATAATGGTTGTCCATGTCCAGGCTAAGCAGGCATGACATGTGGTTTTAGTGGCTAGAGAGGCATTTTGGTGCAGCCAGTCTAGTTATTCCTCAGTTTGGTATGACTTTTCTTTTTACTGCGCAGTCCTGCTAAGTGTAATTACCTGGCTAGATTGGCATTTGGGTGCTGCCAGTCTAGCCATTTCTTTCTGCAGCATTGTATATTTTTTGGAGCATCTGTGATAAAATGATATGATACAAGTCTATTATAACACGCCTGTACACAAGTGTTTCTTGGCGAGACAAGCAATGGAGTGAAGATAGAGGGTGGAAAAGACAAATGATCTTACTAGGTTGTGTGTCATTCAAATCGTGCAAGTGTGAGAATGAGAAATGCAAGGGGAAAGGGAGGGGGAAAGTGCAAGGAAGAAGGGAGGGGAAAACAGGGCTGCAAGGCTCCTAGTAAGTGCAGCCAGGACAGTGCGGCTCTGGATAGTGCAAGGAAAACAAGGGACTGTAGGGTTACAGTTACAGTCCCTAAGTGCGTGGTAGGCTGGAGGCAGTGCAAGGGTGACTGATCAAGAAAGAGCCTGGGCTCAGTGAGACTCGCTAAGCAACCAGTCAGTACAGCAGACAGGTAGGTCAGCAGGGGAGGGAGAGAGCGAAAGCAGAGGAGAAGAGGAAAGTTTTGAGCTGCTTCCGGAACATCAGGTGGTCTGCTAATGTTTGAGAGGGCATTCCAGAGGGAGGCATTTGCAGAGGAGAGAGATCTACCCCCACTCTCTGCCTAAAGAAGCATCTAGCCCTTAGAGAGTTGGATGTAGCCGGGGGAAGGGCTAGAAAAAAATGGTATTTTGGAAGAGAGCATTGGATGTAGTGTGGGCCTGACCCCAGAAAGCCTTGTGGACAATGCAAAGGGTCTTGAACTTGATTCTTGCAACCACCGGGAGCCAGTGGAGAGATTCCAGGGCTGTAGAGATATGATCCCTGGGCTTGTGGCCAAGGATAAGTCTTGATGTCCTGTTCTGGATTAGTTGCAGAGGGCGGAGAGTAGAGGAAGGCAGCTTGAGAAAGAGGCTGTTGCAGTAGTCCAGCCTAGAGAGAAACAGGCCTCTGGAGACAGAGAGCTTCTGGGGGAAAGTGAGAAAGGGAAGAGTCCCTTTGAGGAGGAGCAGCTGGTAGGTAATGAGACCTCTTTGCGACGTCCAAGATGCGAGGAGAGAAAGAGAGAGTGGAGTCGATGAAGACAAAATGTTTTTTGCCTTGCAGGATGGCGAAGGAAGAGGGCCCAAGGTGGGCGGCCAGCGTGAGAGAGGGAACGCAGGGGCAGGGGTCCCAATGAGAAGGATCGCCATCTTAATGGCACTAAGGTAGAAATTGTTGCAGGTGCACAAATCCTGAATCACTGATAGACAGTCAGGAATGAGCAAGAGATGAAAGGATCCTGAAGGAAAGCGGAGTGCCATCCGCTGATCACTGAAAGTTAGAGGAGAAGGTAGAGATCAGGTGGGCCAAAGGGGCCAAGTAGAGGTTGAAAAACCAGGGTGAGAGGATAGAGCCCTGGGGAATGCCACCGGTAGAGAGAGAGGTGGCGGAGAGAAACGGACCAAGTTGGACCTGGTAGGGGCAGTCCAAGAGGAAGGAGGTCAGCCACTACAGGGCCTGATCCTTGATGTCCATGTTCTCACATAGTGGATTGATCAGGATGGCGTGGTTGACTGTGTCGAAAGTAGAGGGAAGATCAAGGAGGATTAGGACAGAAGGAAGGCTGGAATCAAGGTTAGAGAGCAGATCTTCACAGGTGTCCAGGAGAGACGTTTCTGTGCCTCTGGCAGCTCCGAAGCCAGACTGATGGTCATGGAGACAACCAACAGATTCAATGTGGAGAGTAAGCTGGGAGATGGCCAGCTTTTTTCCAAATGTTTGCCCAGGAAAGGGGTGATGGAGATTGGGCGATAGTTTGCCGGACAGGTAGGATCGGCAGACGGCTTCTTGAGGAGTGGATGCGCAAGAGTGCTTAATGGGAGAGGGGAACGTTCCAGTGATGAAAGACTGATTACAGAAATCGGTCAAGGTGCAGCAAGGGTGTCAATATGGTCCTTGATGGTTCTGGAGGAGCAGGGGAGCAGCTGTTTGGATGACACTTTCATGGATCAGACTTGTCTAGAAACCTTGTCAGGTGTTGTCAGAGAGAAAGAGGAGAAAGGAGGAGGAGAGGTAGAGATGGCCAAAGGGAGGCCGAGAGACGAAGCGGAAGAGGAGATAGTTGACAGGATGTCCTGAGTTTTAGCACAGAAGAGCGAGGCCAGAGCCATGCAGAGGGCCAGGGAGGGAACAGGAGAGATGGAGACCGAAACAGGATTGATCAGTTCTGTGCAGATTTTAAAGAGTTTGGCCGTGTTGTTGGAGGCAGCAGAGATCCGGGCTTTAGTGTGTGCTCTCTTCTTGATGAGTGTTATTGCTTCGACTGGCATTTTTGTGCAACCAGTCTAGGTATGTCTAAATGTGGCCTGGCATGCTTTACTGTAGTGTTAGGACGTGTCTACACGTGACATGACATTTTTAATAGCAAAGCATTCATGTTCCTGTGCACTGTTGGTGACTAGCGTGTATTGGATTGGTGTTACCCTACAAAACAATTGCAAACACTCTGGCTTTTTAGCCGACTATTCTCAAAGTGTGCTATATATTGCATTAAAACACATATTTATATCTTTCTCCTAGTTCAGTGTGCGGCATACCCCTTCAGCAGCACGTTCATGCGTATTGTGCAAGCGTGATAATCTACGCCTGCCCAGTGTGTAGCACGAACCGTGATTTGTTGCTGAGTTGGGAGGGGGGCCCTCAGAATGGCTCGCAGGGGGCCCCCACATTTTTTGTTACGCCACTGCCAGGTAGTCTTTAGTAGTCTTGGAACGAGTGTGCGAAATGCTAGGAGCATTAGGCAACCATGTGTTCTTTAAATGAGAGTCTAGTCTTAATTTTCTGATATAGACAGGACAAAGTTGGTTTGGTGTCGGGCGGGTAGCAAACTGCTGGATCCATTGGGTGGGAGTAAGGCCGTGGTGGCTGTTGGCTAAGGTTTCTAGTTGAGCAATGTTTGTGGTACTAGTAGGTAGGAAAGCAGGTAGGAACTTGGTGGGAGCTATGGTGTTGAGAAGTGGTAGGAAGGTGGCCATAGTTAACGTTACCTTACGTAGATTAGCCATGTGAGGTACACAGGCTTGGCAGCTCAAGGCTGTCCGTCGTAGAGTTGCTGATGTGGATACACAGTATACACAGAATGAATAAATAGTATTAGCAAGAAGAACATTTAAGTGCACCCAGTAAAGGTTGATGTCATACTGTCAAAATAGATATTCAAGTCGCAATAATACCGTAGTTGAAGTACTTCGGGCTAGGGTATGCATAGTATTCTCTGGCACAAGTGTTAGGCTAGGCTAAGGCAAAGCATCGGGCTAGAAATACTAGTAGTATATTCTGGCGCAAGTGTTAGGCTAAGGTTTAGGCAGCAGGCTAAGGCACAAGTAAAATATTCTGGCACACATATATGGCATGGGCATAGGCACCATGCCCAGGCACAAATAGAATATTATGGCACAAATATTGGGCTGTGGCATGGGCAGCAGGCTAGGGCACAAGTAAAATATTCTGGCACAAATATTGGGCTAACGCATATGCATAGGCAGCAGGCGCAGGCACAAATAGAATATTCTGGCACAAATGTTGGGCCATGGCATGGGCATAGGCAGCATGCTTGGGCACAAATAGAATATTCTGGCACACATTTTGGGCTATGGCCTAGGCAGCAGGCTCGGGCACAAATAGAATATTCCAGCACAAATATTGGGCTATGGCATAGGCAGCAGACTAAGGCACAAGTCAAATATTCTGGCATGAATATTGGGCTAAGGCATGGAACAGGCATCAGGCCCGGGCACAAATAGAGTATTCTGGCACAAATATTGGACTAAGGCATCACCATAGGCACCAGACTAAAGCACAAGTAATACATTCTGGCACAAATATTGGGCTAAAGGAATGGGCATAGCCAGCAGACTAAGGCACAAGTAAAATATTCTGGCACAAATATTAGGCTTAAGACATGGGCATAGGCAGCAGACTAAGGCACAAGTAAAATATTCTGGCACAGGTATTGGGCTAAAGGCACAGATATAGGCAGCAAGCTAAGGCACCGTATCAAGGTGCGATTACCAGATAGGATGAGATCTGTTAAAAATCTCATGCTAAGGTGGCCGGCTAAGGCAGCTTGCAGAGGCTGGCAGTCGAGGCAGGCAGGAGGTTTAGCTAGGTAGGATAGAAGGCAGTTTGGAGGCTATAGGCATTTTGGCTAAGCGATTGGAAATCTATTCAGCACGAGGTATCAAATCATAGTGATGGAGACAGAAGTCGTGCAGCTATGTGGAATACATTTATAAGCATAGATGACAAAGGTACCATAGAAGGTAGATCCGAGTCCACGAGGGCTGCAAAATGGTCACATGGATGGCTGGTAGAAGAGTGATTAAGAGTCAGCAAGTTAGATTGTGGGCCTGCCTGGCAGTGGATCAACGAGGAGCTGTGTCTGGTGGGCTCCGGCGTGAGATTTGCAGGTCATAGAAGCGGCAAGTGGCACGGGGTTAAGTGATGGCCAGCGTTGCACGCTGGTTTAAGGCGGGCGCAAGTGGAAGTTCCAAGGTGGTTTGCGGTAAAGAACACCATAAAGAGCGCGAAAACGAGTTACCTTGAGTATGATGTGGAGAGCTGGAGATATGCAGGGCTCGGCTCCTCGTCCAACCCAGACAGGCGCCTTTGCCGCAGTGCCTTGTCTGAAGGAGCCAGTTTAGGCGTTAAGATAGGCTCTTATGAAGAGCTTTGTTGCATGTTGCTAGGCAACTAGTAGGACGCTCAATTTGCAAAGGCCGGTTAGCACACCATGCACAAGGCGGCCATTATGAAGGGGGATTGCAGCGATCTTTGTCACATCAGGATGCCTTGAAGAATTAGGGCTGTAGCGTGTTGCTGGATGGCGGCACGATAGTTATAAGGCACTGTAGTGGTAGAGATGAAGGTCAGGCTGCAAGGCAAGTCGAGGTAGCGTGTTCCATCCCGGCGCTTACCGTATGCTCGAGGATACGTGTGGTGCTGCTCCTGCAGCACTGCTGTGAAGACGGGATCTGTGAAGACGGGCTCCTGCCTGGGTCAAATTGTTTATTTATGAAGTGCCTATACACAGGCAGTGTTTCAAAGAGCTCAAGGGGGGTGGGAACACGGGGAAAAAAACAACAGTCGCTCAGAGCCCTCGATATTCTGAGACGATAACGGTCTGCACAGGCAGAGTAATTGAAAAGGATACATTTAACAGTTGAGATACAGCAATTAGGCCTGACAGTGATTCTGTGTTTTTTTTTACAAGTGCACATTAATGGGTGAAGACAGGGGAGAACAGACAGACGACCTTCAGGCAGAGATGCATTCAGATCGTGCATTGCAAGACGGTCAAGGGAGGGGGTGGTCCAAGTGCACCCAGTCGGTAGAGGATGGGAGAAGTGCGGAGAGAGAAGCTCTTGGATCTATTCCGAAGTGCAGTGAGGGGGATTGGGTGCAGGGCCCTGAGTCAAGTGCAAAGACGACTAGCGGGGGTGCCAGGGACCTGTGAGACTCTGAGGTGCACCAGACGGCCAGTCAGCAAAGCTGTATGGAAGAGGAGGGAGAGATGGAGAGAGCAGAGAGCTAGGTTAGCAGGGTAGGGGGAGAGAGAACTAGGAGAAGAGTTAGGTCTTGAGGAGTTTCCAGAATTTAAGACGATCAGGCTCAAGACGGAGGTTTGCAGGGAGGCTATTAGAGAGAGAGAGGCACCTGCTGAGGTTAAGGGTCTCCCTCCAAATCTCTGCTTGGAGAACCAGCTCACTCGCAGAAGGTTGGAGATAGATGAACGTAGGGCTCAAGAGGGACAGTATTTAGGTAGGAAACATTGCAGGTAAGTAGGTCCCAGGCCCCAGAAAGCCTTGTGGACAATGCAGAAAGTCTTTAATTGGATTGTTGCAGCCACCAAGAGCCAGTGAAGGGATTTCAGTGCCGGAGAGATGCAGTCCCAGCGCTTGAGGCCAAGGATAACTCTTGCGGTTCTGTTCTGGATGAGTTGTAGAGGGCGCAGGGCAGATGCAGGGAGGTTGAGGAAGAGGCTGTTGCAGTAGTCCAGCCTAGAGAGAACCTGGCCTCTAGAGACAGTGGGCCTCATTACGTTAGGGCGGTAAGGGATACCGGCACCGTTAAGGAGACCGGTGCCGGTAATCCCTTACCGCCCTACTATGAGTTCCCTTAGCGGGTCCCTCCTTCAACGCCTGGTTTTACCAGGTGTTAAGGACGGAACTCGCTAAGGGACTTCAGAGCTAATAACGGTACCGCAAATTGCAGTACCGTTATTAGCTCCATCCCCATTGAGCCCTAAGGGGGCTCAAATGGGAATGGGGAATGGTTCTCGGAATGGGGACTTACTGGGTCCTCCAAGGTTGGAATGACCCGGTAAGTCCCTATTTCACCAACCCGGACCCGGAATGCGGTAAGGGGGTAGCCATGGTCCTAACAGCACCATGGCTACCGCTTACCTCGTAATGAGGCCCATTGAGACGCTGGGGGAAAGTGAGAAAAGGTAGAGTGCCTCTGAGGAGGTGTAGTTGAAAGTTTGATTTTTTTGAGATGTCAGAAATGTGAGAGGAGAAGGAGAGAGTGGAGTCGAAGATGACCCCAAGGTTTTTGGCCTCGCAGGTGGGGGTGGGTGGGGGCCAAGGGAGGCCAGCCAGAGTGAAAGAGGGAAAGCGGGAGCAGGGTTCCCAATGGTAACGATCTCAGTTTTACTGGCGTTGAGGCAGAGGTAGTTTGCGGCACACCATGACTGGATAGCGGACAGACAGTCCGATATGAGTGAGGTGGAGAAAATGGCTGAGGGTAGCCTGAAAGATAGTTGTACGGCATCCCCATAACACTGGAAATTAGCGGTGAAAGTGGCGATCAGATGTTTGCTACCAAAGCTCGGGCTGGTGGACCATTGAACCCCATGTCTGCCCCCCAGCCGGGGCGTGAAAGCTACATTCCCATAGAAGCAAAGGATAGAGTACAGGCCTTCTTGGGGAATCACAATAAGGCACATACAACCATTTATTAATGTAGTTTTGCCACAGTAAAGATTTAACTTCAATAATGTCGTCGTTAATTGTTCTGTGATGGTCTTCAAAGCATCCCCTTCTCTTAATTAAGGACACGCGACCAATCTTCGGTTATCACAACCATGGGTTTAACAGCGTTGGCTTCCTGCGCAAGTAAGAAGATTTACTTTATACGCGTGTGTTACATTTCCATTGTTCAAGGGGTTTTGATTACAGCAGTTCACTTCTATTAGCTGAAAATCTTACGTGAGTGGAAGAAGAGCTGGTTACTGTTACCACCAAGGCTTGTGCAATGCTTTAGAATGCTGTGCTTTGTTCACCGGCTTCAGAAGCGTTTGCTTTGCGGGTCACACTACTTCCCGACTTCAACTACAACTTTGACGGCTTCTGGTTCGCTGGGGGCCCACACCCTTCGCCTGAACAGGTGTCTCAGGTCCGACAAGACATCTTGGGAGTTTCATCTGCTTCCAAGACCCTCAACTTGACGAGTGATATTCGACATGCTAGCAGCTCGCAACCACGGCTATCAGGCTCACATGGGGAAAACTGTTTCATCAGCACGTCTTCTGCTGTGCAGTGTAAATAAGGCATGGTATCAACAGTAAGACAGTCACAAGTGACCACAGTTTAAGGGTGTTTATTGAACGTCAACAAGAGTGTGATAAACACCTATCTAATCCTAAATCTACAGATGGGAGCAGGCTGCGACCATCAAATAAGAGTCTAGTCAAAATAATAGGGCCTATAATAAAAAAAAAATATGATTGCCAATCCTTACCTCTAAATATAAATTGTGTGGGTTAGTGTTCATGAAAAAGAACAAAGTGTTCACAAAAGTGATGTGTCAGATGTTCAGGCCGTTGGTCTCCCTTCCACACATTTTCAGCATGGGACATGGCGTTTCACTTGAGCATAGCCACTCTCTGGCTTCTTCAGCACGAGGATACAGTTCCATTACCTGAATCAGGGCCTCCTATGGCAAAGTCTCTTTATTTATCAAAGTCTCTTGATTCAGAGGGCCTGATGTATCAAAACAAACGAAAAGTTCCTTTCCTCTTACAAGTGCATAATTCCGATGATTCACTCTTCACCCTGGATCCCCCTCACCCTGGCTCAGAACACTTTTACACAACGATTGTTACTTTGGATCCCCCTCTTCTGGGTACAGATCCCCTATTCCAATGTTCAGAGAATATTCTTTCTCAGGTGACTCACGGTTCACTCCAGATCTCCCCCCTCAGCCAGGCTCAGATCCTTCTTCTTACACAATTATTCTCTCTCAGCTGGGCTCGGACCAATTTCAGTTTGCATTAACTCTCTAAGACTTTGGAATATGCACAGAGTTTAGCTTGGCCCGGTGCAGGACCACTTCGATTTCACAATTCCTTTTTACATTTGCCACTTCTCAGTTGGATACCATTGATTGAGCACCCACGTGGCGCCGGACCACTCTGTACACGGTATCTATCTTGGCTTCCAAAGTCCAGTCACTCTTTTGATGCTCAATAATATTCGTGTCGCTCGACACATACGCCTCACACACTTTTCTCTTCAGATTTCTCCATACAGTGTTGTTGCTTGCAACCTTGGATCTAACACAGACCGGTCTGCTATCAGTCTCCCCGACTCACCAGCTGTGCTGACTTTACTGGCGCTTCTTTGTTGTAGGAGCCAAGGACAGTACCACAGCGGCAAATGCTCATCCCCGCCTTGGCTATCGACGCGGGAGAGCCCCGGGTACCTCAGACACTCAATGCAGGTTTCTTCAGCTTTAATTCCAGGTCTTATGGTTGCTTATTCTTGAAGGCTCGTGAAAGTAAAAAAAATTCTCTGAAAAGGTCAAGGGCACTTCCCTCCCTGCAACCCTCTCTGGTCTTGCCGTCTTTCTCCCCATATTAAACTGCCATCTTGGAACTGCTGCTTCCTTGTGTGCTTTGCATTGCTTAGAGTGTGCTTTCGTGCTCTGCCTTTTATCTGTGTGGGGAAGTGTGATGGAAGTCAGGAGTGTGTAATGATCAGTAATTTCTTGACTCTGCCTGACCATTCTGTTGGGACATGTCGGGTATATGCTCGGGTGTTAGTCCGTTTTCTCTCACAGTGAGCTGTCTGTGAGAAAGTGTTTGTGTCTGTTGGAAAAGGGGGATGGGTTGAGTTCCTAAATAAAGGTGTTACAGGGAAGGGGATACCATGTCTCACCATCCGGTGTCCCACTCCCACAAGGCCCCTCATCCAGGTGACCAGCATGCATTGGTCCACCCCCAGGAACTGGATCTAAAAGTGATGGCCATGTCTTGGCCACCTGGATGACAGATCCCCGGGGACTAGCGGGTGAGACACCTTCAAGTTTTTCACAGCAGCCTCTGCACTTCAGAGTTTGGTAGGACAGAACATGCAGGTGTCATCTGCTGTCTCCTCATTCTGGCATCCCTCTTGTGCTCCCACTTCTGCTTACTTTGCTAGCCTTGTGTCTTCCTTCTGCTTCTACTGCCACAGCCTGCACGTTACAGCTCCTTCCGCACCTCTCTTTTCCTGAAGGGGTCTTTAATGCATCCCAGGTTCATTAATAATGTTCCGGCGGGGGCTATTAGCCTTAATTGCCTGACTTTTGCAATGGCCTACTAGGCTGAATTGCCTGACTACATCTGCATGCCTCTTCAGCCCTCTTCCTCATCTCAGTCCCTCTAGGATTCGGGGACTTTTAGTTTCTTTTCAAAAAGTTAGGTTTTGACAGATTTAAATTGGTTTTAAGGGTGGGTTTAATTCCCCTAAAATCATTAAAGAGAGGGACTATGAAAAGTAGCCTTTACAGAGGAAGCTAGTTTATTGACAACTTTTCAAGTTCCTTGTTAGGGTACACTAGGGTTTGAAGAAGGTGTTTAGTTTGCGATACCAAAAATGTTCTTTCTTTTGGTGAAGTCTGCTCAGATGTTCCACAACTCGTGATCCAACATGGGAGTTAGGGACATTAAAATGACAATAAGCCATTACCTCTTCAGGTACTTTGGTGGGATTCTTCCTTAAAGACAGAAAATACTGCGTCTTATCCCACGGAATCTCCTCAACACCCTGGGCCCCGTCTCCTCCCAGGTGATCCTCCCGCAGGAGGCCACCCCCAGGGTTAGGATCAGTAAGCATCTGCTTTCCCCTTGCAACCTGGGAGGAGACTTTAGGCAGGGTTTCAGTGAGGGATCCATAGGATTCTTCACAGTATGCTTTGTTTTGGGGTGTTTGAGGGTGGGGGGCAACAGGGTGAGGCTCCTTGCTGCCTCCCAACATAAAATGGCACCACCCGGGGAAGGGCCTCAGATGGCTGGAAACAGCAGGCGTAGAATGTGTATTCTCCCCCGCTGTTCAAGCCACTTGATTGACTCAGCGTCCTTACCCGGGTACAAATGCCTCTTGTTATAATCTTGTTTACTGCCGAAGATCTTCCTGGGATAAATGCCTATGTTAGGAAAGGTCAATGAAATTACTTTTATGATGAGCAAATGGTACACTTCTCAAGCTTGGTTCAAGATTGCACCCTTTTCTAGCACCATAAGCTGGTATTATTCAAGCTAAGCGTGTCTCTTGCATTGAATAGAGCAATGAATGCACTACATTCTTGCAAAAAGCACTGATTTGTTTCTTCAAATTTGTTATGTTTTCATCTAATGCAACTTGCTCCTTCATTTATGTGCAATCTTTCCCCTAAATCACTCAACCCATCCAGTACGTGCATAGCAGGACACAATGAGGGGATAGTGGTCACTCTCATCCCAACAGTCAATTTCCAGACTATGGATTAGCAAATAAAAATGTGCCTGAATAAAACCGTAATCCATAGTCGTGGCACTCTGCTCAGACACTCTTGTATAACCTCCAGGGATGTCTCCCTTACATCTACCATTCAGTATAGTAAATTAATGGCTTTATTGCCTTACTTTGTGTTTGTTTTAACTACGCAGGTGGGATACATTTCATGCTAGTCAACCCTTGAATTACAGTGTTCAAATGAGAACAAGTCATGTATGAGTAACATCACACATTACATGAAATTAAACAAATCCTAGTCAGTATGTTGGAAATGTCTTAACTTACTCTGCATATTTCTGCCCCTGCTCCTAGACAGTGACAGCTGAGCAAGGTAGGATATCTTCAATTAACAACTTTCAAACGTGAAATGGGTACATTTGTTCATTACTTATAGGTAAGATAATTGAAGCACAAGAAGATTACACTATTTGCTGAAAATCAAACCATTTTGCTCAAGTACGGATCCAGATAATCTGCTTCAAAATTAAGCACATTGGCACTTGCACACATCTCCCATTCCTCTCATTGACAACATTTTTAAGTTAATATAGTACTTTGAGTTCGTGTGTAATTGATTTCTAAGCATTTGCCACATTTGCCAGATAAAAAAAAACAAGAAGATGGGGAACAATATCTTCCAAAGATCAAACAATTTGAGACAAGTGGAGAAACTGGGATTAGAATCACAGGCATTCATTCACAAACTTCACAGGGGTGGCTGACATGTTACTCAACAAGTCAGTACACCTTAATGTTCTTACAGGAAGTGGTATCAAATGCTGCTCAACTAAGAAGATGGGCCAGTGCTTTCCTTTTAACAATACTTAATGGAAGCATGAGGCTGTAATGAAAGCATGAGGCAGAAGCATTTTAATAGACCAGGATTGCTAATTTTCCCCAAAATCCGGCTAGCAAAGTTAAAGTCATATTGACTTAGATCTGTAGTCAGAACTCCAGTCAGAACCCGAGTGATTGGTTAATTCACAGGAGTTGCAAAGCAGTCAACAGTGTGTTTTTGTCACAAAACAGAATATGATGAACAATAGCAGACACAAGAAGTCACAGCGCAACACCAGTTCACTGGGGATATTTATATTTACAAGGTTGGCCCAAATAAAAAAGGTAACTTAAAACATCAGTTAGAACAGCAGGATGGCTTTCCCATTCTTGTAATACTGCAAGTCTTTTAGCTTGCAAATCTTAGCCTAGGTTCTCTCCTCGGGGCACGTGACTGATTCACAGTCCTGAGGGTTTTATATGGTACTCACACTTCTTTCTTTTCTCCTTAGTTCACTCTCTCTGATCCTCATCTTCCTTTACTGTGAGCCCTATCTTCTGTGTTTTCTGGGCCTCATGTGTGTATATGCTTTTGGCATGGGTCGATGTTGGTGTGAAATAGTAATGAACAAAACCACAAAACTTCCAGCAAAGGGGCAGTGGCCTGGGAGGGCATGGAGGCTTTACTCCTATTCCCTTGCCACCTATCTGTCTCAGGGATCTGGCACTGTCACCAAATGTCATGTCGTCACCCTCCTCTTTGGTGGGTCACCACACTGGCATGCCTAGGAGAATTACACATCCTGCCTTCTCCTCTCCCTTCTAACCAGTCTCTCCTCATCTACTTTCTTGTTGCCCTGCTACATGCTCGTACCTGCACCCTGCTCAGGCTCACCTGTTCCATAGGTTGGAAGGGGCCTGCTCCTGCTCTTCTACTAGCTCCATTTTCTCCTGACACACACTTTCATGCTCCTTCCTGTCTCTGTCGCCATCTAAATGTGGTGTCTCCTTCCACCCTCCTTTGTCTCTCCAATGCCGCCTTCACTTTCCTCCTGCTGCCTCCTCGCAACCGCCTTCCTATTTCTTAGATCTCCCCTAACAACCTGGTATTTCCGCCTAACCTCCTTGCTGACTCCAGTCTCTTCTCCAAACTCAGACCGATTTTACTTCTGCCCCCTCTCTTCCTACACTCTCTCTTCAATCTCATCCTCTTGATGCTTTCTTCCACCCTTCTCTCATGCTCAAAACTCTCTCCACAACCTACCTTTTCTGTACTTCAGACAATAACCTCCTCCTTCTCTACCACAACCGTCCCTGTCCTTCTCCTGACAAACACCTCCTTTTGCCCTACCACCAACTCCTCCTGTGTTCTTCTCCGTCTATACACCCAGACCTCCATCTGGATGCCTGTGACTTATCAGGCCCTGAACCCTCCTCCAGGTCTGGTCTGCATGAGAGTGCTTGCATTTGTGTATGATAATTAGTGTGGCAGGGATCAGCAAGTCATTTCACTTGTGAATAATTTGGAAATGCTGTGCTTTACAGGTCCACAGAATAAGTCCCTGCTCGCATAGGGAGGTTCAGTTAAACTTAAGCCTAGTTTTGTTCAGTGTAGGTGGCCTCACTTGAGCAAAGATATTTTGGACATTAACAGGGCTTTGTTCCTCTGCAAACATAGGACTTCTTTGAAAAGGGAAAGGCAATGAGTGGTTAGGTCTTGGGCGATGATCCTGTCACACAGCCTTTGTGAGATGTGGGTTGATTCAGATGATCCCCCCCATGTACATCCTCTGGGCCCAGTACTGTGCCACGGGAGGCAAAAGCAGGCCCTCATGCCACCCTATCACCCCAAGACACAGGCTGGGGACTTCATCTAATGGCAGAATAGGGGTAGTGGTTGCTTCACTGAGTGGAGTGATGAATAGAATTATAATCCAGACTTTCAGATTCCTAGTTCTATGATTTCAGACTTTTTATTATACAATTACACCACATACTGTAGCTCAGTTTTATTCTACGCTCTAAATTTTAAAGACGAACACAGAAACAATGTGATTTGGCCCAGCCCAAGCTGTATCAGACAAATGGTGAAGCCATGATTTGAACCTGGATTTTCTGTTTCCAAAATCAACAACTTGAATACTAAGATGGATTTTCTTGTTCCAAAGTCAACAACTTTAATAAAAGCATGCACAAGCACACTTTATGCTCCTCTCAAGGCTTTAGATTCAATGTAGCACATTTATTATATTGACATGCAGTTTATTTCTAAGCACTCCAATGTTTGGCAGATATGGAAATTGGAGTACAGATATCTTAAGTGTTAGGCCAAAGATCACACAATCTTGGTCATGGGGTGAAGCTGAGGGTTAGACATTAAATCTTGTTCCTAGCCATTACACTATATCCCTTCTCCATTAAGCAATCTTTTTTTTGTTTTATATTGGTGCTAATTTACTTTCTAAATCTTCACACATTTGGCAGATAGGCAAATGGAAGGAAAGAGTTCAAGTGATTGTCCAAAGCTCACAGAATTTAGGGCAGATAGGGAAGACAGGATTATAACCTACCGTCATCTTGTTTCAAAACTGGCAACATAGCCACTGGACCTCTTTTCCTATCACTTCTTTCCCACTCAGTTCTCCCTTTTCTCTTTCCACCCCTCCTTTCTTTCCTTTCAACCAAATTGCACATGGTCAGGTGGACACTGTTGACCGAAGGTGGACACGCAACTGAACGGGTATGGATGGAAAGTGGTACTATTTCTGTGCAGAATTGAGTTGTGCTAGAGGGCTGGGATGTGGTTAAGAGGTAAAAATCAGATTACACATGTGTGGTGGAGTGGGGACTTGCTTCTCAGGATGTGGCTTAAGATGCTTGATAGTTTCGGGGTGAGGTAGTAAAGAGAGCCTAAAGAGGCTGGTTTGAAGTCTTGTAATATGCCTTTGGGCATGGTTGCTTGGGTAGTATGCAGAGATGCATATGTGGGTTGTTGGAGGGTGGGAATGTGCCTGTGAGCGTAGGGGTGGGGCTGTGAGGAAAGAGGGCGTAGGGCTGGTTTGGGTATCTGAGAAATACAATGTCTGAGCTGTCAAGCAGCTATTGTTAATCCTGCATGAAATCATTATGGCTAATCCACTCTGGGGAACTTAATTTCTTATACTGAATAGGATCCATATTGCTTATCTGGATGCACACATTGTTGCTAATCCAAAAACAGCTGAGGTTTATATCAAACTACTTCCTGCATCCATGTTTCTAGCCCTGTCTGATGGCCATCTTTGCTTATTATGTCTGATGAAAGTACTGTTTTTGCAATGGTAGTTAATTGGGACATACTGGCCAGCACGCTTGTGACCCCTTACTTTACCTTAAAGGAAGAAATATTTCACAGTGATCCATGATTTGTGGAAATGTTTTGGTTTGTTAGAAGACTTTGTAGAGGTGGAATTAACTCTCTCAAAAGTAGCCACGTGCTATTCCTACCCAAACCTTTTTCTAGCTCACATGAGCTCTCACTGGGTATTACTGCCAGCTTTTAACCACAGGTTTAGTGTGCAAAAAAGAAATAGCTACTATCTGTACAGGGACCTGACTAACACAGTTAACATACAATGATTTTGACCTGTATAATTAACATTTTACTTTGTAATCCTCACACCATACCTTAGCTTTGCCAGTTCTGCCTTATATGAAGATACATCATGGTCAGTCCTTTCCTGTAAGGCTTTTGCCTTTTGCAGAGCTCTCTCCAAGTCATCAATATTGGACTTTAATTGTACACTTTCCAAAGGTGTGAGACCAGTTGACTCTTGGCCCTAGGTCACGAAGAAAAAATGTCAGGCAAGAAAACACATAATATCATAAATCAATGTCTAATGCTTTTCTGGTAAACAGTAGGATGTGAAACAAACTGTGTTCTGAGACCAACTCAGTTGTCTAAACATTATTTTTTCCCTGGGTTTACCAACAACACACTGAGTGGCATCCCTTTTAAGTGCACTTACCAGCTTTTTTTCATCATTGTAAAAGGCACACTTCCTATTGGAACTGGTATCAGACGACACATCAAGTGACTTACTCCCCTGTTTCATTTCATAGAAACTCTTCACGTTCCTGATTTGCTGCAGCAATCTATCTCTGTCATCTTGGAGGCTGCCCATCGCTTTGGCAAATGCATCTATTTGCTGAGTATAATTCCTACTTTCTGTGGACATTCGAGCAATCTCAAGATCTCTAGTAGCTAGCGTCTGACAAAGATTTTTAATTGCAATGCCAAGGTGATCTAATGTGTCTTTGTCATCACCAGCAAAAACCTCACCAAAGTTGTTATTGTACATTAACTTCGAAAGTCTAGATTCCAAATCATTTAACTTGAAATCAAGATTATCCCCTCGTATTTGTTCAAACTTCAGTTCAGATACATATTTACACTGTAACATCTTAAATTCTTCAATCAACCTATCTCTATCATTTTGTAATGCAGCCATTGCTTTAGCAAGGGAATTGTTCTCTGATTTTAGGTCTGCATTTTGATTTTTAAATTCCATCATCCATTCCTCCTTTATTTTGTCCACTGTCACCATGCCATGTTCCACTGTGTCAGCATTGTGCTGAGAAGTAAATAATTTAGACAATTTGTCTTCATCTTTATGGTCATCTGCTAGTTGAGGGATTTTCCCATTCTTATCTTGAGCTTGCATTTTGAATGATGAGGTTTTCGGATCACAGCCATCAATGTGCCTTTTTTTAATTTGTTCTTTGGATTCAGAAACAAGACGTTCTTTGTTTAGAGTTGCAATCAAAAATTCAAGGTTTTTCGTTTTTGACAACACTTTTCCATTCTCAAGTTCTAAAACTTGGATCTTTTCCTTTAGTAATATATTTAGCCTTTGGGCTTCGTTGTGCTCTTTTTGGAGGTTACAATTTTCTTGTTCAAGATTCTTAATGCGGTCTAGCTGCTGTTTCAATAACTCTTTCAATTGGTGATCTTTAAGAGATAACACCTGAATTAGATCTTCTCTGTAGCGTAGGAGTTGTGCTCTCAGCATTGCATTCTCTGAATGTAGGTCATCAATTTCATTCAGAAGGTTTCTCACCTCCTGTTTCAGATCAATGTTTTTAACCATATGTTCAATAACTGTGCTTCTGTTTTGCTTGTTTAATCCTTTGTAACTTTCTTCCCCAACATTAAGCTCTTCCAAATTGCAATGCCCGTCTGATCGCAGTGTTGCCAGGGATTTTTTAAGGTCCTCAATTCTGTTCGCAAGCTCAGATTTCTCTTGGGACACCTTTTCAGCTTTTACCGACAGGCTTTGTAATTCATTTTCCATCCTAAGAATAGCTTCATGAGAATGGTCTCCCTCTGTCTGCAATCCACTAGCCTGATTTTCTAATTCTTCATTTGGCTTCCTATATTCAGTTTGTATCTGAGACAGAACGTTAGAAACATCCTCACATTTTGAAGAAAACAGCATTGATCTATCTAAATCTGTGCCTTTGAGCATTACATTACATTGTGCCACAGAGCTCATCTGCTTGTGAAAACTTGCATCAACTTCATTATTTTCTGATGAACCACACTTGTATTCCTGCTCTTTTTGCGTGAACCTATCACTCAATATTTCTTTTTCCTTTAATAGATCTGTACCCTTACTTGTGGGGCATATAAAGGAATGGTTTTTAGAAATCTCTGCTTGCAAAGAATCCTCTTTAGTCTGTGCAGATCTGTCTAATTTTGTAAGGGTGCACACACTGACAGAATTGTTTTCTTGCACATCAGCTATCTCCTGTGAGAGTTGTGTATTTGTGTGTGTTTGTAGAGATACCCGATGACGGTGTTCTTGTAATAGATAGCATCTAATCTCCAATTCCTTAATCTGTGCCATTTTCTCCTTCACTATATCTTGTAGAAGTATGATTTTGTGATTACTGCCCTCTATCTGACTTTCCTTATTTTGGATAGAATCTTTGAATTGCTTTTCCCAGATTTTCATTTCATCAATGGCTTTATTGTTCTCAAGCAATGATATACACTGACTGAAAGCAGCTGCTCGAGCCATATTCATGTTTAATTCACTTTGCAGGGTCTTGATAGTTAAGTCTTTAGTGCCCAAATCATTCTTCATTTCATGAAGTTTCTCAACTAGTCTATCATTTTCCTTTCTAAGAGTATCATAACTGTTCTGAAATGCGCTTAACTCCATATTATCCATTTTGAGCTCTTCATTGCTATACTTTTGTTTATTTTCAATTTGTAATTTAAAATTGTCTTCATAATGTTTAAGTTCCCCTTGCAACTTAATATTTTTGGAGGTAAGGGACGCAATCTCTGATTTTGCCCCATCAAGTAAACTCATGTAAGAATTCAGTTTTTCATTAAGAATCTGTCCATCCTCACGTGATTTATTAAGTGCAGCAGCGGTAATATTGAGGTCCTGTTGATATTTATCACCATTTGACTGATAAAGCTTCACAGTTCTTTCTAAATCTAAAATTAGCTCCTGGAATTGGATGGAATCCTTTTGGAGCTGGAGGATTTCTAGCTGTTTTTCTTTTAAAAGTTCTTGCAATTCTTTGGATTTGTATTTTGCACCACTGTGCTCTCTACTGGCTTCTTTTACTTTCTCTTCAAATTCTCTCAAACGCTGTAATTGCTGCATCTTTTCCTGGACATTACATTTTCCCATCTTTAAGTCTTTCAACTGTTCTTCCAGTGTACAGTTTTGCATTTGGGCCGATTTCAAAGCATCTGTTAAATTATCTACCTGTTTGATATTGTTCAGAATCTCAGTCTCTAAAAATTCTTTTTCATATTTTATTTGATCAGAATTCTCCTGTATATTTTCAAGTTCCTCTTGCAAGATACATTTGTCATCTTCCAATATTCTTACTTTTTCATTCAAGCTAATAATGTGTTGTTTAAGGTTTTTTACTTCCTGTTCCAATTTACAACAGACAATGTTTTTCTGATTCAATAACTCTTCACTTTCCTTTAATTGTCCTACTGTTATATTTCTGCCTTGTTCTACAGTGATTATATGTTCCTCTTTTTCTGAAATCTCATTGGTTAGAGATGTAACTTGACTTAACAATGACTCTCTCGCCTTACAAATGTCATCAAATTTACAATGCATTTCAGATTTGTATAATTCCATCTGTTCTTTCAAATTAGATTTACTTTCAAGAAGATTAATTTGAAGACAATCTTTTTCATTCTGCTCTGTTTGTAAATCCCTTTTAATATTTTCAGAAATGCCATTTAACTTTCTGTTCTCTTCTAGTAAGAGTTTGTTTTCCATAGTTAATTTGGAAAGTAGGGACTGATCCTCAGTGGTGGACCTAATCAAACATCCCAGTCTTTCTACTTCACTCTGCAATTCACAAATTTCAGATTTTTTTGACTTAATTAACACATCTTGATTTTCATTCTCTTCATGCAAACAATTAATCTCTTTTTCAAGTTCTTGCTTTTTACATTCCAATTCAATAAATCTGTGATGGAGTTCTTGTTTTTCTTTTCTGGTTAATTCAATAATTTGTCTCATTTTGTCAATTTCATCACTAATGTTTTCATAGGCTTGCAGAAGAGACTCATATTCTTTATTTAATTCACCATGTTTTGCTTTCCAACCAGATAATTCAACCATCATGGACTCTTGCAAAGAGTTCAATTGGATAGAAAAAGCTTCTTTTTCTTGAACGATTGTCTCCATGGTACACTTGAGGCTTTCACATGCAGCACTAAGGTTTTCATTTTCAGTTACAAGTCTGTCATTTTCCGAAACCATAAAATCCTTTTCTTGACACAGTGAAAAGATTACATCAGCATTTTTTGTATCTTCTTTAAGTTCAACTAATGAATGTTCAAGTCTTGAAACAGTTTCTGATAGTTTGTTTCTCTCCAAAATCAATGATTGATTTTCTTCTCTTAAAGATTTGCTTTCTTTTATTACATCTTTACGAGATATTAAAGCAGCATGCAGCTTTTTTTGCAGCTGTTCCTTAGATTTATTCTCCTCACCAATCTTTGCATCTTGATGTTGAAATGTATTCTTTTCAGCATTTAGTATACTAACATCTTTTTGGTTTGTAGCATGCCGCTGAATTTGTTTCTCCAAATCCGCTATTTGTCTGTCTTTCCTTGAACATTCATCCTGTTGTGCCTGGATGCAATTTTCTTTGTTGCTTAGGTTATTCTTAAGCATTTCAATTTCATACATCAAATTTACCAGTTGCAACTTTTCATGATCTCTCTGAAAAGTTATAATTCCATCACCAACTGCTACATTTTCCTCTGAACGGTTTGCGTTTGCTGAAAGATCTTGATTCTGTATGTGTAAATGACATGTTTGAGGATTTAAATCATCTACACCGAACCTTAAGTTCTCAAATACATTTTCAGATGCCTCTGTTCCTTTCTTCAGATCTTCAAATGCAAATTGACAATGAGTGGTTTCTTGTTGAGTTTCTTTCATGCTTTCCCTTGTAAGAATTGCCTCCTGCTCTGGATTAATTTGCTCTGATGTAATATTGATACGATCCACTTCAACCGAGATGGCTTTGGGCTTTATTTGCACATGACCTATCTCAGTAATGAGGATTTCCTGGTCATGCATATGTTGTTGTTCAAGCAAATGCAAAGAGTAATTTAACCTTGCAATCTCTTCTGTTTTTTTAGAAATCTCAACAGATTTCTCACCTAAATTCTCCTTAAGTAGATTCTCTGCCTGTAAGACCTGCACATATTTCTCATGTAGTTCATCAAGTTGCTTTTCCCTTCCACTTAGTTCAGAAAGTAGTTCAGTAACCCTTTCATCAAAAGCCTTTCTCTGTTCTTCAAATAATTTTTCCAAACTATTTTTCTTTTCGTCAGAGTCTACCTTGCACGGGGCCATACTTACTTCGTTTTCAGAAATTAATGCATTACAATATTTGACTGCTTGCTGTAGAGATATGTGTTTAAGATTACCCCCACCGTCTTTAAATTTCAGTTGATGAAGATCCTTGAGTGCATGTTCTTCCTGTAGAGGTTCTTTCATTTTTCCATTATATTTTTCAAATACATTAACATTATCACCTTTCTCTTCCTGAGATTTTGACATGGTTTTGTTTCCTAGAAATGGTGAGGCAAGTTGTTTCTCTTGAAGGTTTTCATTCTCTTTCTCTAAGAGGCTTATAGGTTTAACTTCGCTGTACACATTTTTGGAATGAACACAACAGTCGCCAGCTGAAAAGACTGTCTCAATACATTGAGCTTTTTGATGGTCTTCCTTAGCCTCAATCGATTTAAAATCTTCCAAACTTGAAAGGTGATGAACACGTTTAAATACACGTTCTCGCTCATCCAAATCGGTTTGTACTTGATTAAACAAAATGTCCTTTTCTAGTACACTTTTTTGAAATTCTTGCAATTCATCATCTGGTTTGACAATATCATCATCCAACACTTGAATATTCCTTTGGCATTGCTCTAAGAGAGATTCCTTAGCAGCAAGAACTTCATTCAAGTTACTTACATCAGCATCTTTCATCAATAGTTGGTGTTTCAGAAGTTCAAGGTGTGACTCGTATTCATGTTTCTGCAAATCAGCTACCTCTAAACGGTGTGTTAAGTCATCAATGGTCTTCAACAGTGCCTCAGTTTTCTTTTGTTCTTTTGCAATTTCGTCTTTTCCTGTTATTTCAAGTATTTCCTTTTTTTGTAGTAAATCGTTCCTAATAACCAAAGATGCTTGCAATTTCTTTTTTATATTATCCTTTTCTTTCCTGATTTTCTCTAGGTGATCTTGCACTTGATCTTTTTCAAATGTTAACTCACCAAGTTGGGTGTCCCTCTCAGCTAGCATCTCCTTATGATGCTGCAATTCTTTATGGCACTCTTCCAAATTCAAAGACATTTGTGTCATGTCTAATACAGAGCTACTCTTAGCAGATTCCATAAAATCAAGCCTACTCTTCAAAGTAGGTTTCTCTTTAGAAACATTGACTATTTCATTGGGCATTGATTCCATAACTAAACTAATAGAAGCATCCTTTTCATTTAGTTGATGCGTCAATGCTAAAATGAAATCTTTCTGTTGAGTAGTCTGGGATGTTAAATGTTCTATTATTTCTTCTTTCTTTCTAATGTCTTCGAGCAAATTCAATATTTTTTCCCTTTCTGTTTTTAGTGTTTCACTGTTGTGTTGCAGTTCATCAATTCTTTCAACCATTTGTTCTTGAATCAAACAAACATCTGTGTTTAAAACGGACACCATTTGTTCTTTTTTTTCTAAAAGCGATTTCTGTTGATAAAATGCCTCATTGTTTGACTCTATTTTTTGTAACAAATGTTTAATTTCTGACTCATAAAATTCTTTCTGAATTTCAAAGTCACTTTGTAAATTTTGATTTTTAGAATATTTATCAACAATTTCAGCACATTCCTTTTCTCTGATAGAAAGCATCTCCTTTAATTGATTCAATTCTTTCTCTTTATATTCAATTAAAGAAATTACCAAAGAGAGTTTTTCTAGTCTAGTGTCATTATCAGTGTGTAGGCTATCAGCACGTAGTGTCTCCACATTAATTTCCTCCATATGTTCACCACTAAATAAACCACATCTATCCATTTGTTCATCTAGCATGCACATGACTTGCTCTAAGGAAATGATTCTCTTATCCCTGGACACTAACCCAGTCTCTAAATGATTTAACTGACCCTTAAGCAAGGCATTTTCCTGCGAAACACGGCCATGTTCAGTCTTCCATTTACTTTCTGACTCACAAACACCAACTTCTAGATTTTCAACTTTGAGCTTTAAAGCAGATATTTCTTCAATGTGCGTACTAACCTGCTCCTGAAGTTGTTCTTTTTCTTTCTTCATCTGCAATGTCATGGTGATTAGTTTCACTTCAGAATCCTTTAACGTGTTCTCCATTTTTGCATGTAGATCTTTCAATTCTTCAGATTGTTGTTGTAATTTCTGCTGCAATGAGACTGTGAGATTTTCATTTTCCACAGCCATCATCTTAATATCTTCAAGTAAGCAATTTTTCTCCTTTACCACATTGTTAATTTCTAGCTGGAGGGTCTCTATTAAAAGAGTTTTGTCGTAAACATCATGGGATGAGACAGTATTCAAATTCTCAATATCTGATTTCAAATTTTCAATATGATGTATCTGCTCAAGGCACTGCTTTTGGAGAGACTGCACGCTTAATTCTTTCTGCTGAATTTCACCTTTCAATGAATTGATTTGCTCCATATGTGAACTGTTTTCCATTTGTAGACTCTCAATACTAAATGTTAAAGAATTAATTGCTTGCTGTTTGATAGAAATAGTTTCTTTATTCTGTATAATAACACTATTAATGTCTTTCAAGGCTACAGCGTTTTTCCCAATCTCTTCTCTGAGCTTTGCATTTTCATTTGTTAGAGCAAAAGCATTTCCTTCAGCTATCTGAACACTAGCATCCTTTTCATTTAAAGATAAAAGAAGTGCTGCAATATAGTCTTGTTTCTCACCAAGCTGTTCACTTAGTTGATTTACTTGCTCACAATGAGCATTACACTGTTGCTGCAATTTAAAATAAGAATTTTCTTTTTCACTAGCTAATTCTTTATATGATTTTAATTCATTTTCCAGATTGTATATTTGGCTTTGAAGCTGGGAAGTTAATAATATTTGTTGTTCTATTTGGATATTACCTATTTCCTGTTTACTAATTTTGTCATTTAAATCCCTAAGAAGCTTTTCTTTTTCTATTATAGCATTGTCTTTCTCAGCCACAGAGAACTTTATGTCACTTAATTCAAGAGTCTTGCTATTTACATCTTGTTTTAGGAGTAATGTCTCTGCCTCAAGATCTTTAACTTGCTGTCTCAGGGATTCGCACGCAATCTCTTTATCTTGGAGTTTCCATTTTAGCTCCTCTGTATAGTCTAGTGTATTTTTACACATTGTGTCCTGTTCTGAAATATTTGTTTCCATCTGGTTTGCTTCAAGAAATAAGGTTTCAATCTGCTTTTGCTGCATACTAGAAACCTCTTGCATTTCAGAATATTTGATCCTTAAATTAACATAATCATTTATCTTTTCTTTTAAAGAGTCATCTTTCTTAACAATCAATTTATTTAGTTCTTCGGCTTTGTCATTCAGAATTTTAATCTGAAAATGAAGGTCAGAAATGACTTCCACATTCTCGGATAACTGAACTTTAAATAACTCAGACTCTTCAATCTTCTCTTTATACAACTTTATTTCTTGCTGCTGCCTGCAAAGCTCATTTTCATTCTTTTGAATGGTCTCTTTGCACTGCGAAGTCTCCAAAATGACATTATGTAACTGATTCTGCAAATCTGAAATTAATTGAAAAGACTGACTTTCCTCTTTCAGTTTCATTTCATTCATTTCTTGAATGAATGTTTCTCTTTCAGCAAGCATTGCTTCTTTTTCATCAACTTTATTTTGCATTTTTTCTTTTTCAATGTACATGCTGTCAATTTGATCTTTAAGTGATAAAATTGTATGAGCTTGCTGAGATAAATGTGAACTTAATATTGTAATTTCCTCTGTTTTTGTTTCCAAAGTGGTAACAGTTATTTTAATATCAGCTTTCAGTTTTTGATTTTCCATGTCCAGCATGTTAAACTGTTGTTTTAACAAAACACTTTCAGAGTTGTTCTGTGTTACCTGTCTGCCCAGACTCTCACATGTATTTGACTTGTTGCTTAACTTAATCGAAATGTCTTCATTTTCAATTTTTAATTTGTCAATTTCCTTACACTGTACTTCAAGTTTACTATTTAGAGCTATAATTTCTGCAGCCATTTTATCATTTAGTTTATGTAGATGTTCAATATCTATATCTCTTTGTTTTAAACTAGATTCTCTTTCTTCAACCAACTGTATTATCTTTTTATTTTCAGTTTTCACAGACTTAATTTCATTCTGCAGATCACTAATAAGACATTTATTCTCCTCAAAATAAATACTGTTTTCCTGCAACTGTTTGCTTTTTACATCAAGATCAGCAGATAATTCTTGAACTTGTTTCTGAAACAATTCTATTCTTCCGTGATTCTGGTGTAGCTGTTGGTTTAGTGTGCTAGATTGTGTCAATGCATTTTGAAGAGCTATTTCATTTTCCAGCGCTACCTCTTTAGTACTTGCCAGTTGTACCCTCAAATCCTGTATTTCTATCTGTAAGGACTGAATTGATTCTTTACTTGTGGACACCTGCTTACTTAAAATGGTACATTCATTTGTTTTTAACAACAATTCAGATGAGATTGAAATGTCTTTCTGTTCACATAGCAAAGAAAGATCCTCAACTTTTTTTGTCAATTCTTCTTTATCGTGTCTTAGTAAAGAAATAGTTTGCTGACGGTCTAAGACATGTTCTTCGTTAATCAGTAACCGTTTCTCCAACTCTAAAACTGAATTGTCCAGCCTCAAGACTTCACTTTTCTTTTCATCTAGGATTTTTAATACACTTTCATTTTCATTAAACAACTGTTGATTCTTGCTTTCCAAAATATTCATACTTTTTGTCAAATCAAAAACTGTTTTGATATGATCAGAAAGGGACACCTCTTTCTCTTCAAGTGTTAACTGAAGATCATGATTCAGTTTTTCCAATTCATCAATTGTTTCACTTTGATCTTTAATTTGTCTTTCAAGCTCTCTGTTCTTTTTCTCCTTAGCCTTCAACTTGTCAATGAATTTTAATTTCATAGTCTCACGTTGCTGTTTAGTTGCCTCAAGATCGCCTTCCAGTGATTTAACTGACTCTTCTTTATCTTGATGTAACAACTTTACAGTTTCTTGAAGCAGAACATGTTCCTCAACAATTTTTGATAATTTTGCCAACTCGTCATCTTTCCTAGCTGCTTCAGAAATTAAGTGGTTGTTCTGATCGTTTATATACTTCAACTGCTTTTCAAACTGCTGTTCATTACTTTCTTTTTCCACAAGCAAGGTGTTCAGTTTCTCTTTTGAAGAACAGTTTTCTTCTAGTTGAGTACATAGCCCATCAATTTCTTCCTTATGTTTTGTTTCAGATTCAAGAAGCTTTGCACCAGATACACAAAGCTGTTCTTTCAGGAGCAAGATCTGTGCTTCACACTCTACAACATGGTTACGGTGTACAACAGTATGGGTCTGAATTTGTGAACGAAGTTCTTTGATTGTCTCAGTGTACTCATTAATTTGCATGATCATTTCTTGTGATTCTTTTGTTTGTGCTTCATTTTGGTCTTTAGTCTTGTTTAATTCCAATTCCATATCATCTAATTTCCCTGAGAGTGTGGATATTTTCAAACCCGATTCTTGAACATCCAATGACTGAGTTTCTCTTAATAGGTTATTTTCTCGTTGAGCCTTTACCAAGTTGTCTTCAATTTCTCTTATTTCTTCTTCTTTACAGTGCATCTGCTGCTTTAATACTAGAAGTTGATCATAATACTCAGTCATGTTGGAGGCAAGCAAGGCTAGTTCATTCTCTCTTTCCTCTATTGTTTCCTTTAGATTGTCATTTTCTCGCTCACATCTTTGAAGGTCATGAATTAACTGTGATCGCTCCTCTAAATTACTTGTATTGAGTCTGTCAAGTTCTTCATTTGTTTGGTTGAGCTCATGCTGAATTATTTCCAAAGTGTGATCTTGTTTTGAGGTCTGGTGAAAAAAGACATGAAGCATGTTATTACATACTGACACCTATAATGAAGCACCTTAACTCCATTTATTAACATTATCAGAGAACTTGTTCAATAATTATGTGATGCCAACCAAAAATGTTTTTGTATTATACACAGTGCAAATACACCTTTAATGTGAGTGCACTCTTGTAATCTAAACTCACAGCTACATATCAGAAATGGAAAAGTTACCTTTGTAGTGATTGTGGTACTCGTGGCTTGACTCTAGGCTCTTGCCTATTGCTGTGTTACTGTTAGGGATTTTCCCCCATACCAAATTCATGGTAGGAGTAGATTCAAGAACTAGGTATAGCAGGAAACATTGCCTTCCCTTTGCTACCTTGCAGTTGATAGTAGTTAAGAAATCAAGATCTAATACTTAGGAGGGAAGAACGACAGACGGAACACAAGGTATGACAGTTTATACCTTGAATAAATGGAATGTCCAGAGGTGGCCATTTAAAAGTTAAGTCTAATTTTAATGCAATGGTAAGGGCAAGTTTAAACATGGAATGTCCCAAGTGTAAAAGTGGAAGCTGTTATTATTGTTAGTATTAACACTGGAGCACAACATATTGTAGGGCTTACCAGGGCTGGTATGGTCTACATGTTGGGAGATCTGGTGTGTCGATGGGATGTGAGACCAATCTCAGCTAAAGTGCAATAACAGGATACTGAGTGATACAGGATAGTGGATTAGGTGGGTTGCGATTGGCTGAACCTAAGATGCACCTGATATTGTACAGTTAACATTTAGTGTGTAGAATGAGTATGCTGTCAACTTTGAGCTGTTGCATGTCTCTGGGGTACGAAAGTCCTAGTGGCCAGGTTTCTCACAGCCCCATTGGAAGCATGCACAGCCTGGAGACAAGTAGGGTCAGATGTGGTGAAAACACTTTGGATCCCCCTAGAAGAAATGTCAAACGTTGGGTAACAAGTGGCAAGTAGGCTTCAGATTTCCCCAGAGAAACTGCCAAATGCTCTGAAAAAATGTTGTCTGGAGTCTTCATTAGTTGCTGGCCAGAGCTGTCAAGCACTTGGCTCTAGTTATGGATTGCAGGAGTCTAACACTACCTGTCCCAAAGTTCCTGCGGTACCTGAATAACTGCTAGTGGAATATTTCCAAAGAAGAAGCAGCTGCAGGCCAGCAAAAAGGTCCACTGAACGTGGCGTACAAGCTCATCATTCTGACCCAGCTGAGCCAAACCTCACATGGCACAAGAGTGCAGAGGAAGTACAGCCATGGTAAAACAGGGGCACATCTCAGAATGGGGTGTGACAGATCTACCGGCTCATAAGCTGTGTTTGTATCTTGACACTTATGTTCTCGGTTCTGGGTCAAAGTAAGGAGCAAAGCAGATGTGAGACAGTGCTTTGCCGTCAAGAGAATATTGGAATGTTTGAGGTGCCAACAGCGATTTTCTGACAGTCAGTCTTCAGGTTAGCTTCCAGCTTATATACAATGTCAGCAGACCACCCCCCCACTCTTATGGAAATTAGGGCCATGATGAATGTCCTGTGAGAAACCTGAAGGTGTCTCCCTGGCTAAACCCTGGAGATCTGTCATCTGGGTGGCCAGGAGAGGGCCATCGCTATTGGATACAGTTGCTGGGGTTTGACCAGTGAGGGAGGATCTCCTGCATGGGGGGTCCTCAGGGAGTGGAAGTGGGGCACGGTATCCCCCTTCTTTGCACACCTTTTCCCCATCCTCTTCCGTAATACATTAAAAAAAACTGCCCCCCCCCCTTTCTTACATGAACACTTTTGCACAACATGAAAGACAACAGACTAACACCAGAGGCGTTTACCTGATGTGTCCCAATACCAGGGTCAGGCAATCGACCAAAATCACACACATCCGACGCCCTTTTCCTTTCTCCACAGGGATAAAAGGTGGAGCAAAAGAGCACAGTACGAGCAAGACATACCGCACGACAAGACAGCTATCCAGGCGCGGCAGTTCAAGAGGAGGAGAAAGGTGGCGAATATCAAAAGGCTAACAAGGAGAGAAACGACTTTTCCCTTTTCGACGCAGACCCTCGAAACCTCCGCAAAAGTAATCATAATCAGAAGACCGAAGGACAATAGTCCAACTGTGCTGCAGCAGATGCCAACAGTACACAGAGTGTGCCTACACTGATAAGCAGGAGTGAGGCAAACTCCTGCCACCGTGGTGCCTGCCTCGACTCTAGATACAAGGAAAGCCAAGCGGTTCATCACAGCCGGTGAGTCGAAGGAAAAGCCGGTAAGAACCAAACTGTGTTGAATGAAAGTCGCAAAGTGGCCATCTGAAGAAAGCTCAAAGAACTGAATTGTAAAAGGGAAAAGCAGCTGCAGAGGGAACTCTGGTCAATCACATGTTAAGTAAAACTACAGATACCAGAAGATGTAGGAGAGTCACCAAGATAGGTCAAAGTGGTCATACAGGAGGTCAAGCGAAATCCCTGTAGAGTCGAAAGCCGTTGACCCAAGAACTGTCGAGAAAGTAAGGGAAGTGAATCCCGCTTGTTGAAAAATAGCACATGAACTGTGTTTTGTGGAGATTAGCAAGAGCGAACCCAGCCGAGGGAATGCTAATGGAAAGGGGTGAAGTCTAAAAGGTCCATGAGGTAAAGATTTGTCAAGGCAAGAAGCATTGCATTTGGGATCCGAGCCTGACCGATGGAGATCCAGGGGTGGAAAGACACCACGCGAAGCTCATTGAGAAAGGAACTATTTTGATATTCGAGAGGGGTCTGCCCACAGAAGAAGGGGACCCAGGGGTGGAACCATCACCTCAAGCGCAATCCGAAAGGAGTGTTTTTTTAAAAACCTATCAGGTCCTCGGAACCAGGAGAAGCAACCACTGAAGGCCCTAATATCGAGAAGAATTGTTTTGGTATCCAAGCCCGGAAGAGGGAGATCCAGAAGGTGAAAACTATTACCCAACATCACGAGGAAAAGAAAAGCGTCCGCGCACAGAAGAGGGGAAAAAAAGTAGAAGATCTTGGGAAGGATCAGCATCTTCAGGGTGTTCATTCTTCCCAGCCACAATATCAACAAGGGCCCCCAGTCTAGCAGCAGCTGCCTTACCTTCTACCGGATCAGCAGATAATTGGCCCTGTAGAGTGCACCAAGGGACCCCCCGTAAGGCGTATCCCCAAATACCTAAAGCTGCCTTTCACCCCACCATACAACATATCTCCCTGAAGCCCTCCAGTAAAGTCAAGCTGAGTATTTCCGATTTGTGGCCATTAATCTTCAAGCCCGTCACTGAGCCGAACTCGCCCAGCTCCCTAAGGATCGCCAGCAAAGTTGTCTCTGGGTTTGTGATCGCCATCAACATGTCGTCTGCCCCCGTGCCCTCCTGCCCCCAAAGGTTATCCCCTCAACGTCCGGGGCACCTCTAAGCCGGGCAAGAAGTGGTTCCGGTTGAATCCCATTGTTAGGGAGAATTCTCTGTTTAGGCTGAATTTCCCTACCTAGTGAGTCCCCCAGCAGCTTTGCTGGATTTCTGGGGTTTAATTTTTTTCTCCTGCCAAGAGTGAGACTCTTTTACCCTCACTCTTGGACATGTTGAAGTGTGTTATCTTGGACAAACCTTGTGTTGAATGGGCTATGGGGTCTTTTACTCCATAGGGCCTCATGTATTTTTGTGATGTGGGTCACACAGCACCCTCTGTGCCGTGACCCAGGGGTGTCCTAGGGACTCCCCAACATAGACTCCATACCCTGGGACTGACTACTGTCTCCCAGGGCATGTAAAGTCACCAAAGACTTTGCTAGTCTTGAATCCGAACAGAACCAGTACAAACCATCATATTGTGGACGTACTGGCTGGGGCAATTCGATTGCCCCAGGGTCTGTTAGTCGAGGGGGCACGTCTCCGTCCCCCCTGATCGAGTTTTGGCTGGTGGCAGTGGAAACTACTTTTTATATTCGACCGCGAATATTTCCCTATGGGATTTCCCATTGTTTTAGGCTAACACATTTAATTATTTATTTACGGTAGCCTTAAACATACCGCCGGTTTATATATTTATTTTTATAACTCCGGTTGGGACTTTTTGCCAAAACTTGATTCTAAAATGGCGTTGGTGTTCACCTCTGTAACTCTAACCCAAAGTGGAGCCCTTTGTTCCACTTTTGGCGGGCTTCTCCACAGAAGCCCTCCAAAGTGGTGCCACTCTGTCTGGGGTACTTAGGAGGGGTGGAGGGGGATTTAGGCACCCTGGACTGAGTTACCTTGGTAACTCAAGTCGCACTCCGTCCTGATTGGCCCAAGTGGTGAGCCGCCCGGCTCACCACTTAGCATGTTTGAGTGACAGCTAGGCTGGGTGAATGGGGGCTTGCTGCATAAAAGCAGGGCTTTGGGGACTGGGACTTCAGAAGTCGCCACAGGACCAAGAATCCGACGAGGGAAGAGCTGAGCCGACCTGCTTCGACGACACCCCCCGGTGGAGCCCTGCTGAACCGTCTCACCACTTTTTCCCGACGACCGAGGAGAACTCTTAACGGAGTGGCTCCTTCCCTTGACTGGTGGGGACAACCAGTTTTCGCCTTCTTTCCGTTCTTTGAGGTATCTCGTGGCCGCCTTGCCTGTGCCAAGCACCCCGGCAACCGGAATACCACACTTTACCCCCATACCGCGAAAGTCGGTACCAACCCTTTAACCGGAGGACTCCGCGGCTGGTTTCTTCCCGGGCAGTGCAACGACCCTCTTCTTCTGCTCTTCAGCGAGAACTTCTTCTCCCCTGACCGACGTCGAGCCCTGCTGCCACTGCCTGGAACAACTGCCACCGCTGGAGGATCCTTTCCGCTTAAGGTACTGTGTTCCGCCTGGCTTCCCTTGCCACCGACTGTACGGGGTAGATTTAGTCCCCGGCTTTCGAACCTGGGAGTGCCTGGGACACTTTGGCTAAACTTTCTGAGCCACTCTAAACTCTTTTTGACTCTTTGCAAGACTTTGAATCTCTAACTAACAGTGTGATCTTGGGCACATTTTCGCTCCGGCTACTCTAAGAGTGGGCCCTGCCTAGTGACTTTTGCTCACCTGTGACTTTATTCTTCTTTGAGCCTATTGCAAGTGTTCTGGACCTTAGAGTGGTGTGTTTAACCCATTTCTGCTTTTTCTCTCCCTTTCTTGGAAACTACTAGAGTGTCATCTAACGTTAAGCACTCACCTCTGTTTTAATTAAGTGGTGTTAACCTAGAGTTGTCTAGATAGGAGAAAGGATTGAATCTACTTTCATTATAACTGTGTTTGAAGTGTTTACTATATTTTTGCTAGAGTGTTTTTGTTTTTCTTATGTGTTTTTAAATAAATAACTATATACTTTTGAAACCAAGCTCTGGTCAGTGTTTGCTTGTGCTATTGTGTTTTGGTACATATTGTGTATACTTTGCATACTGCCTAACTCTTCTTGAGAGAAGTCTGACTGCTCAGCCACAGCTACCAGGTAAATCTGGGTGGTACAGACTGCTACCAAAGGGGTTTACTGCTCTACCTGTAGTCTTAAATCTTTTGCAGTGTTCCCCAAGGGAACTGCACAGGTTTCTGCCTAACACTGGTGTACAGCGGTGGGATTTGTATTGAGTATACATTTTATTGTGCTTTAGATACCTTAGTGCAACTAACCACAAAGCTTAGCACTGAAAAAGTAAAACCTCTAACATGTCAGTTATAGAAAGCTATAGTCAAGAGTCCCTTGCAGCCAAAACTGCTGATTGTTTAAGAGTGCTCTGTAAACATAAGGATCTCCTGACTAAGGGCAAGAAAATGGAGCTGATTGAAAGATTGTTAGCTAACCAAAGTCTGGGTGATGGTTCAGAGGAACCTACCACTCCAGCAACTGTAGATGACAGTGTTGAAGTTAACATGGAGCAAAATGTTGATGTTTCTGAGGAAGAGTCAGAAGAGGAGGGTGAGGCTGTTGTAACTGTCCCCCCTAGGCCTCTGCCTGCTCTACCTGCTGTGCCTACTGGACCTTTACCAGGTCCCACATTTAGTCCTCAGTACTTTGAACTAGAGAAAATGAAGCTAGAATTGGAGTATAAGAAACTGAATGCTCAAACTGACAAAGAACTAAGGCTAAGGGAAATGGAGCTCAAGTATGACTTAGAAATGAAGAAATTATCTGTTGAGAATGTTTCTCTCTCTGGCTCCTCTAGAAGTTCCAGTCCTAAAAGACCCCGGATGCCTAAAGAATTGGTTGGTATGTATGAGCCTAAGTTGGATGTGTTGGATTGGTTGTCTCTGTTTGAATATAATCATGGGCTCCAGAACATCACAGGAAATGACTTACTCACCTGGTTGTTCTCTAGGCTTCCCCCTGTTGCAACTGATGTGGTAATGGAGATGGGGGAGGAGGATAGGAAGGACTATGAATGTGTGAAACTAGCTTTGATAGCTAGGTTTGGGAAGACCCCTTCCCAGTATCTTAAGAGGTTTAGGAGCCTCAAAAAGCATGATGGTACCCCTTGGGCTACCTGGGTGAGTGAATGTTTGAAAAACTTAGAGGGATGGATTAAGGGTTACAAGGTGAACACTTATGAGGGAATGAGAAATCTCTTTATGTTGGAGTCAATTTATGATGCCTGCTCTCCTGAGCTCAGACAGCACTTGGCTGATTCACAGGAATTGGATCCTAGGAAGCTAGCTAAGGCTGCTGACTTGTGGGTTGCCAACAGGGCTACTCACAAGGATTCTGGGGTAACTCAGAAGAAGGAGGAGGGAAAGCAGCCACCCAAAGTGAATCCAGAGAATTCTAATACCTCCCATACCAAAGAGGGCCACAAACAACCAAATAACCAGGGTAAGTCCCAGGGTAAACCGAATCAGGCTAGTGTACCTTCTGGCCACAAGCCAGAAGGAGGTCAGAACAAGCCACCCTTCCAGAGAGCATTTGGACAATGCTATGTCTGTCAGGGTACTGACCATATCAAAGGAGATCCCAAGTGCAAGGGTAAACCTGCAGGGATCAGCACAGTCTCCTTAGCCTTCACTCCTGAGGATGAAGTACAGATGGCTAGTGCCCACTTTGAACTCTTTGCTGAAGAACCCTTGGGTCTTCAAGCAACTGTAAACTTAGAGCCTATGGGTCTGGTTAGTCCCCAGAATAGGGTTGTGTATAACTCCCTACCTGTTAACTCTAAGGTGTATTATGTGGACAGTGTTCTTGTCAATGGCCAGGATACTCCTGCCAGGAGAGACACTGGGGCCAGCAGAACAGTAGTGGATGAAAGCTTCTTTCAACCTGAGGATGTGGCCAAAGCACCCAAAGGTCCCACTAAGATGTCTGGAGGCCCTGTCCAAATGGTTCCTATTCTACCAGCCCTCATTCAGTGTAACAACATGACAGTGAGGATCCCTGTCAGTGTTCAGACTGAGGTACCTGGGAAGGTCCTGTTGGGGAATGACCTAAGAACTCTAGGAGTAGTGTCACATACCCCCAGGCCTCCCAGTATGGAGAAGCAGAACTTAACCAAATTGGCTAGAAAGGCTACCTTGAAGGACCCTTCTAAGCCTGTGGGACCCTCTACTGAGAACCCCACTACAAGCCCTGGGTTTAGTAAGTTGACCTCTGACCCAGGCACCTTTCAGGATAGTATGCTAGGAACATGGGAGCCCCAACCAAGCTCCATCATTGTTCCCCTAGTCTCAGAGTCTCTGACTCCCCCTGCTTCTGAGGAAGAGGTGGATAGACCAACTAGGCCCCTATCTGGACCTGAGAGAACTGGTAATTCTCAGTGCTGGTGGAAAACCAGAAAAGAAAAGTCTAAGGCCAAAAACCTTCAGACTGTTGGACCTTCTACTGAAGACCCCAACTCAAATCCTAAAATTAGGGGGGAAACTCCTAAAATAGGTAAGGGTAGATCTAAGAGGAAGGGGAAGCAGGTACATTGCCTAACCCCAACCCCTCCAACCAAGAGGCCTAAGACCCAACCTGCTCCCACAAGAGAGGTGGTGAGGAACCATGGAGGCCCCTCTAGATCTAAGGGAATCCTTTATAAGGACCCCTTCAAAAAGCCTAACCTAGGTTCAGAAGTTGTACCAACTTCTGAGGGACTGGTCAACCAGATCCCCTATAACAAAAAGACTGATGTTCCTCAAAGGGTCTGTAGGTCCGTTAGCTTGCAAAAGAAAACCTTTGAGTTCTCCATTGACCATAGGTCAAGGTGTCACCATCAAAATGCTGATGGACTCTCTAGGATGTATATCATCGACTAGAGGTATGAGGTTCATCCAGGAGTGGATTAAATCCTCCTGTCCCTTAGTCTGGGGGGGGCGAGTGTTAGGGAGAATTCTCTGTTTAGGCTGAATTTCCCTACCTAGTGAGTCCCCCAGCAGCTTTGCTGGATTTCTGGGGTTTAATTTTTTTCTCCTGCCAAGAGTGAGACTCTTTTACCCTCACTCTTGGACATGTTGAAGTGTGTTATCTTGGACAAACCTTGTGTTGAATGGGCTATGGGGTCTTTTACTCCATAGGGCCTCATGTATTTTTGTGATGTGGGTCACACAGCACCCTCTGTGCCGTGACCCAGGGGTGTCCTAGGGACTCCCCAACATAGACTCCATACCCTGGGACTGACTACTGTCTCCCAGGGCATGTAAAGTCACCAAAGACTTTGCTAGTCTTGAATCCGAACAGAACCAGTACAAACCATCATATTGTGGACGTACTGGCTGGGGCAATTCGATTGCCCCAGGGTCTGTTAGTCGAGGGGGCACGTCTCCGTCCCCCCTGATCGAGTTTTGGCTGGTGGCAGTGGAAACTACTTTTTATATTCGACCGCGAATATTTCCCTATGGGATTTCCCATTGTTTTAGGCTAACACATTTAATTATTTATTTACGGTAGCCTTAAACATACCGCCGGTTTATATATTTATTTTTATAACTCCGGTTGGGACTTTTTGCCAAAACTTGATTCTAAAATGGCGTTGGTGTTCACCTCTGTAACTCTAACCCAAAGTGGAGCCCTTTGTTCCACTTTTGGCGGGCTTCTCCACAGAAGCCCTCCAAAGTGGTGCCACTCTGTCTGGGGTACTTAGGAGGGGTGGAGGGGGATTTAGGCACCCTGGACTGAGTTACCTTGGTAACTCAAGTCGCACTCCGTCCTGATTGGCCCAAGTGGTGAGCCGCCCGGCTCACCACTTAGCATGTTTGAGTGACAGCTAGGCTGGGTGAATGGGGGCTTGCTGCATAAAAGCAGGGCTTTGGGGACTGGGACTTCAGAAGTCGCCACAGGACCAAGAATCCGACGAGGGAAGAGCTGAGCCGACCTGCTTCGACGACACCCCCCGGTGGAGCCCTGCTGAACCGTCTCACCACTTTTTCCCGACGACCGAGGAGAACTCTTAACGGAGTGGCTCCTTCCCTTGACTGGTGGGGACAACCAGTTTTCGCCTTCTTTCCGTTCTTTGAGGTATCTCGTGGCCGCCTTGCCTGTGCCAAGCACCCCGGCAACCGGAATACCACACTTTACCCCCATACCGCGAAAGTCGGTACCAACCCTTTAACCGGAGGACTCCGCGGCTGGTTTCTTCCCGGGCAGTGCAACGGCCCTCTTCTTCTGCTCTTCAGCGAGAACTTCTTCTCCCCTGACCGACGTCGAGCCCTGCTGCCACTGCCTGGAACAACTGCCACCGCTGGAGGATCCTTTCCGCTTAAGGTACTGTGTTCCGCCTGGCTTCCCTTGCCACCGACTGTACGGGGTAGATTTAGTCCCCGGCTTTCGAACCTGGGAGTGCCTGGGACACTTTGGCTAAACTTTCTGAGCCACTCTAAACTCTTTTTGACTCTTTGCAAGACTTTGAATCTCTAACTAACAGTGTGATCTTGGGCACATTTTCGCTCCGGCTACTCTAAGAGTGGGCCCTGCCTAGTGACTTTTGCTCACCTGTGACTTTATTCTTCTTTGAGCCTATTGCAAGTGTTCTGGACCTTAGAGTGGTGTGTTTAACCCATTTCTGCTTTTTCTCTCCCTTTCTTGGAAACTACTAGAGTGTCATCTAACGTTAAGCACTCACCTCTGTTTTAATTAAGTGGTGTTAACCTAGAGTTGTCTAGATAGGAGAAAGGATTGAATCTACTTTCATTATAACTGTGTTTGAAGTGTTTACTATATTTTTGCTAGAGTGTTTTTGTTTTTCTTATGTGTTTTTAAATAAATAACTATATACTTTTGAAACCAAGCTCTGGTCAGTGTTTGCTTGTGCTATTGTGTTTTGGTACATATTGTGTATACTTTGCATACTGCCTAACTCTTCTTGAGAGAAGTCTGACTGCTCAGCCACAGCTACCAGGTAAATCTGGGTGGTACAGACTGCTACCAAAGGGGTTTACTGCTCTACCTGTAGTCTTAAATCTTTTGCAGTGTTCCCCAAGGGAACTGCACAGGTTTCTGCCTAACACCCATACAGAAGTTGGGAGAACAGGCACTCCTGTTTCGTACCCCGAGAGACCGTTAGTCCCTGGGAGAGCCAGCCATTGACCGCCAAGCAGAGGCTTGGGGCCGGATAGTTTGCTCTCATCATCCTTAAGAACTTTGCCCCAAATCGCATGGCCTCCAGGGTGCGGAAAAGGAAGGACCATTCGATGCGGTCGAAGGCCTTCTCCGCGTGCAAGGCCAGTATCGCAGCCAGAGATTTGAATAAATTGACTTTCTCGATTAGATGACATACCCTGCGCGTATTGTCGAAGGTCTGCCCTCTGATGGATAAACCGTGACTGGTCCAGGGCCAATCAGCCCAGGGAGTAGCCTTTCCAGGCAGGATGCCAAAATCTTGTTATACATTTTTGCATCTATATTAAGTAGGGCAATAGGGTGATTACGTCCTTGTTGGGTTTAGGGAGCAGCACCACTTTAGCTTCCTCCATAGAAGGGGCTGTGTGTCCGGTCCTCCCAAAGGAATTGAAAAGCAGCACTAACACCGGGATTAACACCTCCCTGAATGCCTTACATAAACTCCTGACGTAGCCATCAGGCTCTGGGGCCTTACTACTTGGCCGCGCAATAATTGCTGTCCTCACCTCCTCATGGGTAATATGCTCCTCTAAATCCTCCCTTTCCCCCAGAGTAATCGCCTGCTACCTTTTGTGAAATATTTGTAAGGGGGTTGGTCACCCTAAATTACCTGGGGGCAACCAGACGGGGTCTCCCTGCTCACTGTACTCAGAGAGGCACAGCTTCACCTCACTGATGAGGCCCAACAAGGCTGAAACACGTGTATGGGGTTGCTGTCGGTACTCTTGTTCAGAGAGGAATTGCCATAGCATTTCGGTGTTGGACTGCCCAAGTGGGCGGGACAAAGACTGATATGCAAATGGATATTTCCCATCTGTGAAAGGTACAGTGAGCAAAAGCGTGTGCTGCAAACTCTCATTTTAGAACAGGTTATCATGCATTGTTCTCTCTGGAGAGGAGCGCCTGCTACCTTTTGTGAAATAATCGGCCGCAAGGGCCTTTTTGCCAAGTACTCCCCCTGGGCCGTCTCCTCGGGCGAGTCAGATGAGTATAATTGAGTAAAACTCTGAAGGATTCCATGATTTCCTCATTTGTGGAGCTCTTCCCTTTCTGCCTTGTTTTAATCTTCAGTATGGTCTTAGACGTTTCTTTTTTCCTCACCTGTCGCTAGTAATCTATTGGCTTTGCTCACCTTAAATCAAATATTTGTGTTGCAAATACAGGAGGGATTGCTCAGCCCTCTTGGCTAGAAGTACCTCTAGTTGACCCTTGATCAGCCTGCAATCCCTCCTGTCTGCACTGCCAGAGTCCCTTTCCATTTTGGCCATTACCTGTTTGAGCCGGTCTCCAAGCTCAGCCTGCGCAGGATGTAGCTGTTTATCTCTCTGTGCTTTTCTCACCATTAATTCTCCCCTTATGGTAACCTTGAAAGCGTCCCATACAATATGTTCCTCCACCCCCTGTGAACTGTTAATTGCAAAGAATTCCCTAATCCTATCCCTCAGTTCTTCGCAAATCAAGTGATCTTTAAGTAGGAATTCTGGAAACCTCCATTTCCATAGCCCTGGGCGAGTGATCTGACACCGTTCTCGCTCCCAGATCTAAATCCCTCACATGTCCCAAGAGAGTACGAGAAACCCAAATGTAATCGATCCTCGAAAAGGACCTATGGATGTGGGAGTATAATGTGTATCCTCTGTCCTCCCCTTGCTTGACCCTCCAGATGTCCACCAGGGCTAGCTGAGACATGTACTATTTTGTCCTCTTGGAAGAGGCTACCAGGTTATGGTAGAACTTTGCACTCTTCTCTTTATCCAGGTCCCAGGCCAGGTTGAAATCCCCTATAAGAATAATCATCCCCTTCGCCAAACCAGGACTCCTTTTGTGATCAGCTATCCCCTCTCCCTCCCCCACCCTCCCCCTCCAACATTTCTTCTCCCCAAACACCATTCCCCAACTGTCCCCGGGTAGGCTTAACCATCCTAGAGATATTCCAGACATTTGGCCGTGGGAATTGAGCCATCTAAACCCTCCCGAGGTAAACAATGCAGGTACCCTAAGACCCATGGCACCAACTTCAAGAGGATCGATCACTTCTCTCACTCCCTACCGAACGCCCCATACTTGCCCCCCACCTCCACCCCGGCAGCCCTCAGATGGAACGCTTAATCCTTCCCAGGCTTTAACCTCACTCACACCCCACCGCACCTCCCCGATACATCTGCTGCTGCCTTCTGAGGTGTGCGTCCTTTGCCAGGTATCTTTGCAAAGCCACTCTCGGCCCTCTTCTTCTCTTCTTCCGGCCCTTCTCCTGTAACCCGCATCCACTCCCACAATTTCCTCTTAGTGGGTTCCCCATCCGGCCTATGATCTTGACTCTGGGCAGACTCCTCAAATTTCAAAGTGTTCATGCCCTCCTCGCCGGAGGTAACCCGATGTCTTCCTTCCCATTAGAACAGGAGACCTTAAGGGAAGGTCAATTTATATTTTACCTGGGCTTTCATCAGGACTCTAACCACCATGCCCATCAACCTCCTCTTAGCCAGGCTTGACTGTGCCAAGTCCTGGTATAATTGGATCTCCGATCTGTTTATCTTGATCGGGTCAGCCCTTCTTGCTGCCAATTATATACGCTCTTTTTGCCTGTGTTGCTGCAAGGCCACCACCACATCCCGTGGCCTAGCTTCTGGTTCTCCCCTCTGGGAAATTTAGTTGGACGTCAGACCAGTTGTCCATTTCCAGAAGATCTGCAAATATCTGCTGGGTAGTTTCTTGCAGGTCATTGTACAACACCCCCTCTGACAGGCCTTCAATTATTATATTAGATCGTCTGGAGCGATTATCAAGGTCCACGGCCTGCAATTCAAGATTTTGTTTGACTCTTGCAAGCTGCTCTACCGAGATGTCTGTTTTCCTACTGTACTCAGCCAAGTCCTGAAGCGCATTTTCCGCTGCGTCAGTCCTTTCCCCCAGGGCTGCAATGACGTTTTACACCTCCTGGAGGGATGATCCGCAGTCGTACCACCTTCATTCTCCTTCCTCCACAGCTTCTGTAGATTACCTTCAGTGCCTTTCTTTGGGGTTTAGTGGTGGACTCCATCTCCTTGGATTTATTTCTTGACATTGGGGTATCTTGGGGATTTGAGGGGTATGAAAACGTCTCTCGCTCCCCAGTTCTATCCCTTTACTGTTACTGCTTCACTTGCCCCCTTCTTCCTCTGCGCTTCCTTTGCTGTAGCTACCCTTCCAGTGATGAACCCTGTAACAGACACCCCCCCCGGGCATCTGCCCAAGTCTCTCCCGGTGAAACAGCCCCAGCTCCATTACTCTCCCTCTCTGCATGGATGAGGGCACCCTCTGCCCCAAGCAACCGCTCAACTTGCTGTAGCCAGGCTGGTTTTTCTGCCCGCGGATCTTGATTCTGATGCCTCTCCTCTTCCTGAGCCGTATATCGCGTGTTCATCCTTAGACTGTAAATTGCCTTCCGTGTATGCCCCAAAGGGGCGAGTCCCAGGCTGTTGTACAGAGTCCCCAGCAGAGCTGCAGCAATTTGTCCTTCTCTTGCAAGTGTCCTGTTGCTGTTTATTCCCTCTCCCCCAGGAGGCTCACTATAATTATATGGGAGGGTAGTTGCCCCCTTCACCTCAGGAGGCTGCCTCCTTCACTTGGCTCCCTCACTGCGGGGCCAAGAGCTGCTGGTGTGGCCCAGAGCAGTCTCCCTTTTAGTTGCGGGCCCCAGGATCTCTGGGAGGGCTCCAGCCCGCTCCCCCTCTACTAGTGCTCACCGCACCACCCCTGTGTCTTTGGGAGGGAAGAGAGGCCTCCCCTCCATGCTCTCTTCTCCCATGCTCTGTTACAGCTGGGGCGGGAGATCCACTCCTGCCACCTCCGCTTCTATCCTGGTGGTCTCCCGCTCTGGGATCCACTGCCCCGGTTCGCTCCTGTATTGCACTGGAGATCAGTCGCTCCCCCTCCAGCACCCGCCGGGCTTCTCCTTACCTCCGGGTGCTCTCCTCTGGGACGAGCCTCTTCACACACGCAGACAGAGGCCCGCACGACTCCTTTCGCCACCACCGGGTGTCATGGCTTCTCGGCACACTGCAGACAAGGGGTGGGCAACCCGCTCCACCCCCGTGTCTCCTCCAGCAGCCCCAGAGTGTCTGCCTCCTGCAAGCCCTTCACCGCCTGAGCTCGCCTGACAGCTCCACCGCCGTAGTCTCCTCACACAGCTCACCAGTGGGCCCCCCCTGCTTTAGCACACAGTCAGGGTGAGGGTGGGGGGGGAGACCGCTTAATTGCAATTTCTGGATTTATTGGTGCCGGGAGGAGCTAGCACACTAATTACAGTGCTCCTGATCCAGCGGCCATCTTGAAGTTCCCACCCGCTACAATCCTAAGAAAAGTATGTGAGAAACCACCTAACCAGAATATGTTTTCCACCTTAGGAATCTTTGGGCCACATGTAATGGTGCATGATTGGATACAAGGTTATTTCTTTAGTTTTAGTTTGCTAGGTTCGAACATCCTCTTTAGGTTAGGGACAGGTAGGCGTTCATCCCATCCCCAAATAACCTTAATAAATATGGTGAGCATTGAAACAAACCGGTGACCCATTAAATATACTTTGGCCTACCCATAAAACTTGTCATATAGCAACTAGAGGAAGAGGATTTTACACTTGCGGTAAATCCTCATGATACAATGTTCAGAATTAAGCCGAGAGTTTTGTCCAAGTTTGCTTTCCCCATACATCAGCAGAAACTTGTTTTCATCATCGACTATTATTTATTCATTCACATTTATAAAGCGCACAAAGCGGCCCTTAGGCATCATGGTGCTGTCACAGTAGGCTTACTTAGTTGCGCGGGGAGTACAGAATTATGACACTGAAGACAAGCAATCATGGTTAAAAGCTACAGGGCGAGTTACATGGTGGGGTTAGCCAGGTGTTCCTTGGTTACAGTGGAACAGAACGTGGTGGCTTATGCAGTGGGGATGACTTGAAAAAAAGGCTGAAGAAAGACATTAGACTTACAGTGACAATATTATTGTGCATGGCATGATGTGTCGTGGTTACAGGGGATGCAAATAGGCCACACAGGCAGTTCTTACAAACATACTAACATTCATATGAGGTGCCAGAGGGGCGCCGGGGGTCTGGTGCAACTGTATTAGTTGAAGAGTTTGGTCTTAAGAGCTCTACGGAAGACGGTGGATGAGGCTTCAATTCTGAGAGAAGTGGAAAATGCATTCCAGTTTTTTGGTGCTAGATGTTGGAAGCTGGAGCCTCCTGCTTTAACTCTTTTGAAAGTGGGGACATAGATCTGGTTTGAGTGGTGAGCTTGAATGGGTCTGGAGGAGGTGACTGGTAATATTGTTTCAGATAAGTAAGGTGAGGGGGCAGTGCAGGAGAGGCATTTGTGTGTGATGGTCATGGTTTTAAAAAGGATGTGCTCGGGGGCGTGGCTAGGCAACACGCCATGCGGTCGTGTTCCCCTTGAGCTCCACACTGTAGCGCTCAAGCCATGCGTTTCCTCCTGTTAATAGGAGGATTTTCACCCTAAGTCCTTCCTAGAATGGAAATGATATGCAGCCCAGACATCCGACGAAGTTACAGAGCGTAAATTCCTCGGAAGACGCAGTTCCAAGTGAAAATAGCTGCCGGCAGGGAAGAGGAAAATGGCAGCACGCGCAACTTCGAGCGGCCTCTGAGAAGGGGATCCTCTGATTGGGACGGGGCTTTGCGGGGTTCCCGGTGGCTGAGCGGATAAGGAAGGCCGGGGGTCAGTGGAGAGCCCCACAGAAATAGCAGTCGTGCCCCTGTGAGAAGCTTGCTGCGGGATGTGAATGTGGAGTGGTTCATCCCCAGGAGCAGCGTAAGGGCTCCGGGTCTCGTCAGGCAGCAGAGTGGAGGTGGGTCGCTGCTGCGCTGCTGGTCCTGTGAGCTGGCTGGCGCCCGGATCTGGCGTTGTGCAGACTTCACATCGGCGCGACTAGAGGTCCGGGGCTGGAGGGAATCCACCCGTCGCACCGAGGTCAGCGGGACAGGGAGAAGGATGGAAGACCCGCGTGGCTTCGCTGATCTTGGGAATTCATAGCGAGGAGGCCCCCCACCTGCATATACAGTACAATTGGGGGGAGGGGAGCCCCCCACAGCCTCTTCAGCCCGGGCTCCCGCGCAGCACCGGCCTCTTGAGGAGAGGGGCGGGGGCTTCCTCTTGCAGCCCAAACTTGGCGGATTGGTAGGGGGACCAAGAGGGCTCACAAAGATCCCGGAGAGGCCACCCACAAAGAGGGG